>NC_140460.1:29233051-29580240 GCF_963576455.1 Neolamprologus multifasciatus | reverse complement strand
TAGGGTTAGGGTTATGGTTAGGGTTAGGGTTTATGGTTTATGGTTAGGGTTAGGGTTAGGGATGAATTGGACAAAAATCATCCAAAACCAACTTTTTATTAGTATCGACTGTTTGAGTGGTGAGCAGTGAGTCTTTCCTCCGTAGGACAGTTGCTTAGAGTTGTAACTATATGCAGGAGGAAGCTGACATCTTTGCCACACCACAGCCTGTTGTGCTTCTGGCTGAAGCCTTATTCACCACACCAGGGCCAGTATGTCCTGTGAGGCAAGCTTTGCCACAATCATTGCCTGTGCTGCAGACTTAGGGTTAGGGTTAGGGATAGGGTTGTGAATAGGGTTAGGGTTAGGGTTAGGGTTATGAATAGGGTTAGGGTTAGGGTTATGAATAGGGTTAGGGCTAGAGTTAGGGTTAAGGATAGGGTTAGGGTTAGGGTTAGGGTTAGGGTTAGGGTTAGGGTTATGAATAGGGTTAGGGTTAGGGTTATGAATAGGGTAAGGGTTAGAGTTAGGGTTAAGGATAGGGTTAGGGTTAGGGTTTATGGTTAGGTTAGGGTTAGGGTTAGGGTATTGGATAGGGTTAGGGTTAGGGTTATGAATAGGTTTAGGTTTAGGGTTAGGGTTATGAATAGGGTTAGGGTTAGGGTTAGGGTTAGGGTTATAGTTAGGGTTAGGGTTAGGGTTTATGGTTTATGGTTAGGGTTAGGGATGAATTGGACAAAAATCATCCAAAACCAACTTTTTATTAGTATCGACTGTTTGAGTGGTGAGCAGTGAGTCTTTCCTCCGTAGGACAGTTGCTTAGAGTTGTAACTATATGCAGGAGGAAGCTGACATCTTTGCCACACCACAGCCTGTTGTGCTTCTGGCTGAAGCCTTATTCACCACACCAGGGCCAGTATTTCCTGTGAGGCTAGCTTTGCCACAATCATTGCCTGTGCTGCTGACTTAGGGTTAGGGTTAGGGATAGGGTTGTGAATAGGGTTAGGGTTAGGGTTAGGGTTATGAATAGGGTTAGGGTTAAGGTTATGAATAGGGTTAGGGTTAGAGTTAGGGTTAAGGATAGGGTTAGGGTTAGGGTTAGGGTTTAGGGTTAGGGTTAGGGTATGAATACGGTTAGGGTTATGAATAGGGTAAGGGTTAGAGTTAGGGTTAAGGATAGGTTTAGGGTTAAGGTTAAGGTTTATGGTTAGGTTAGGGTTTAGGGGTTAGGGTATGGATAGGGTTAGGGTTAGGGTTATGAATAGGGTTACGGTTAGGGTTAGGGTTATGAATACGGTTAGGGTTAGGGTTAGGGTTATGGTTAGGGTTAGGGTTTATGGTTTATGGTTAGGGTTAGGGTTAGGGATGAATTGGACAAAAATCATCCAAAACCAACTTTTTATTAGTATCGACTGTTTAAGTGGTGAGCAGTGAGTCTTTCCTCCGTAGGACAGTTGCTTAGAGTTGTAACTATATGCAGGAGGAAGCTGACATCTTTGCCACACCACAGCCTGTTGTGCTTCTGGCTGAAGCCTTATTCACCACACCAGGGCCAGTATTTCCTGTGAGGCTAGCTTTGCCACAATCATTGCCTGTGCTGCTGACTTAGGGTTAGGGTTAGGGATAGGGTTGTGAATAGGGTTAGGGTTAGGGTTATGAATAGGGTTAGGGTTAGGGTTATGAATAGGGTTAGGGTTAGGGTTAGGTTAAGGATAGGGTTAGGGTTAGGGTTAGGGTTTAGGGTTTAGGGTTAGGATTAGGGTTAGGGTTAGGGTTTATGGTTAGGGTTAGGGTTAGGGGTTAGGGTTAGGGTATTGGATAGGGTTAGGGTTATGAATAGGGTTAGGGTTAGGGTTAGGGTTATGAATAGGGTTGGGGTTAGGGTTAGGGTTATGGTTAGGTTAGGGTTAGGGTTTATGGTTTATGGTTAGGGTTAGGTTTAGGGATGAATTGGACAAAAATCATCCAAAACCAACTTTTTATTAGTATCGACTGTTTGAGTGGTGAGCAGTGAGTCTTTCCTCCGTAGGACAGTTGCTTAGAGTTGTAACTATATGCAGGAGGAAGCTGACATCTTTGCCACACCACAGCCTGTTGTGCTTCTGGCTGAAGCCTTATTCACCACACCAGGGCCAGTATTTCCTGTGAGGCTAGCTTTGCCACAATCATTGCCTGTGCTGCTGACTTAGGGTTAGGGTTAGGGTTAGGGTTATGAATAGGGTTAGGGTTAGGATTATGAATAGGGTTAGGGTTAGAGTTAGGGTTAAGGATAGGGTTAGGGTTAGGGTTAGGGTTTAGGGTTAGGGTTATGAATAGGGTTAGGGTTATGAATAGGGTAAGGGTTAGAGTTAGGGTTAAGGATAGGGTTAGGGTTAAGGTTAGGGTTTATGGTTAGGGTTAGGGGTTAGGGTTAGGGTATTGGATAGGGTTAGGGTTAGGGTTATGAATAGGGTTAGGGTTAGGGTTAGGGTTATGAATAGGGTTAGGGTTAGGGTTAGGGTTATGGTTAGGGTTAGGGTTTATGGTTTATGGTTAGGGTTAGGGTTAGGGATGAATTGGACAAAAATCATCCAAAACCAACTTTTTATTAGTATCGACTGTTTGAGTGGTGAGCAGTGAGTCTTTCCTCTGTAGGACAGTTGCTTAGAGTTGTAACTATATGCAGGAGGAAGCTGACATCTTTGCCACACCACAGCCTGTTGTGCTTCTGGCTGAAGCCTTATTCACCACACCAGGGCCAGTATTTCCTGTGAGGCTAGCTTTGCCACAATCATTGCCTGTGCTGCTGACTTAAGGTGAGGCAAACTTTGCCCCACCAGATCCTGTTGTGCTGCTGGCTGAGGCCTTATTCACCGTACCAGGGCCAGTTGTCACGATCCTGGGTCTTATGACCCAGCGTTTTGAGTTTTAGTTCATTTTAATGTTTATAGTGCATGTTTAAGCTCATTAGTTTTCTATGTTCATTTGCTTATCATATTCCTCTTGTGTTTTCAACCCTTGTGTTAAGTCTCCCTTATCCTTCATGTGTTTCATGTCTGTTTCTTATGTTGTCAAGTCCATGTAGTCATGTCAGTGTTTCATTGTTTCCCATTTTATTTTTGAAAGAGGTCCTGTGCTTTGGTGGTCTGTTTTGCTCTTTCCCTTTGGGCGTCGTTATGTTCATGTTGTGTCTACCTTGCCTTTCTCTCCCATGTTTCAGCTCCCTATGTTCTGTCTCAGTTGCTGTTAAGTTTACATGTTTTGAGTTCAGTCAGTGTGTTTCCTGTTTTACTTTGAAGGTCCATGTCTCATGTGAGTGTTTCTAGTTTTGCTTCCCTTGTCTCGTCCAGCCTGATTACTCCCAGCTGTGCTCTCCTTCTGTGTCTCATTCCCTCGTTATCCCTCTGTGTATTTAAGCCCTGTGTTTCTCTTTATCAGTGTCGTAGTCTCCCTCATGGCTGTGTTTCCTTGCGTTTTAGTTTACCCATGTCCCAGTTTAGTTTTCCATGCTGTCCTGCAATAAAGCAGCTTTTTGAGTTTAATGTCGTTGTTGTGAGTCTTGCGTTTGGGTCCTTCTCCTGCCTGTACACAGCCGAAACATGACAGAAGACTACGACCAGACAATGGACCCAGCAGCTCACAATCCCTCTGCTGAGCTCCAGGAGGACATGATTTACGCAGTGGAGTTTCTTTGTCAGGAGTGGTTTGCCCTGCCATTTAAGGAATACCAGGAGGAGCTAGCTCTCCGCTTACAACGGATGATTTCTGGACTCCCCTGGTTATTTGGCATGCTCCACCCTTTAATTCAAGACTTCCTTGTTTCCACTGTACATGTCCACCCTGAGCAGCCGCTCCTGTGTGAAGAGTCGGAGGATTTTCAGCCGAGTCCGCTGGAGGATTCGCGGGCCGACTCGTCTCCTCCCTCTTCCAGGAGAAAGCGGCGTTCACGCCGCCATCGCTCCACAGCAGCTGAGCAGACAACTTTCGTGAGTGAAAATGATTGTCTGCCACATTCTCCACAATCTGGTACCAGACCTTCTGCCATTCCATCCACAGTTAGTCATGCTGCTCCTATGAACACTTTAGTTTTTCAACCAGCTCCTCTGAACATTCATAATCCTGATCCTGTATCTGAGACTCTTTGTGATGCTCCGCCAGTACCTCACTGTATTTTTTCTGTGCCACAAATGGAAAATGTGACTAGCAACAGAGTGCCATCTGCTCTATTAAAACCGGCTAGGAAGCTTGGACTCAGTGCCTCAGAACTATTGGATCAAGTTGAGTTTTGTGTTTCAGAACCATTTAACCTTGACCCAGTTTGCCATGTTTTAGAGTCAGACCAAGTTAACTCAGTTCAAGCCACATCTCATCAGACTGTTAGTATAGCTTCACCCCTGGACGGTGCTACTCACCAGTCCATTTACACAGAAACTGTCAATGAAGATGCTCCTGAGCTCCACTCTCTGCCTCCTGTCCCTGCACCCAGGGCAGCTCGGGCCCAGCTCTCCCCTGCACTTGTACCAGTCCCTCAGGTGAGGGAGACTGAGGTCCAGCTGGTTCCTACTCTGGTTTCCAGGCCGGCTGAGGCTCTGCCAGTCCCTGCACCCATACCAGCTCCTCGGGTGGGGACAGCAGCTGCCCAGCTGTCGCCGGTACCTGTCCCGGCTCCCAGGGTTAGGCCAGCCAGGACACAACCCACCTCTGCACCCGTACCTAGTCCTCGGGTGGGAGCGGCTCGTGTCCGGCGGGTGTCTGCACCCATTTCTGTGTCTGCTGGAGGCTCAGGCGAGCCTATCCAGCCCCTGTCCTTGTGTTCTGGAGTCTCAGAGTTAAGTCAGCAACCATCATCACCACCATCACTACTGCATGCATTTCAGTCCATAGCTCAGTCATTAGCTCTGTTAGCAGCCCAGTCCGTAGTTCATTTTCCTGTGTTTACGTTAGCTCAGCCCTTTGCCCACTGTGCAGTTCAGCCATCTCCCCAGTGTTCAGCTCCGCCATTTGTTCCACCACCCGCTCAGTCTTCTGTTCAGCCCATAGTCTCTGTCCCTACTGGTCCCGCTTCGGCGTCAGCTGGAGGGCCCAAGGAGCCCGTCCAGCCTCATGCCACGTCAGCTGGGGGGCCCGAGGAGCCCGTCCAGCCTCATGCCACGTCAGCTGGAGGGCCCGAGGAGCCCGTCCAGCCTCATGCCACGTCAGCTGGAGGGCCCGAGGAGCCCGTCCAGCCTCATGCCACGTCAGCTGGAGGGCCCGAGGAGCCCGTCCAGCCTCAATCCTCGTCAGCTGGGGGTTCAGGAGAACCGCACCAGCCTCATGCCACGTCAGCTGGAGGGCCCGAGGAGCCCGTCCAGCCTCATGCCACGTCAGCTGGAGGGCCCGAGGAGCCCGTCCAGCCTCATGCCACGTCAGCTGGAGGGCCCGAGGAGCCCGTCCAGCCTCATGCCACGTCAGCTGGAGGGCCCGAGGAGCCCGTCCAGCCTCAATCCTCGTCAGCTGGGGGTTCAGGAGAACCGCACCAGCCTCATGCCACGTCAGCTGGAGGGCCCGAGGAGCCCGTCCAGCCTCATGCCACGTCAGCTGGAGGGCCCGAGGAGCCCGTCCAGCCTCATGCCACGTCAGCTGGAGGGCCCGAGGAGCCCGTCCAGCCTCAATCCTCGTCAGCTGGGGGTTCAGGAGAACCGCACCAGCCTCATGCCACGTCAGCTGGAGGGCCTGAGGAGCCCGTCCAGCCTCATGCCACGTCAGCTGGAGGGCCCGAGGAGCCCGTCCAGCCTCAATCCTCGTCAGCTGGGGGTTCAGGAGAACCGCACCAGCCTCATGCCACGTCAGCTGGAGGGCCCGAGGAGCCCGTCCAGCCTCATGCCACGTCAGCTGGAGGGCCCGAGGAGCCCGTGCCACCACCTGCAGTGCCACCACCTGCAGTGCCACCACCTGCAGTGCCACCACCTGCAGTGCCACCACCTGCTGCTTCCGCGCCTGTTTCTGCCACGCCTCAGCCAGAGGACGACGCCATGCCAGCTGGAGGTCCAGCCGAGCCTGTCCAGCATCCTGCCACATCTGCTGCAGCATCACCAGCTGCGGCTTCCACATCTGCAGCGCCACCACTATCTGGTCCTGCCACGCCTGGTCCTGCCACGACCCAGTCAGAGGTCGTCGCCACGCCTCTGCTCGTCTCGCCTGCCACGACCCAGTCAGAGGTCATCGCCACGCCTCTGCTCGTCTCGCCTGCCACGACCCAGTCAGAGGTCGACGCCACGCCTCTGCTCGTCTCGTCTGCCAAGTCACGTCCACGTCCAGCATGGCTGTTTCCAGGGCCTGTCAAAACAGCCTGTCCATGGAAACCACCCAAACCAAACGAGGGGTCACGTCCACATCCACACTACCGTCGACCGCCAGCCAAGCCGCCCGACAGGTCTCGTCCACGTCGCCGCCGGCCGCCAGCCAAGCCGCCCGACAGGTCTCGTCCACATCGCCGCCGGCCGCCAGCTAAGCCACCCGAGTGTGGCCAGCCATGCCTGCTTCACCACTGCCACCTTCCACGTGATCGGCCCCCGAACCCCCGAATGACACCAGTGCGTCCTGTGAGTCAATCTTTGCCACAATCTTGTCCTGTGCTGTTGACTAAGACCATGCACATTTCACCAGAGACTGTGGTGCTACTGGCTGAGGCCTTATTCACCACACCAGGGCCAGTGCTTCCTGTAAGGCAATCTTTGCCACAATCTTTGCCTGAGCTGCTGACTAAGAACATCCACATTTCACCAGAGACTGTGCTGCTACTGGCTGAGGCCTTATTCACCACAAGAGGGCCAGTGCTTCCTGTGAGGCAATCTTTGCCACAATCCTTGCCTGTGCTGCTGACTAAGACCATGTAAGTTTCACGAGAGCCTTTGGTGCTGCTGGCTGAGGCCTTATTCACCATACAAGGGCCAGTGCTTCCGGTGAGGAAAGCTTTGCCACATCAGGGCGTGTGCTGCTGACTAAGAACATCCACATTTCACCAGGGCCTGTGTTGCTTGCTGAGACCTTATTGACCACACCAGAGCCAGTGCTTCCTGTGAGGCAAACTTTGCCACACCAGATCCTATTGTGCTGCTGGCTGAGGCCTTATTCACCACACCAGGGCCAGTGTGTCCTGTGAGGCAATCTTTGCCACAATCTTGTCCTGTGCTGCTGACTAAGACCATGCACATTTGACCATGCCAGTTGTGCTGCTGGCTTAGGCCTTATTCACCACACCAGGGCCAGTGCGTCCTGTGAGGCAATCTTTGCCACAATAGTGCCTGTGCTGCTGACTAAGACCATACACATTTCACCAGTGCCAGTGTTTCTGGCTGAGGCCTTAATCACTACACCAGGGCCAGTGCTTCCTTTGAGGCAATTTTTGCCTGTGCTGCTGACTAAGACCATCCACAGTTCACCAGAGCCTGTGGTGCTGCTGGCCGAGGCCTTATTCAACACACCAGGGCCAGTGCTTCCTGTTAGGCAATCTTTGCCACATCACGGCGTGTGCTGCTGACTAAGACCATGCAAATTTCACCAGGGCCAGTGTTGCTGGCTGAGGCCTTATTCACCACACCAGGGCCAGTGCTTACTGTTAGGCAATCTTTGCCACATCACGGCATGTTCTGCTGACTAAGACCATGCACATTTCACCAGGGCCAGTGTTGCTGGCTGAGGCCTTATTCACCACACCAGGGCCAGTGTGTCCTGTGAGGCAATCTTTGCCACAATCTTGTCCTGTGCTGCTGACTAAGACCATGCACATTTGACGATGCCAGTTGTGCTGGTGGCTGAGGCCTTATTCACCACACCAGGGCCAGTGCTTCCTGTGAGGCAATCTTTGCCACAATCTTTGCCTGTGCTGCTGACTAAGAACATCCATATTTCACCAGAGACTGTGGTGCTACTGGCTGAAGCCTTATTCACCACACCAGGGCCAGTGGTTCCTGTGAGGCAATCTTTTCCACATCAGTATCTGTGCTGCTGACTAAGACTTGCACATTTCACCAGGGCCTTTTTTTCTGGCTAAGGACTTATTCACCAAGCCAGGGCCAGTGCTTCCTGTGAGGCAATCTTTGCCACAATATTTACCTATGCTACTGACTAAGAAAATCCATATTTCACCAGAGACTGTGGTGCTACTTGCTGAGCCCTTATTCACCACACCAGGGCCAATGCTTCCTGTGAGGCAATCTTTGCCACAATCTTTGCCTGAGCTGCTGACTAAAGACCATGTACATTTCACCAGAGCCTTTGGTGCTGCTGGCTGAGGCCTTATTCACCACACCAGGGCCAGTGCTTCCTGTGAGGATATCTTTGCCACATCAGTGCCTGTGCTGCTGACTAAGAACATCCACATTTCATCAGGGCCTGTGTTGCTTGCTGGGGCCTTATTCACCACACCAGGGCCAGTGCTTCCTGTGAGGCAATCTTTGCCACAATCTTTGCCTGTGCTACTGACTAAGACCATGCACATTTCACCAAGGCCAGTGTTGCTGGCTGAGGCCTTATTCACCACACCAGGGCCAGTGCTTCCTGTGAGGATATCTTTGCCACATCAGTGCCTGTGCTGCTGACTAAGACCATCCACATTTCACCAGAGACTGTGGTGCTGCTGGCTGAGGCATTATTCACGACACCATGGCCAGTGCTTCCTGTGAGGCAATTTTTGCCACATCAGTGCCTGTGCTGCTGACTAAGACCATGCACATTTCACCAGGGCCAGTGTTTCTGGCTGAGGCCTCAATCACCACACCAGGGCCAGTGCTTCCTGTGAGTCAATCTAATGCCACACCAGATACAGTTGTTCTTCTGGCTTAGGCCTTATTCACCACACCAGGGCCAGTGCTTCCTGTGAGGCTATCTTTGCCTGTCCTGCTGACTAAGACCATCCACATTTCACCAGGGCCAGTGTTACTGGCTGAGGTCTTAATCACCACACCAGGGCCAGTGCTTTCTGTGAGGCAATCTTTTCCACATCAGTGCCTGTGCTGCTGACTAAGACCATGCACATTTCATCAATGCCAGTGTTGCTGGCTGAGGCCTTATTCACCACACCAGGGCCAGTGCTTCCTGTGAGGCAAACTTTGCCACAATCTTTCCCTGTGCTGCTGACTAAGACCATCCACATTTTACGAGGGCCTTTGTTGCTAGCTTAGGCCTTATTCACCACACCAGTGCCAGTGCATGCTGTGAGGCAATCTTTGCCACAATCTTTGCCTGTGTTGCTGACTAAGACCATGCACATTTAACCATGCCAGTTGTGCTGCTGGCTGAGGCCTTATTCACCACACCAGGGCCAGTGCTTCCTGTGAGGCAATCTTTGCCATATCAGGGCCTGTGCTGCCTGCTAAGACCATCCACATTTCACCAGGGCCTATGTTGCTGCCTTATGCCTTATTCAACACACCAGGGCCAGTGCTTCCTGTGATGCAATCTTTGCCACAATCTTTGCCTCTGC
The DNA here is from genome assembly GCF_963576455.1 of Neolamprologus multifasciatus. NCBI lineage: Eukaryota > Metazoa > Chordata > Actinopteri > Cichliformes > Cichlidae > Neolamprologus > Neolamprologus multifasciatus. The sequence continues at coordinate 29,570,819 of NC_140460.1, read as the reverse complement.
TGATGACTAAGACCATGCCCATTTCACCAGGGCCAGTGTTGCTGGCTGAGGCCTTATTCACCACACCAGGGCCAGTGCTTCCTGTGAGGCAATCTTTTCCACATCAGGGCTTGTGCTGCTGGCTAAGACCATGCACATTTCACCAGGGCCTGTGTTGCTGTCTTAGGCCTTATTCATCACACCAGGGCAAGTTCTTCCTGTGAGGCAATCTTTGCCACAATCTTTGCCTTTGCTGCTGACTAAGAACATACACATTTCACCAGAGACTGTGGTGCTACTGGCTGAGGCCTTATTCACCACACCAGGGCCAGTGCTTCCGGTGAGGCAAGCTTTGCCACATCAGGACGTGTGCTGCTGACTAAGACCATGCACATTTCACCAGAGACTTTGGTGCTACTGGCTGAGGCCTTATTCACCACACAAGGGCCAGTGCTTCCTGTGAGGCAATCTTTGCCACAATCTTTGCCTTTGCTGCTGACTAAGAATATCCACATTTCACCAGAGACTGTGGTGCTTCTGGCTGAGGCCTTATTCACCACACCAGGGCCAGTGCTTCCTGTGAGGATATCTTTGCCACATCACGGCGTGTACTGCTGACTAAGACCATCCACATTTCACCATGCCAGTTGTTTTGCTTGCTGAGGCCATATTCACCACACCAGGCCCATTGCTTCCTGTGAGGTTATCTTTGCCACAATCTTTGCCTGTGCTGCTGACTAAGACCATCCACATTTCACCATGGCCAGTTTTTCTGGCTGAGTCCTTATTCACCACACATGGGCCAGTGCTTCCTGTTACGCAATCTTTGCCACATCAGTGCCTGTGCTGCTGACTAAGACCATCCACATTTCACCAGGGCCAGTGTTGCTGGCTGAGGCCTTATTCACCACACCGGGGCCAGTGCTTCGTCTGAGGCAATCTTTGCCACAATCTTTTCCTGTGCTGCTGACTAAGACCATGCACATTTCACCAGAGCCACTGGTGCTAGATGAGGCCAACCACATTATAACAGGGCCAGTGCCACTGGCTGAGACCAATTACATTTCACCAGAGCCTTTGCTACTGCTGGCTGAGACCTTATTCTCCACTCCAGGGCCAGTACTTCCTGTGAGGCAATCTTCATCACACCAGAGGCTGTTGTGCTTCTGGCTGAGGCCTTGTTCACCACACCAGGGCCAGTGCTTCCTGTGAGGCAATCTTTGCCACAATATTTGCCTGTGCTGCTGACTAAGACCATGGACATTTCACCAGGGCCTGTGTTGCTGGCTGAGGCCATCCACATTATAACAAGGCAAGTGCCTCTACCTGAGACCAATTACATTTCACCATGCCAGTTGTTTTGCTTGCTGAGACCATATTCACCACAACAGGGCCAGTGCTTCCTGTGAGTAAATCCTTGCCTGTTCTTCTGACTAAGACCATCCACATTTCACCAGGGCCTGTGTTGCTTGCTGACGCCTTATTGACCACACCAGGGCCAGTGCTTCCTGTGAGGCAAACTTTGCCACACCAGATCCTGTTGTGCTGCTGGCTGAGGCCTTATTCACCACACCAGGGCCAGTGTGTCCTGTGAGGCAATCTTTGCCACAATCAAGTCCTGTGCTGCTGACTAAGACCATGCACATTTGACCATTCCAGTTGTGCTGCTGGCTTAGGCCTTTTTCACCACACCAGGGCCAGTGCTTCCTGTGAGGCAATCTTTGCCACAATCTTTGCCTGTGCTGCTGACTAAGAACATCCATATTTCACCAGAGACTGTGGTGCTACTGGCTGAGGCCTTATTCACCACACTAGGGCCAGTGCCTCCTGAGAGGCAATCTTTGCCACATCACGGCGTGTGCTGCTGACTAAGACCATGCACATTTCACCAGGGCCAGTGTTGCTGGCTGAGGCCTTATTCATCACACCAGGGCCAGTGCTTCCTGTGAGGATATCTTTGCCACATCAGTGCCTGTGCTTCTTCCTAAGAACATCCACATTTCACCAGGGCCTGTGTTGCTTGCTGACACCTTATTGAACACAACAGGGCCAGTGCTTCCTGTGAGGCAAACTTTGCCACACCAGATGCTGTTGTTCTGCTGGCTGAGGCCTTAATCACCACACCAGGGCTAGTGCTTCCTTTGATGCAATGTTTGCCTGTGCTGCTGACTAAGACCATCCACATTTCACCAGAGCCTGTGGTGCTGCTGGCTGAGGCCTTATTTAACACACCAGGGCCTTGCTTCCTGTGAGTCAAATTTGCCACAATCTTTGCCTGTGCTGCTGACTAAGACCATCCACATTTCACCAGAGCCTGTGGTGCTGCTGGCTGAGGCCTTATTCACCACACCAGGGCCAGTGCTTCCTGTGAGGCAATCTTTGCCACATCACGGCGTGTGCTGCTGACTAAGACCATGCACATTTCAACAGGGCCAGTGTTGCTGGCTGAGGCCTTATTCACCACACCAGGGCCAGTGCTTCCTGTGAGGCAATCTTTTCCACATCAGTGCCTGTGCTGCTTACTAAGAACATCCACATTTCACCAGGGCCAGTGTTGCTTGCTGACGCCTTTTTGACCACACCAGGGCCAGTGCTTCCTGTGAGGCAAACTTTGCCACATCACGGCGTGTGCTGCTGAGTAAGACCATGCACATTTCACCAGGGCCAATGTTAATTGCTGACGCCTTATTGACCACACCAGGGCCAGTGCTTCCTGTGAGGCAAACTTTGCCACACCAGATCCTGTTGTGCTGCTGGCTGAGGCCTTATTCAAGAGACCAGGGCCAGTGTGTCCTGTGAGGCAATCTTTGCCACAATCTTGTCCTGTGCTGCTGACTAAGACCATGCACATTTGACCATGCCAGTTGTGCTGCTGGCTGAGGCCTTATTCACCACACCAGGGCCAATGCTTCCTGTGAGGCAATCTTTGCCACAATCTTTGCCTGTGCTGCTGACTAAGAACATCCATATTTCACCAGAGACTGTGGTGCTACTGGCTGAGGCCTTATTCACCACACCAGGGCCAGTGCTTTTTGTGAGGCAATCTTTGCCACAATCTTTGCCTGTGCTGCTGGCTAAGACCATCCACATTTCACCATGCCAGTTGTGCTGCTGGCTGAAGCCTTATTCACCACACCAGGGCCAGTGCTTCCTGTGAGGCAATGTTTGCCACAATCTTTGCCTATGCTGCTGACTAAGAACATCCATATTTCACCAGAGACTGTGGTGCTACTGGCTGAGCCCTTATTCATCACACCAGGGCCAGTGCTTCCTGTGAGGCAATCTTTGCCACAATCTTTGCCTGAGCTGCTGACTAAAGACCATGTACATTTCACCAGAGCCTTTGGTGCTTCTGGCTGAGGCCTTATTCACCACACCAGGGCCAGTGCTTCCTGTGATGATATCTTTGCCACATCAGTGCCTGTGCTGCTTTCTAAGAACATCCTATTTCACCAGGGCCTGTGTTGATTGCTGAGGCCTTATTCACCACACCAGGGCCAGTGCTTCCTGTGAGGCAATCTTTGCCACAATCTTTGCCTGTGCTGCTGACTAAGACCATACACATTTCACCAGTGCCAGTGTTGCTGGCTGAGGCCTTAATCACCACACCAGGGCCAGTGCTTCCTGTGAGTCAAATTTGCCACAATCTTTGCCTGTGCTGCTGACTAAGAACATCCACATTTCAACAGAGCCTGTGGTGCTGCTGGCTGAGGCCTTATTCACCACACCAGGGCCGATGCTTCCTGTGAGGCAATCTTTGCCACATCACGGCGTGTGCTGCTGACTAAGACCATTCACATTTCACCAGGGCCTGTGTTGCTGGCTGAGGCCTTTTTCACCACACCAGGGCCAGTGCTTCCTGTGAGGATATCTTTGCGACATCAGTGCCTGTGCTGCTTACTAAGAACATCCACATTTCACCAGGGCCAGTGTTGCTTGCTGACGCCTTATTGACCACACCAGGGCCAGTGCTTCCTGTGAGGCAAACTTTGCCACACCAGATCCTGTTGTGCAGCTGGCTGAGGCCTTATTCACCAGATCAGGGCCAGTGTGTCCTGTGAGGCAATCTTTGCCACAATCTTATCCTGTGCTGCTGACTAAAACCATGCACATTTGACCATGCCAGTTTTGCTTCTGGCTGAGGCCTTATTCACCACACCAGGGCCAGTTCTTCCGGTGAGGCAATCTTTGCAACAATCTTTGCCTATGCTGCTGACTAAGAACATCCATTTTTCACCAGAGACTGTGGTGCTACTGGCTGAGCCCTTATTCATCACACCAGGGCCAGTGCTTCCTGTGAGGCAATCTTTGCCACAATCTTTGCCTGAGCTGCTGACTAAAGACCATGTACATTTCACCAGAGCCTTTGGTGCTTCTGGCTGAGGCCTTATTCACCACACCAGGGCCAGTGCTTTCTGCGATGATATCTTTGCCACATCAGTGCCTGTGCTGCTTACTAAGAACATCCACATTTCACCAGGTCCTGTGTTGATTGCTGAGGCCTTATTCACCACACATGGGCCAGTGCTTCCTGTGAGGCAATCTTTGCAACAATCTTTGCCTGTGCTGCTGACTAAGACCATGCACATTTCACAAAGGCCAGTGTTGCTGGCTGAGGCCTTATTCATCACACCAGGGCCAGTGCTTCCTGTGAGGATATCTTTGCCACATCAGTGCCTGTGCTGCTGACTAAGACCATCCACATTTCACCAGAGCCTGTGGTGCTGCTGGCTGAGGCATTATTCACGACACCATGGCCCGTGCTTCCTGTGAGGCAATCTTTGCCACATCAGTGCCTGTGCTGCTGACTAAGACCATGCACATTTCACCAGGGCCAGTGTTGCTGGCTGAGGCCTCAATCACCACACCAGGGCCAGTGCTTCCTGTGAGTCAATCTAATGCCACACCAGATCCTGTTGTGCTTCTGGCTTAGGCCTTATTCACCACACCAGGGCCACTGCTTCCTGTGAGGCAATCTTTGCCACAATCTTTGCCTATGCTGCTGACTAAGAACAACCATATTTCACCAGAGACTGTGGTGCTACTGGCTGAGCTCTTATTCACCACACCAGGGCCAGTGCTTCCTGTGAGGCAATCTTTGCCAAAATCTTTTCCTGAGCTGCTGACTAAAGACCATGTACATTTCACCAGAGCCTTTGGTGCTTCTGGCTGAGGCCTTATTCACCACACCAGGGCCAGTGCTTTTTGTGAGGCAATCTTTGACACAATCTTTGCCTGTGCTGCTGGCTAAGACCATCCACATTTCACCATGCCAGTTGTGCTGCTGGCTGAGGCCTTATTCACGACACCAGGGCCAGTGCTTCCTGTGAGGATATCTTTGCCACATCAGTGCCTGTGCTGCTGACTAAGAACATCCACATTTCACAAGGGCCTGTGTTGCTTGCTGAGGCCTTATTCACCATACCAGGGCCAGTGCTTCCTGTGAGGCAATCTTTGCCACAATCTTGTCCAGTGCTGCTGACTAAGACCATGCACATTTCACCATGCCAGTTGTGCTGCTTGCTGAGGCCTTATTCACCACAACAGGGCCACTGCTTCCTGTGAGGCAATCTTTGCCACAATCATTGCCTCTGCTGCTGACTAAGACAATACACATTTCAACAGGGCCAGTGTTACTGGCTGAGGTCTTAATCACAACACCAGGGCCACTGCTTCCTATGAGGCAATCTTTGCCACAATCTTTGCCTGTGCTTCTGACTAAGACCATGCACATTTCACCAGGGCCAGTGTTGCTGGCTGAGGCCTCAATCACCACACCATGGCCAGTGCTTCCTGTGAGTCAATCTAATGCCACACCAGATCCTTTTGTACTTCTGGCTGAGGCCTTATTCACCACACAAGGGCCAGTGCTTCCTGTGAGGTTATCTTTCCCTTTGCTGCTGACTAAGACCATCCACATTTCACCAGGGCCAGTGTTACTGGCTGAGGTTTTAATCACCACACCAGGGCCAGTGCTTCCTGTGAGGCAAACTTTTCCACATCAGTGCCTGTGCTGCTGACTAAGACCATGCACATTTCACCAATGCCAGTGTTGATGGCTGAGGCCTTATTCACCACACCAGGGCCAGTGCCTCCTGTGAGGCAAACTTTGCCACAATCTTTCACTGTACTGCTGACTAAGACCATCCACATTTCACGAGGGCCTGTGTTGCTGGCTGAGGCCTTATTCACCACACCAGGGCCAGTGCTTTTTGTGAGGCAATCTTTGCCACAATCTTTGCCTGTGTTGCTGACTAAGACCATGCACATTTAACCATACCAGTTGTGCTGCTGGCTGAGGCCTCATTCACTACACCAGGGCCAGTGCTTCCTGTGAGGCAATCTTTTCCACATCAGGGCTTGTGCTGCTGGCTAAGACCATCCACATTTCATCAGGGCCTGTGTTGCTGTCTTAGGCCTTATTCATCACACTAGGGCCAGTGCTTCCTGTGATGCAATCTTTGCCACAATCTTTGCCTTTGCTGTTGACTAAGAACATACACATTTCACCAGAGACTGTGGTGCTACTGGCTGAGGCCTTATTCACCACACCAGGGCCAGTGCTTCCTGTGAGGCAATCTTTGCCATATCAGGGCGTGTGCTGCTGGCTAAGACCATCCACATTTCATCAGGGCCTGTGTTGCTGGCTTATGCCTTATTCAACACACCAGGGCCAGTGCTTCCTGTGATGCAATCTTTGCCACAATCTTTTCCTGTGCTGCTGACTAAGACAATGAACATTTCACCAGGGCCAGTGTTGCTGGCTGAGGCATTATTAACGACACCATGGCCAGTGCTTCCTGTGAGGCAATCTTTTCCACATCAGGGCTTGTGCTGCTGGCTAAGACCATGCACATTTCACCGGGGCCTGTGTTGCTGTCTTAGGCATTTTTCATCACACCAGGGCCAGTGCTTCCTGTGATGCAATCTTTGCCACAATCTCTGCCTTTGCTGCTGAATAAGAACATACACATTTCACCAGAAACTGTGGTGCTACTGGCTGTGGCCTTATTCACCACACCAGGGCCAGTGCTTCCGGTGAGGCAATCTTTGCCACATCAGGGCGTGTGCTGCTGACTAAGACCATGCACATTTCACCAGAGACTGTGGTGCTACTGGCTGAGGCGTTATTCACCACACCAGGGCCAGTGCTTCCTGTAAGGCAATCTTTGCCACAATCTTTGCCTGAGCTGCTGACTAAGAACATCCACATTTCACCAGAGACTGTGCTGCTTCTGGCTGAGGCCTTATTCACCACACCAGGGCCAGTGTTTCCTGTGAGGCAATCTTTGCCACAATCCTTGCCTGTGCTGCTGAGTAAGACCATGTAAGTTTCACCAGAACCTTTGGTGCTGCTGTCTGAGGCCTTATTCACCACACCAGGGCCAGTGCTTCCTGTGAGGATATCTTTGCCACATCAGTGCCTGTGCTGCTTACTAAGAACATCCACATTTCACCAGGGCCTGTGTTACTTGCTGACGCCTTATTCACCACACCAGGGCCAGTGCTTCCTGTAAGGCAAACTTTGCCACACCAGATCCTGTTGTGCTGCTGGCTGAGGACTTATTCACCACACCAGGGCCAGTGCGTCCTTTGAGGCAATCTTTGCCACAATCTTGTCCTGTGCTGCTGACTAAGACCATGCACATTTGACCATGCCAGTTGTGCTGCTGGCTGAGGCCTTATTCACCACACCAGGGCCAGTGCTTCCTGTGAGGCAATCTTTGCCACAATCATTGCCTGTGCTGCTGACTAAGACCATCCACATTTCACCAGGGCCAGTGTTGCTGTCTTAGGCCTTATTCACCACACCAGGGCCAGTGCTTCCTGTGAGGCAATCTTTGCCACAATCTTTGCCTATGCTGCTGACTAAGAACATCCATATTTCACCAGAGACTGTGGTGCTACTGGCTGAGCCCTTATTCACCACACCAGGGCCAGTGCGTCCTGTGAGGCAATCTTTGTCACATCAGTGACTGTGCTGCTGGCTAAGACCATCCACATTTCACCAGGGCCTGTGTTGCTGGCTGAGGCCTTATTCACCACACCAGGGCCAGTGCTTCCTGTGAGGCAATCTTTGACACAATCTTTGCCTGTGCTGCTGGCTAAGACCATCCACATTTCACCATGCCAGTTGTGCTGCTGGCTGAGGCCTCAATCACCACACCAGGGCCAGTGCTTCCTATGAGTCAATCTAATGCCACACCAGATCCTGTTGTGCTTCTGGCTTAGGCCTTATTCACCACACCAGGGCCAGTGCTTCCTGTGAAGCAATCTTTGCCATATTAGGGCCTGTGCTGCTGACTAAGACCATGCACATTTCACCATGCCAGTTGTGCTGCTGGCTGAAGCCTTATTCACCACACCAGGGCCAGTGCTTCCTGTGAGGCAATCTTTGCCACAATCTTTGCCTATGCTGCTGACTAAGAACAACCACATTTCACCAGAGACTGTGGTGCTACTGGCTGAGCTCTTATTCACCACACCAGGGCCAGTGCTTCCTGTGAGGCAATCTTTGCCAAAATCTTTTCCTGAGCTGCTGACTAAAGACCATCTACATTTCACCAGAAACTTTGGTGCTTCTGGCTGAGGCCTTATTCACCACACCAGGGCCAGTGCGTCCTGTGAGGCAATCTTTGTCACATCAGTGACTGTGCTGCTGGCTAAGAACATCCACATTTCACCAGGGCCTGTGTTGCTGGCTGAGGCCTTATTCACCACACCAGGGCCAGTGCTTTTTGTGAGGCAATCTTTGACACAATCTTTGCCTGTGCTGCTGGCTAAGACCATCCACATTTCACCATGCCAGTTGTGCTGCTGGCTGAGGCCTTATTCACGACACCAGGGCCAGTGCTTCCTGTGAGGATATCTTTGCCACATCAGTGCCTGTGCTGCTGACTAAGAACATCCACATTTCACAAGGGCCTGTGTTGCTTGCTGAGGCCTTATTCACCATACCAGGGCCAGTGCTTCCTGTGAGGCAATCTTTGCCACAATCTTGTCCAGTGCTGCTGACTAAGACCATGCACATTTCACCATGCCAGTTGTGCTGCTTGCTGAGGCCTTATTCACCACAACAGGGCCAGTGCTTCCTGTGAGGCAATCTATTCCACAATCTTTGCCTGTGCTGCTGACTAAGACCATGCACATTTCACGAGGGCCAGTGTTGCTGGCTGAGGCCTTATTCACCACACCAGGGCCAGTGCTTCCTGTGAGGCAATCTTTGCCACAATCATTGCCTCTGCTGCTGACTAAGACAATACACATTTCAACAGGGCCAGTGTTACTGGCTGAGGTCTTAATCACAACACCAGGGCCACTGCTTCCTATGAGGCAATCTTTGCCACAATCTTTGCCTGTGCTTCTGACTAAGACCATGCACATTTCACCAGGGCCAGTGTTGCTGGCTGAGGCCTCAATCACCACACCATGGCCAGTGCTTCCTGTGAGTCAATCTAATGCCACACCAGATCGTTTTGTACTTCTGGCTGAGGCCTTATTCACCACACAAGGGCCAGTGCTTCCTGTGAGGTTATCTTTCCCTTTGCTGCTGACTAAGACCATCCACATTTCACCAGGGCCAGTGTTACTGGCTGAGGTTTTAATCACCACACCAGGGCCAGTGCTTCCTGTGAGGCAAACTTTTCCACGTCAGTGCCTGTGCTGCTGACTAAGACCATGCACATTTCACCAATGCCAGTGTTGATGGCTGAGGCCTTATTCACCACACCAGGGCCAGTGCCTCCTGTGAGGCAAACTTTGCCACAATCTTTCACTGTACTGCTGACTAAGACCATCCACATTTCACGAGGGCCTGTGTTGCTGGCTGAGGCCTTATTCACCACACCAGGGCCAGTGCTTTTTGTGAGGCAATCTTTGCCACAATCTTTGCCTGTGTTGCTGACTAAGACCACGCACATTTAACCATACCAGTTGTGCTGCTGGCTGAGGCCTCATTCACTACACCAGGGCCAGTGCTTCCTGTGAGGCAATCTTTTCCACATCAGGGCTTGTGTTGCTGGCTAAGACCATCTACATTTCATCAGGGCCTGTGTTGCTGTCTTAGGCCTTATTCATCACACTAGGGCCAGTGCTTCCTGTGATGCAATCTTTGCCACAATCTTTGCCTTTGCTGTTGACTAAGAACATACACATTTCACCAGAGACTGTGGTGCTACTGGCTGAGGCCTTATTCACCACACCAGGGCCAGTGCTTCCTGTGAGGCAATCTTTGCCACATCAGGGCGTGTGCTGCTGGCTAAGACCATCCACATTTCATCAGGGCCTGTGTTGCTGGCTTATGCCTTATTCAACACACCAGGGCCAGTGCTTCCTGTGATGCAATCTTTGCCACAATCTTTTCCTGTGCTGCTGACTAAGACAATGAACATTTCACCAGGGCCAGTGTTGCTGGCTGAGGCATTATTAACGACACCATGGCCAGTGCTTCCTGTGAGGCAATCTTTTCCACATCAGGGCTTGTGCTGCTGGCTAAGACCATGCACATTTCACCAGGGCCTGTGTTGCTGTCTTAGGCCTTTTTCATCACACCAGGGCCAGTGCTTCCTGTGATGCAATCTTTGCCACAATCTCTGCCTTTGCTGCTGAATAAGAACATACACATTTCACCAGAGACTGTGGTGCTACTGGCTGAGGCCTTATTCACCACACCAGGGCCAGTGCTTCCGGTGAGGCAATCTTTGCCACATCAGGGCGTGTGCTGCTGACTAAGACCATGCACATTTCACCAGAGACTGTGGTGCTACTGGCTGAGGCCTTATTCACCACACCAGGGCCAGTGCTTCCTGTAATGCAATCTTTGCCACAATCTTTGCCTGAGCTGCTTACTAAGAACATCCACATTTCACCAGGGCCTGTGTTACTTGCTGACGCCTTATTCACCACACCAGGGCCAGTGCTTCCTGTGAGGATATCTTTGCCACATCAGTGCCTGTGCTGCTGACTAAGAACATCCACATTTCACCAGGGCCTGTGTTGCTTGCTGACGCCTTATTCACCACACCAGGGCCAGTGCTTCCTGTAAGGCAAACTTTGCCACACCAGATCCTGTTGTGCTGCTGGCTGAGGACTTATTCACCACACCAGGGCCAGTGCGTCCTTTGAGGCAATCTTTGCCACAATCTTGTCCTGTGCTGCTGACTAAGACCATGCACATTTGACCATGCCAGTTGTGCTGCTGGCTGAGGCCTTATTCACCACACCAGGGCCAGTGCTTCCTGTGAGGCAATCTTTGCCACAATCATTGCCTGTGCTGCTGACTAAGACCATCCACATTTCACCAGGGCCAGTGTTGCTGTCTTAGGTCTTTTTCACCACACCAGGGCCAGTGCTTCCTGTGAGGCAATCTTTGCCACAATCTTTGCCTATGCTGCTGACTAAGAACATCCATATTTCACCAGAGACTGTGGTGCTACTGGCTGAGCCCTTATTCACCACACCAGGGCCAGTGCGTCCTGTGAGGCAATCTTTGTCACATCAGTGACTGTGCTGCTGGCTAAGACCATCCACATTTCACCAGGGCCTGTGCTGCTGGCTGAGGCCTTATTCACGACACCAGGGCCAGTGCTTCCTGTGAGGATATCTTTGCCACATCAGTGCCTGTGCTGCTGACTAAGAACATCCACATTTCACAAGGGCCTGTGTTGCTTGCTGAGGCCTTATTCACCACACCAGGGCCAGTGCTTCCTGTGAGGCAATCTTTGCCACAATCTTGTCCAGTGCTGCTGACTAAGACCATGCACATTTCACCATGCCAGTTGTGCTGCTTGCTGAGGCCTTATTCACCACAACAGGGCCAGTGCTTCCTGTGAGGCAATCTATTCCACAATCTTTGCCTGTGCTGCTGACTAAGACCATGCACATTTCACGAGGGCCAGTGTTGCTGGCTGAGGCCTTATTCACCACACCAGGGCCAGTGCTTCCTGTGAGGCAATCTTTGCCACAATCATTGCCTCTGCTGCTGACTAAGACAAAACACATTTCACCAGGGCCAGTGTTACTGGCTGAGGTCTTAATCACAACACCAGGGCCAGTGCTTCCTATGAGGCAATCTTTGCCACAATCTTTGCCTGTGCTTCTGACTAAGACCATGCACATTTCACCAGGGCCAGTGTTGCTGGCTGAGGCCTCAATCACCACACCATGGCCAGTGCTTCCTGTGAGTCAATCTAATGCCACACCAGATCCTTTTGTACTTCTGGCTGTGGCCTTATTCACCACACAAGGGCCAGTGCTTCCTGTGAGGTTATCTTTGCCTGTGCTGCTGACTAAGACCATCCACATTTCACAAGGGCCAGTGTTACTGGCTGAGGTTTTAATCACCACACCAGGGCCAGTGCTTCCTGTGAGGCAAACTTTTCCACATCAGTGCCTGTGCTGCTGACTAAGACCATGTACATTTCACCATTGCCAGTGTTGATGGCTGAGGCCTTATTCACCACACCAGGGCCAGTGCCTCCTGTGAGGCAAACTTTGCCACAATCTTTGCCTGTGCTGCTGACTAAGACCATCCACATTTCACCAGGGCCTGTGTTGCTAGCTGAGGCCTTATTCACCACACCAGGGCCAGTGCTTGTTGTGAGGCAATCTTTGCCACAATCTTTGCCTGTGTTGCTGACTAAGACCATGCACATTTAACCATACCAGTTGTGCTACTGGCTGAGCCCTTATTCACCACACCAGGGCCAGTGCGTCCTGTGAGGCAATATTTGTCACATCAGTGACTGTGCTGCTGGCTAAGACCATCCACATTTCACCAGGGCCTGTGTTGCTGGCTGAGGCCTTATTCACCACACCAGGGCCAGTGCTTCCTGTGAGGCAATCTTTGACACAATCTTTGCCTGTGCTGCTGGCTAAGACCATCCACATTTCACCATGCCAGTTGTGCTGCTGGCTGAGGCCTTATTCACGACACCAGGGCCAGTGCTCCCTGTGAGGATATCTTTGCCACATCAGTGCCTGTGCTGCTGACTAAGAACATCCACATTTCACAAGGGCCTGTGTTGCTTGCTGAGGCCTTATTCACCACACCAGGGCCAGTGCTTCCTGTGAGGCAATCTTTGCCACAATCTTGTCCAGTGCTGCTGACTAACACCATGCACATTTCACCATGCCAGTTGTGCTGCTTGCTGAGGCCTTATTCACCACAACAGGGCCAGTGCTTCCTGTGAGTCAATCTATTCCACAATCTTTGCCTGTGCTGCTGACTAAGACCATGAACATTTCACGAGGGCCAGTGTTGCTGGCTGAGGCCTTATTCACCACACCAGGGCCAGTGCTTCCTGTGAGGCAATCTTTGCCACAATCATTGCCTCTGCTGCTGACTAAGACAATACACATTTCACCAGGGCCAGTGTTACTGGCTGAGGTCTTAATCACAACACCAGGGCCTGTGCTTCCTATGAGGCAATCTTTGCCACAATCTTTGCCTGTGCTTCTGACTAAGACCATGCACATTTCACCAGGGCCAGTGTTGCTGGCTGAGGCCTCAATCACCACACCATGGCCAGTGCTTCCTGTGAGTCAATCTGGTGTACTTCCACAGCCAGAAGTACACCAGATCCTTTTGTACTTCTGGCTGTGGCCTTATTCACCACACAAGGGCCAGTGCTTCCTGTGAGGTTATCTTTGCCTGTGCTGCTGACTAAGACCATCCACATTTCACCAGGGCCTGTGTTGCTAGCTGAGGCCTTATTCACCACACCAGGGCCAGTGCTTGTTGTGAGGCAATCTTTGCCACAATCTTTGCCTGTGTTGCTGACTAAGACCATGCACATTTAACCATACCAGTTGTGCTGCTGGCTGAGGCCTAATTCACTACACCAGGGCCAGTGCTTCCTGTGAGGCAATCTTTTCCACATCAGGGCTTGTGCTGCTGGCTAAGACCATCCACATTTCATCAGGGCCTGTGTTGCTGTCTTAGGCCTTATTCATCACACTAGGGCCAGTGCTTCCTGTGATGCAATCTTTGCCACAATCTTTGCCTTTGTTGTTGACTAAGAACATACACATTTCACCAGAGACTGTGATGCTACTGGCTGAGGCCTTATTCACCACACCAGGGCCAGTGCTTCCTGTGAGGCAATCTTTGCCACATCAGGGCGTGTGCTGCTGGCTAAGACCATCCACATTTCATCAGGGCCTGTGTTGCTGGCTTATGCCTTATTCAACACACCAGGGCCAGTGCTTCCTGTGATGCAATCTTTGCCACTTTCTTTTCCTGTGCTGCTGACTAAGACAATGAACATTTCACCAGGGCCAGTGTTGCTGGCTGAGGCATTATTAACGACACCATGGCCAGTGCTTCCTGTGAGGCAATCTTTTCCACATCAGGGCTTGTGCTGCTGGCTAAGACCATGCACATTTCACCAGGGCCTCTGTTGCTGTCTTAGGCCTTTTTAATCACACCAGGGCCAGTGCTTCCTGTGATGCAATCTTTGCCACAATCTCTGCCTTTGCTGCTGACTAAGAACATACACATTTCACCAGAGACTGTGGTGCTACTGGCTGAGGCCTTATTCACCACACCAGGGCCAGTGCTTCCGGTGAGGCAATCTTTGCCACATCAGGGCGTGTGCTGCTGACTAAGACCATGCACATTTCACCAGAGACTGTGGTGCTACTGGCTGAGAACTTATTCACCACACCAGAGCCAGTGCTTCCTGTAAGGCAATCTTTGCCACAATCTTTGCCTGAGCTGCTGACTAAGAACATCCACATTTCACCAGAGACTGTGCTGCTACTGGCTGAGGCCTTATTCACCACACCAGGGCCAGTGCTTCCTGTGAGGCAATCTTTGCCACAATCCTTGCCTGTGCTGCTGAGTAAGACCATGTAAGTTTCACCAGAACCTTTGGTGCTGCTGGCTGAGGCCTTATTCACCACACCAGGGCCAGTGCTTCCTGTGAGGATATCTTTGCCACATCAGTGCCTGTCCTGCTGACTAAGAACATCCACATTTCACCAGGGCCTGTGTTGCTTGCTGACGCCTTATTCACCACACCAGGGCCAGTGCTTCCTGTAAGGCAAACTTTGCCACACCAGATCCTGTTGTGCTGCTGGCTGAGGACTTATTCACCACACCAGGGCCAGTGCGTCCTTTGAGGCAATCTTTGCCACAATCATTGCCTGTGCTGCTGACTAAGACCATCCACATTTCACCAGGGCCAGTGTTGCTGTCTTAGGCCTTATTCATCACACCAGGGCCAGTGCTTCCTGTGAGGCAATCTTTGCCACATAAGGTTCTGTGCTGCTGACTAAGACCAAGTAAATTTCACCAGAGACTGTGGTGCTATTGGCTGAGGCCTTATTCACCACACCAGGGCCAGTGCTTCCTGTGATGCAATCTTTGCCACAATCTTTGCCTCTGCTGCTGACTAAGACCATGCACATTTCACCAAGGCCGGTGTTGCTGGCTGAGGCCTTATTCATCACACCAGGGCCAGTGCTTCCTGTGAGGATATCTTTGCCACATCAGTGCCTGTGCTGCTGACTAAGACCATCCACATTTCACCAGGGCCAGTGTTGCTGGCTGAGGCCTCAATCACCACACCAGGGCCAGTGCTTCCTGTGAGTCAATCTAATGCCACACCAGATACAGTTGTGCTTCTGGCTTAGGCCTTATTCACCACACCAGGGCCAGTGCTTCCTGTGAGGCTATCTTTGCCTCTGCTGCTGACTAAGACCATCCACATTTCACCAGGGCCAGTGTTACTGGCTGAGGTCTTAATCACCACACCAGGGCCAGTGCTTCCTGTGAGGCAATCTTTTCCACATCAGTGCCTTTGCTGCTGACTAAGACCATGCACATTTCACCAATGCCAGTGTTGCTGGCTGAGGCCTTATTCACCACACCAGGGCCAGTGCTTCCTGTGAGGCAAACTTTGCCACAATCTTTCCCTGTGCTGCTGACTAAGACCATCCACATTTTACGAGGGCCTTTGTTGCTAGCTGAGGCCTTATTCACCACACCAGTGCCAGTGCATGCTGTGAGGCAATCTTTGCCACAATCTTTGCCTGTGTTGCTGACTAAGACCATGCACATTTAACCATGCCAGTTGTGCTGCTGGCTGAGGCCTTATTCACCACACCAGGGCCAGTTCTTCCTGTGAGGCAATCTTTGCCATATCAGGGCCTGTGCTGCCTGCTAAGACCATCCACATTTCACCAGGGCCTGTGTTGCTGGCTTATGCCTTATTCAACACACCAGGGCCAGTGCTTCCTGTGATGCAATTTTTGCCACAATCTTTGCCTCTGCTGCTGACTAAGACCATGCACATTTCACCAGGGCCAGCGTTGCTGGCTGAGGCCTTATTCACCACACCAGGGCCAGTGCTTCCTGTGAGGCAATCTTTTCCACATCAGGGTTGTGCTGCTGGCTAAGACCATGCACATTTCACCAGGGCCTGTGTTGCTGTCTTAGGCCTTATTCATCACACCAGGGCAAGTGCTTCCTGTGATGCAATCTTTGCCACAATCTTTGACTTTGCTGCTGACTAAGAACATACACATTTCAACAGAGACTGTGGTGCTTCTGGCTGAGGCCTTATTCACCACACCAGGGCCAGTGCTTCCTGTGAGGCAATCTTTGCCACAATCTTTGCCTTTGCTGCTGACTAAGAATATCCACATTTCACCAGAGACTATGGTGCTTCTGGCTGAGGCCTTATTCACCACACCAGGGCCAGTACTTCCTGTGAGGCAATCTTTGCCACATCACGGCGTGTGCTGCTGACTAAGACCATGCACATTTCACCAGAGACTGTGGTGCTACTGGCTGAGGCCTTATTCACCACACCAGGGCCAGTACTTCCTGTGAGGCAATCTTTGCCACATCACGGCGTGTGCTGCTGACTAAGACCATGCACATTTCACCAGAGACTGTGGTGCTACTGGCTGAGGCCTTATTCACCACACAAGGGCCAGTGCTTCCTGTGAGGAAATCTTTGCCACAATCTTTGCCTTTGCTGCTGACTAAGAATATCCACATTTCACCAGAGACTATGGTGCTTCTGGCTGAGGCCTTATTCACCACACCAGGGCCAGTGCTTCCTGTGAGGCAATCTTTGCCACATCACGGCGTGTGCTGCTGACTAAGACCATCCACATTTCACCATGCCAGTTGTTTTGCGTGCTGAGGCCATATTCACCACACCAGGCCCAGTGCTTCCTGTGAGGTTATCTTTGCCACAATCTTTGCCTGTGCTGCTGACTAAGACCATGCACATTTCACCATGGCCAGTGTTTCTGGCTGAGTCCTTATTCACCACACATGGGCCAGTGCTTCCTGTTACGCAATCTTTGCAACATCAGTGCCTGTGCTGCTGACTAAGACCATTCACATTTCACCAGGGCCAGTGTTGCTGGCTGAGGCCTTATTCACCACACCGGGGCCAGTGCTTCGTCTGAGGCAATCTTTGCCACAATCTTTTCCTGTGCTGCTGACTAAGACCATGCACATTTCACCAGAGCCACTGGTGCTAGATGAGGCCATCCACATTATAACAGGGCCAGTGCCACTGGCTGAGACCAATTACATTTCACCAGAGCCTGTGCTGCTGCTGGCTGAGGCCTTATTCTCCACTCCAGGGCCAGTACTTCCTGTGAGGCAATCTTCATCACACCAGAGGCTGTTGTGCTTCTGGCTGAGGCCTTGTTCACCACACCAGGGCCAGTGCTTCCTGTGAGGCAATCTTTGCCACAATATTTGCCTGTGCTGCTGACTAAGACCATGGACATTTCACCAGGGCCTGTGTTGCTGGCTGAGGCCATCCACATTATAACAAGGCAAGTGCCTCTACCTGAGTCCAATTACATTTCACCAGGGCCAGTTTTGTTAGATGAGGCCATCCATATTATAACAGGGCCAGTGCCACTGGCTGAGACCAATTATATTTCACCAGAGCCTGTGGTGCTGCTGGCCGAGGCCTTATTCAACACACCAGGGCCTTGCTTCCTGTGAGACAATCTTTGCCACAATCTTTGCCTGTGCTGCTGACTAAGACCATGCACATTTCACCAGAGACTGTGGTGCTACTGGCTGAGGCCTTATTCACCACACAAGGGCCAGTGCTTCCTGTGAGGAAATCTTTGCCACAATCTTTGCCTGTGCTGCTGACTGAGAACATCCACATTTCACAAGAGCCTTTGGTGTTTCTGGCTGAGGCCTTATACACCACACCATGGCCAGTGCTTCCTGTGAGGCAATCTAATGCCACACCAGAGCCTGTTGTGCTGCTGGCTGAGGCCTTATCCTCCACACCAGGGCCAGTGATACCTGTGAGGCAATCTTGGTCACAATCTTTGCCTGTGCTGCTCACTAAGACCATCCACATTTCACCATGCCAGTTGTTTTGCTTGCTGAGACCATATTCACCACAACAGGGCCAGTGCATCCTGTGAGACAATATTTGCCACATCACGGCGTGTGCTGCTGACTAAGACCATGCACATTTGACCATGCCAGTTGTGCTGCTGGCTGAGGCTTTATTCACCACACCAGGGCCAGTGCTTCCTGTGAGGCAATTTTTGCCACAATCTTTGCCTGTGCTGCTGACTAAGAACATCCACATTTCACCAGGGCCTGTGTTGCTTGCTGACGCCTTATTGACCACACCAGGGCCATTGCTTCCTGTGAGGCAAACTTTGCCACATCAGTGCCTGTGCTGCTTACTAAGAACATCCACATTTCACCAGGGCCTGTGTTGATTGATGAGGCCTTATTCACCACACCAGGGCCAGTGCTTCCTGTGAGGCAATCTTTGCCACATCAGTGCCTGTGCTGCTGACTAAGAACATCCACATTTCACCAGGGCCTGTGTTGATTGATGAGGCCTTAATCACCACACCAGGGCCAGTGCTTCCTTTGAGGCAATTTTTGCCTGTGCTGCTGACTAAGAACATACATATTTCACAAGAGCCTGTGGTGATGCTGGCTGAGGCCTTATTTAACACACCAGGGCCTTGCTTCCTGTGAGTCAAATTTGCCACATCAGTGCCTGTGCTGCTGACTAAGACCATGCACATTTCACCAGGGCCAGTGTTGCTGGCTGAGGCCTTATTCACCACACCTGGGCCAGTGCTTCCTGTGAGGATATCTTTGCGACATCAGTGCCTGTGCTGCTTACTAAGAACATCCACATTTCACCAGGGCCAGTGTTGCTTGCTGACGCCTTATTGACCACACCAGGGCCAGTGCTTCCTGTGAGGCAAACTTTGCCACATCACGGCGTGTGCTGCTGACCAAGACCATGCACATTTCACCAGGGCCAGTGTTGCTTGCTGACGCCTTATTGACCACACCAGGGCCAGTGATTCATGTGAGGCAAACTTTGCCACACCAGATCCTGTTGTGCTGCTGGCTTGGCCTTACTCACCAGACCAGTGTGTCCTGTGAGGCAATCTTTGCCACAATCTTGTCCTGTGCTGCTGACTAAGACCATGCACATTTGACCATGCCAGTTGTGCTTCTGGCTGAGGCCTTATTCACCACACCACGGCCAGTGCTTCCTGTGAGGCAATCTTTGCCACAATCTTTGCCTGTGCTGCTGACTAAGAACATCCATATTTCACCAGAGAATGTGGTGCTACTGGCTGAGGCCTTATTCACCACACCAGGGCCAGTGCTTGTTGTGAGGCAATCTTTGCCACAATCTTTGCCTATGATGCTGACTAAAGACCATGTACATTTCACCAGAGCCTTTGGTGCTTCTGGCTTAGGCCTTATTCACCAAACCAGGGCCAGTGCTTCCTGTGATGATATCTTTGCCACAATCTTTGCCTGTGCTGCTGACTAAGACCATGCACATTTCACCAAGGCCAGTGTTGCTGGCTGAGGCCTTATTCATCACACCAGGGCTAGTGCTTCCTGTGAGGCAATCTTTGCCACAATCTTTGCCTGTGCTGCTGACTAAGACCATGCACATTTCACCAAGGCCAGTGTTGCTGGCTGAGGCCTTATTCACCACACCAGGGCCAGTGCTTCCTGTGAGGCAATATTTGCCACATCAGTGCCTGTGCTGCTGACTAAGACCATGCACATTTCACCAGGGCCAGTGTTGCTGGCTGAGGCCTCAATCACCACACCAGGGCCAAGGCTTCCTATGAGGCAATCTTTGCCATATCAGGGCCTGTGCTGCCTGCTAAGACCATCCACATTTCACCAGGGCCAGTGTTACTGGCTGAGGTCTTAATCACCACACCAGGGCCAGTGCTTCCTGTGAGGCAATCTTTTCCACATCAGTGCCTGTGCTGCTGACTAAGACCATGCACATTTCACCAATGCCAGTGTTGCTGGCTGAGGCCTTATTCACCACACCAGGGCCAGTGCTTCCTGTGAGGCAAACTTTGCCACAATCTTTGCCTATGCTGCTGACTAAGAACATCCATATTTCACCAGAGACTGTGGTGCTACTGGCTGAGGCCTTATTCACCACACCAGGGCCAGTGCTTCCTGTGATGATATCTTTGCCACATCAGTGCCTGTGCTGCTTACTAAGAACATCCACATTTCACCAGGGCCTGTGTTGCTGACTGAGGCCTTATTCACCACACCAGGGCCAGTGCTTCCTGTGAGGATATCTTTGCCACATCAGTGCCTGTGCAGCTGACTAAGACCATCCACATATCATCAGAGCCTGTGGTGCTGCTGGCTGAGACATTATTCACGACACCATGGCCAGTGCTTCCTGTGAGGCAATCTTTGCCACATCAGTGCCTGTGATGCTGACTAAGACCATGCACATTTCACCAGGGCCAGTGTTGCTGGCTAAGAACTCAATCACCACACCAGGGCCAGTGCTTCCTGTGAGGCAATCTTTGCCATATCAGGGCCTGTGCTTCCTGCTAAGACCATCCACATTTCACCAGGGCCTGTGTTGCTGGCTTATGCCTTATTCAACACACCAGGGCCAGTGCTTCCTGTGATGCAATCTTTGCCACAATCTTTGCCTTTGCTGCTGACTAAGAACATACACATTTCACCAGAGCCTTTGGTGCTTCTGGCTGAGGCCTTATTCACCACACCAGGGCCAGTGCTTCCTGTGATGATATCTTTGCCACATCAGTGCCTGTGCTGCTGACTAAGACCATCCACATTTCACCAGGCCCTGTGTTGCTGACTGAGGCCTTATTCACCACACCAGGGCCAGTGCTTCCTGTGAGGCAATCTTTGCCACAATCTTTGCCTGTGCTGCTGACTAAGACCATGCACATTTCACCAAGGCCAGTGTTGCTGGCTGAGGCTTTATTCACCACACCAGGGCCAGTGCTTCCTGTGAGGCAATTTTTGCCAAAATCTTTGCCTGTGCTGCTGACTAAGAACATCCATATTTCACCAGAGACTGTGGTGCTACTGGCTGAGGCCTTATTCACCACACTAGGGCCAGTGCTTCCTGTGAGGCAATCTTTGCCACATCAGTGCCTGTGCTGCTTACTAAGAACATCCACATTTCACCAGGGCCTGTGTTGCTGGCTGAGGCCTTAATCACCACACCAGGGCCAGTGCTTCCTTTGAGGCAATTTTTGCCTGTGCTGCTGACTAAGAACATACACATTTCACAAGAGCCTGTGGTGATGCTGGCTGAGGCCTTATTTAACACACCAGGGCCTTGCTTCCTGTGAGTCAAATTTGCCACATCAGTGCCTGTGCTGCTGACTAAGAACATCCACATTTCACCAGAGCCTGTGGTGCTGCTGGCTGAGGCCTTATTCACCACACCAGGGCCGATGCTTCCTGTGAGGCAATCTTTGCCACATCACGTCGTGTGCTGCTGACTAAGACCATGCACATTTCACCAGGGCCAGTGTTGCTGGCTGAGGCCTTATTCACCACACCAGGGCCAGTGCTTCCTGTGAGGATATCTTTGCGACATCAGTGCCTGTGCTGCTTACTAAGAACATCCACATTTCACCAGGGCCAGTGTTGCTTGCTGACGCCTTATTGACCACAACAGGGCCAGTGCTTCCTGTGAGGCAAACTTTGCCACATCACGGCGTGTGCTGCTGACTAAGACCATGCACATTTCACCAGGGCCAGTGTTGCTTGCTGACGCCTTATTGACCACACCAGGGCCAGTGATTCCTGTGAGGCAAACTTTGCCACACCAGATCCTGTTGTGCTGCTGGCTGAGGCCTTATTCACCAGACCAGGGCCAGTGCTTCCTGTGAGGCAATCTTTGCCACAATCTTTGCCTGTGCTGCTGACTAAGACCATGCACATTTGACCATGCCAGTTGTGCTTCTGGCTGAGGCCTTATTCACCACACCAGGGCCAGTGCTTCCTGTGAGGCAATCTTTGCCACAATCTTTGCCTGTGCTGCTGACTAAGAACATCCATATTTCACCAGAGAATGTGGTGCTACTGGCTGAGGCCTTATTCACCACACCAGGGCCAGTGCTTT
The DNA here is from genome assembly GCF_963576455.1 of Neolamprologus multifasciatus. Taxonomy (NCBI): domain Eukaryota; kingdom Metazoa; phylum Chordata; class Actinopteri; order Cichliformes; family Cichlidae; genus Neolamprologus; species Neolamprologus multifasciatus. The sequence goes on along the minus strand of NC_140460.1, from coordinate 29,548,422 downwards.
TTGTGAGGCAATCTTTGCCACAATCTTTGCCTGTGCTGCTGGCTAAGACCATCCACATTTCACCATGCCAGTTGTGCTGCTGGCTGAAGCCTTATTCACCACACCAGGGCCAGTGCTTCCTGTGAGGCAATCTTTGCCACAATCTTTGCCTATGATGCTGACTAAGAACATCCATTTTTCACCAGAGACTGTGGTGCTACTGGCTGAGCCCTTATTCATCACACCAGGGCTAGTGCTTCCTGTGAGGCAATCTTTGCCACAATCTTTGCTTGAGCTGCTGACTAAAGACCATGTACATTTCACCAGAGCCTTTGGTGCTTCTGGCTGAGGCCTTATTCACCACACCAGGGCCAGTGCTTCCTGTGATGATATCTTTGCCACATCAGTGCCTGTGCTGCTTACTAAGAACATCCACATTTCACTAGGGCCTGTGTTGATTGCTGAGGCCTTATTCACCACACCAGGGCCAGTGCTTCCTGTGAGGCAATCTTTGCCACAATCTTTGCCTGTGCTGCTGACTAAGACCATGCACATTTCACCAAGGCCAGTGTTGCTGGCTACGGCCTTATTCATCACACCAGGGCTAGTGCTTCCTGTGAGGCAATCTTTGACACAATCTTTGCCTGTGCTGCTGACTAAGACCATGCACATTTCACCAAGGCCAGTGTTGCTGGCTGAGGCCTTATTCATCACACCAGGGCCAGTGCTTCCTGTGAGGCAATCTTTGCCACATCAGTGCCTGTGCTGCTGACTAAGACCATGCACATTTCACCAGGGCCAGTGTTGCTGGCTGAGGCCTCAATCACCACACAAGGGCCAAGGCTTCCTGTGAGTCAATCTAATGCCACACCAGATCCTGTTGTTCTTCTGGCTTAGGCCTTATTCACCACACCAGGGCCACTGCTTCCTATGAGGCAATCTTTGCCATATCAGGGCCTGTGCTGCCTGCTAAGACCATCCACATTTCACCAGGGCCAGTGTTACTGGCTGAGGTCTTAATCACCACACCAGGGCTAGTGCTTCCTGTGAGGCAAACTTTTCCACATCAGTGCCTGTGCTGCTGACTAAGACCATGCACATTTCACCAATGCCAGTGTTGCTGGCTGAGGCCTTATTCACCACACCAGGGCCAGTGCTTTTTGTGAGGCAATCTTTACCACAATCTTTGCCTGTGCTGCTGGCTAAGACCATCCACATTTCACCATGCCAGTTGTGCTGCTGGCTGAAGCCTTATTCACCACACCAGGGCCAGTGCTTCCTGTGAGGCAATCTTTGCCACAATCTTTGCCTATGATGCTGACTAAGAACATCCATATTTCACCAGAGACTGTGGTGCTACTGGCTGAGGCCTTATTCACCACACCAGGGCCAGTGCTTCTTGTGAGGCAATCTTTGCCACAATCTTTGCCTCTGCTGCTGGCTAAGACCCTCCACATTTCACCATGCCAGTTGTGCTTCTGGCTGAGGCCTTATTCACCACACCAGGGCCAGTGCTTCCTGTGATGATATCTTTGCCACATCAGTGCCTGTGCTGCTTACTAAGAACATCCACATTTCACCAGGGCCTGTGTTGCTGACTGAGGCCTTATTCACCACACCAGGGCCAGTGCTTCCTGTGAGGCAATCTTTGCCACAATCTTTGCCTGTGCTGCTGACTAAGACCATGCACATTTCACCAAGGCAGGTGTTGCTGGCTGAGGCCTTATTCATCACACCAGGGCCAGTGCTTCCTGTGAGGATATCTTTGCCACATCAGTGCCTGTGCAGCTGACTAAGACCATCCACATTTCACCAGAGCCTGTGGTGCTGCTGGCTGAGACATTATTCACGACACCATGGCCAGTGCTTCCTGTGAGGCAATCTTTGCCACATCAGTGCCTGTGATGCTGACTAAGACCATGCACATTTCACCAAGGCCAGTGTTGCTGGCTGAGGCTTTATTCACCACACCAGGGCCAGTGCTTCCTGTGAGGCAATTTTTGCCAAAATCTTTGCCTGTGCTGCTGACTAAGAACATCCATATTTCACCAGAGACTGTGGTGCTACTGGCTGAGGCCTTATTCACCACACTAGGGCCAGTGCCTCCTGTGAGGCAATCTTTGCCACATCACGGCGTGTGCTGCTGACTAAGACCATGCATATTTCACCAGGGCCAGTGTTGCTGGCTGAGGCCTTATTCATCACACCAGGGCCAGTGCTTCCTGTGAGGATATCTTTGCCACATCAGTGCCTGTGCTTCTTAGTAAGAACATCCACATTTCACCAGGGCCTGTGTTGCTTGCTGACGCCTTATTGACCACACCAGGGCCATTGCTTCCTGTGAGGCAAACTTTGCCACATCAGTGCCTGTGCTGCTTACTAAGAACATCCACATTTCACCAGGGCCTGTGTTGATTGATGAGGCCTTATTCACCACACCAGGGCCAGTGCTTCCTGTGAGGCAATCTTTGCCACATCAGTGCCTGTGCTGCTTACTAAGAACATCCACATTTCACCAGGGCCTGTGTTGATTGATGAGGCCTTATTCACCACACCAGGGCCATTGCTTCCTGTGAGGCAATCTTTGCCACAATCTTTGCCTGTGCTGCTGACTAAGACCATACACATTTCACCATTGCCAGTGTTGCTGGCTGAGGCCTTAATCACCACACCAGGGCCAGTGCTTCCTTTGAGGCAATTTTTGCCTGTGCTGCTGACTAAGAACATACACATTTCACAAGAGCCTGTGGTGATGCTGGCTGAGGCCTTATTTAACACACCAGGGCCTTGCTTCCTGTGAGTCAAATTTGCCACATCAGTGCCTGTGCTGCTGACTAAGAACATCCACATTTCACCAGAGCCTGTGGTGCTGCTGGCTGAGGCCTTATTCACCACACCAGGGCCGATGCTTCCTGTGAGGCAATCTTTGCCACATCACGGCGTGTGCTGCTGACTAAGACCATGCACATTTCACCAGGGCCAGTGTTGCTGGCTGAGGCCTTATTCACCACACCAGGGCCAGTGCTTCCTGTGAGGATATCTTGGCGACATCAGTGCCTGTGCTGCTTACTAAGAACATCCACATTTCACCAGGGCCAGTGTTGCTTGCTGACGCCTTATTGACCACAACAGGGCCAGTGCTTCCTGTGAGGCAAACTTTGCCACATCACGGCGTGTGCTGCTGACTAAGACCATGCACATTTCACCAGGGCCAGTGTTGCTTGCTGACGCCTTATTGACCACACCAGGGCCAGTGATTCCTGTGAGGCAAACTTTGCCACACCAGATCCTGTTGTGCTGCTGGCTGAGGCCTTATTCACCAGACCAGGGCCAGTGCTTCCTGTGAGGCAATCTTTGCCACAATCTTTGCCTGTGCTGCTGACTAAGACCATGCACATTTGACCATGCCAGTTGTGCTTCTGGCTGAGGCCTTATTCACCACACCAGGGCCAGTGCTTCCTGTGAGGCAATCTTTGCCACAATCTTTGCCTGTGCTGCTGACTAAGAACATCCATATTTCACCAGAGAATGTGGTGCTACTGGCTGAGGCCTTATTCACCACACCAGGGCCAGTGCTTTTTGTGAGGCAATCTTTGCCACAATCTTTGCCTGTGCTGCTGGCTAAGACCATCCACATTTCACCATGCCAGTTTTGCTGCTGGCTGAAGCCTTATTCACCACACCAGGGCCAGTGCTTCCTGTGAGGCAATCTTTGCCACAATCTTTGCCTATGATGCTGACTAAGAACATCCATTTTTCACCAGAGACTGTGGTGCTACTGGCTGAGCCCTTATTCATCACACCAGGGCTAGTGCTTCCTGTGAGGCAATCTTTGCCACAATCTTTGCTTGAGCTGCTGACTAAAGACCATGTACATTTCACCAGAGCCTTTGGTGCTTCTGGCTGAGGCCTTATTCACCACACCAGGGCCAGTGCTTCCTGTGATGATATCTTTGCCACATCAGTGCCTGTGCTGCTTACTAAGAACATCCACATTTCACTAGGGCCTGTGTTGATTGCTGAGGCCTTATTCACCACACCAGGGCCAGTGCTTCCTGTGAGGCAATCTTTGCCACAATCTTTGCCTGTGCTGCTGACTAAGACCATGCACATTTCACCAAGGCCAGTGTTGCTGGCTACGGCCTTATTCATCACACCAGGGCTAGTGCTTCCTGTGAGGCAATCTTTGACACAATCTTTGCCTGTGCTGCTGACTAAGACCATGCACATTTCACGAGGGCCAGTGTTGCTGGCTGAGAACTCAATCACCACACCAGGGCCAGTGCTTCCTGTGAGTCAATCTAATGCCACACCAGATCCTGTTGTGCTTCTGGCTTAGGCTTTATTCACCACACCAGGGCCAGTGCTTCCTGTGAGGCAATCTTTGCCATATCAGGGCCTGTTCTGCCTGCTAAGACCATCCACATTTCACCAGGGCCTGTGTTGCTGGCTTATGCCTTATTCAACACACCAGGGCCAGTGCTTCCTGTGATGCAATCTTTGCCACAATCTTTGCCTTTGCTGCTGACTAAGAACATACACATTTCACCAGAGCCTGTGGTGCTGCTGGCTGAGGCCTTATTCACCACACCAGGGCCGATGCTTCCTGTGAGGCAATCTTTGCCACATCACGGCGTGTGCTGCTGACTAAGACCATGCACATTTCACCAGGGCCAGTGTTGCTGGCTGAGGCCTTATTCACCACACCAGGGCCAGTGCTTCCTGTGAGGATATCTTGGCGACATCAGTGCCTGTGCTGCTTACTAAGAACATCCACATTTCACCAGGGCCAGTGTTGCTTGCTGACGCCTTATTGACCACAACAGGGCCAGTGCTTCCTGTGAGGCAAACTTTGCCACATCACGGCGTGTGCTGCTGACTAAGACCATGCACATTTCACCAGGGCCAGTGTTGCTTGCTGACGCCTTATTGACCACACCAGGGCCAGTGATTCCTGTGAGGCAAACTTTGCCACACCAGATCCTGTTGTGCTGCTGGCTGAGGCCTTATTCACCAGACCAGGGCCAGTGCTTCCTGTGAGGCAATCTTTGCCACAATCTTTGCCTGTGCTGCTGACTAAGACCATGCACATTTGACCATGCCAGTTGTGCTTCTGGCTGAGGCCTTATTCACCACACCAGGGCCAGTGCTTCCTGTGAGGCAATCTTTGCCACAATCTTTGCCTGTGCTGCTGACTAAGAACATCCATATTTCACCAGAGAATGTGGTGCTACTGGCTGAGGCCTTATTCACCACACCAGGGCCAGTGCTTTTTGTGAGGCAATCTTTGCCACAATCTTTGCCTGTGCTGCTGGCTAAGACCATCCACATTTCACCATGCCAGTTTTGCTGCTGGCTGAAGCCTTATTCACCACACCAGGGCCAGTGCTTCCTGTGAGGCAATCTTTGCCACAATCTTTGCCTATGATGCTGACTAAGAACATCCATTTTTCACCAGAGACTGTGGTGCTACTGGCTGAGCCCTTATTCATCACACCAGGGCTAGTGCTTCCTGTGAGGCAATCTTTGCCACAATCTTTGCTTGAGCTGCTGACTAAAGACCATGTACATTTCACCAGAGCCTTTGGTGCTTCTGGCTGAGGCCTTATTCACCACACCACGGCCAGTGCTTCCTGTGATGATATCTTTGCCACATCAGTGCCTGTGCTGCTTACTAAGAACATCCACATTTCACTAGGGCCTGTGTTGATTGCTGAGGCCTTATTCACCACACCAGGGCCAGTGCTTCCTGTGAGGCAATCTTTGCCACAATCTTTGCCTGTGCTGCTGACTAAGACCATGCACATTTCACCAAGGCCAGTGTTGCTGGCTACGGCCTTATTCATCACACCAGGGCTAGTGCTTCCTGTGAGGCAATCTTTGACACAATCTTTGCCTGTGCTGCTGACTAAGACCATGCACATTTCACGAGGGCCAGTGTTGCTGGCTGAGAACTCAATCACCACACCAGGGCCAGTGCTTCCTGTGAGTCAATCTAATGCCACACCAGATCCTGTTGTGCTTCTGGCTTAGGCTTTATTCACCACACCAGGGCCAGTGCTTCCTGTGAGGCAATCTTTGCCATATCAGGGCCTGTTCTGCCTGCTAAGACCATCCACATTTCACCAGGGCCTGTGTTGCTGGCTTATGCCTTATTCAACACACCAGGGCCAGTGCTTCCTGTGATGCAATCTTTGCCACAATCTTTGCCTTTGCTGCTGACTAAGAACATCCACATTTCACCAGAGCCTGTGGTGCTGCTGGCTGAGGCCTTATTCACCACACCAGGGCCGATGCTTCCTGTGAGGCAATCTTTGCCACATCACGGCGTGTGCTGCTGACTAAGACCATGCACATTTCACCAGGGCCAGTGTTGCTGGCTGAGGCCTTATTCACCACACCAGGGCCAGTGCTTCCTGTGAGGATATCTTTGCGACATCAGTGCCTGTGCTGCTTACTAAGAACATCCACATTTCACCAGGGCCAGTGTTGCTTGCTGACGCCTTATTGACCACAACAGGGCCAGTGCTTCCTGTGAGGCAAACTTTGCCACATCACGGCGTGTGCTGCTGACTAAGACCATGCACATTTCACCAGGGCCAGTGTTGCTTGCTGACGCCTTATTGACCACACCAGGGCCAGTGATTCCTGTGAGGCAAACTTTGCCACACCAGATCCTGTTGTGGTGCTGGCTGAGGCCTTATTCACCAGACCAGGGCCAGTGCTTCCTGTGAGGCAATCTTTGCCACAATCTTTGCCTGTGCTGCTGACTAAGACCATGCACATTTGACCATGCCAGTTGTGCTTCTGGCTGAGGCCTTATTCACCACACCAGGGCCAGTGCTTCCTGTGAGGCAATCTTTGCCACAATCTTTGCCTGTGCTGCTGACTAAGAACATCCATATTTCACCAGAGAATGTGGTGCTACTGGCTGAGGCCTTATTCACCACACCAGGGCCAGTGCTTTTTGTGAGGCAATCTTTGCCACAATCTTTGCCTGTGCTGCTGGCTAAGACCATCCACATTTCACCATGCCAGTTTTGCTGCTGGCTGAAGCCTTATTCACCACACCAGGGCCAGTGCTTCCTGTGAGGCAATCTTTGCCACAATCTTTGCCTATGATGCTGACTAAGAACATCCATTTTTCACCAGAGACTGTGGTGCTACTGGCTGAGCCCTTATTCATCACACCAGGGCTAGTGCTTCCTGTGAGGCAATCTTTGCCACAATCTTTGCTTGAGCTGCTGACTAAAGACCATGTACATTTCACCAGAGCCTTTGGTGCTTCTGGCTGAGGCCTTATTCACCACACCAGGGCCAGTGCTTCCTGTGATGATATCTTTGCCACATCAGTGCCTGTGCTGCTTACTAAGAACATCCACATTTCACTAGGGCCTGTGTTGATTGCTGAGGCCTTATTCACCACACCAGGGCCAGTGCTTCCTGTGAGGCAATCTTTGCCACAATCTTTGCCTGTGCTGCTGACTAAGACCATGCACATTTCACCAAGGCCAGTGTTGCTGGCTACGGCCTTATTCATCACACCAGGGCTAGTGCTTCCTGTGAGGCAATCTTTGACACAATCTTTGCCTGTGCTGCTGACTAAGACCATGCACATTTCACGAGGGCCAGTGTTGCTGGCTGAGAACTCAATCACCACACCAGGGCCAGTGCTTCCTGTGAGTCAATCTAATGCCACACCAGATCCTGTTGTGCTTCTGGCTTAGGCTTTATTCACCACACCAGGGCCAGTGCTTCCTGTGAGGCAATCTTTGCCATATCAGGGCCTGTTCTGCCTGCTAAGACCATCCACATTTCACCAGGGCCTGTGTTGCTGGCTTATGCCTTATTCAACACACCAGGGCCAGTGCTTCCTGTGATGCAATCTTTGCCACAATCTTTGCCTTTGCTGCTGACTAAGAACATACACATTTCACCAGAGACTGTGGTGCTACTGGCTGAGGCCTTATTCACCACACCAGGGCCAGTGCTTCCTGTGATGATATCTTTGCCACATCAGTGCCTGTGCTGCTTACTAAGACCATCCACATTTCACCAGAGACTTTGATGCTACTGGCTGAGGCCTTATTCACGACACCAGGGCCAGTACTTCCTGTGAGGCAATATTTGCCACAATCTTTGCCTGTGCTGCTGACTAAGACCATCCACATTTCACCAGGGCCAGTGTTTCTGGTTGAGGCCTTATTCACCACACCAGGGCCAGTGCTTCCTGTGAGGCAATCATTTTCCACATCACGGCGTGTGCTGCTGACTAAGACTATCCACATTTCACCAGGGCCAGTGTGGCTGGCTGAGGCCTTATTCACCACACCAGGGCCAGTGCTTCCTGTGGGTCAATTTCGACCCATAGATATTTACATCAAGAAAAGACAAAAAAAAATTGTTGTTTTTTAGCAGTAGACCTTCAATATAAACTGAAAAAAAAAGAAAAAGTCCACTCCTCCTTTCTTTTGGTTATAATCGTGGGTAATTGTGGGCTTTTTATCACTTCCCAATGATACAGCTACATCTTTGTGAAGTTCCCTTTGTTTATGCACATTTCACCAGGGCCAGTGTTGCTGGCTGAGGCCTTATTCACCACACCAGGGCCAGTGGTTCCTGTGAGGCAATATTTGCCACATCAGGGCCAGTGCTTCCTGACTAAGACCATCAACATTTCACCAGGGCCTGTGTTGCTGGCTGAGGCATTATCCACCACACCAGGGCCAGTGCTTCCTTTTAGGCAATCTTAGCCACACCAGAGCCTGTTGTGCTGCTGGCTGAGGCCTTATTCACCACACCAGGGCCAGTGCTTCCTGTGAGGCAATCTTTGCCACAATCTTTGCCTTTGCTGCTGACTAAGACATGCACATTTCGCCAGGGCCAGTGTTGCTGGCTGAGGCCTTATTCACCATACCAGGGCCAGTGCTTCCTGTGAGGGAATCTTTGCAACATCAGGGCCTGTGCTAATGACAAAGACCATTCACATTTCACCAGGGCCAGTTGTGCTCCTGACTGAGGACTTATTCACCACACCAGGACCAGTGCTTCCTGTGAGATAATCTTTGCCACAATCTTTGCCTTTGCTGCTTACTAAGACCATCCACATTTCACAAGGGCCTGTGTTGCTGGCTGAGGCATTATTCACCACACCAGGGCCAGTACTTCCTGTGAGGCAATCTTTGCCACAATCTTTGCCTGTGCTGCTGACTAAGACCATCCACATTTCACCAGGGCCAGTGTTGCTGGCTGAGGCCTTATTCACCACACCAGGGCCAGTGCTTCCTGTGAGGCAATCTTTGCCACATCACGGCGTGTGCTGCTGACTAAGACTATCCACATTTCACCAGGGCCAGTGTGGCTGGCTGAGGCCTTATTCACCACACCAGGGCCAGTGCTTCCTGTGAGGCAATCTTTGCCACAATCTTTGCCTGTGCTGCTTACTAAGACCATGTACATTTCACCAGAGACTTTGGAGCTGCTGGCTGAGGCCTTATTCACCACACCAGGGCCAGTGCTTCCTGTGAGGCAATCTTTGCCACATAAGGGCCTGTGCTGCTGACTAAGACCATGTAAATTTCACCAGAGACTGTGGTGCTACTGGCTGAGGCCTTATTCACCACACCAGGGCCAGTGCTTCCTGTGAGGCAATCTTTGCCACATCAGGGCGTGTGCTGCTGACTAAGAATATCCACATTTCACCAGAGACTGTGGTGCTACTGGCTGAGGCCTTAGTCACCACACCAGGGCCAGTGCTTCCTGTGAGTCAATCTTTGCCACAATCTTTGCCTGCGCTGCTGACTAAAACCATGCATGTGTCACCAGGGCCAGTGTTGCTACCTGAGGCCTTGTTCACCACACCAGGGCCAGTTCTTCCTGTGAGGCAATCTAATGCCACATCAGACCCTGTTATGCTGCTGGTTTAGGCCTTATCACTCCTCTTGTGTTAGCTTTCTGTTATCATCTCTTATGTTAACGGGTCGGTTTTGACCCGTGAGTTAAATCAGTTATAAAATACACTAAAAACAATAAGTGATCATCCAATTTGTTTCTCATCTCTTGGTTATCTTGTTAGGCTTCCTTATCCATGAAAATGTTGGTTTTAATACTTTTGTTGTGTGCCTGTGGGTCTTTTTTTTGTCACTATACCCCTCGATTTCGATTAAAAAAATTGTAAAATTTACCTCAAGAGAATCATATTAATAAATAAAAGTTTTTTGTGTTACCTCACTATTACTGAGGGGTATAGGACACATCTCTTAAATAAATCTGTTTTATTGATCTTTTTCATTTTAAGATTAATTACTAAAATGACATCTATGGTGTTACGGGTCAATTTCGACCCATAGATATTTACATCAAGAAAAGACCAAAAAAAATTGTTGTTTTTTAGCAGTAGACCTTCAATATAAACTGAAAAAAAAGAAAAAGTCCACTCCTCCTTTCTTTTGGTTATAATCGTGGGTAATTGTGGGCTTTTTATCACTTCCCAATGATACAGCTACATCTTTGTGAAGTTCCCTTTGTTCATGCACATTTCACCAGGGCCAGTGTTGCTGGCTGAGGCCTTATTCACCACACCAGGGCCAGTGCTTCCTGTGAGGATATCTTTACCACATCAGGGCCTGTGCTGCTGACTAAGATCATCCACATTTCACCAGGGCCTGTGTTGCTGGCTGAGGCCTTATTCACCACACCAGGGCAAGTGCTTCCTGTAAGGCAATCTTTGCCACATCAGGACCTGTGCTGCTGACTAAGACCATGCACATTTCACCAGAGCCAGTGTTGTTAGATGAGGCCATCCACATTATAACAAGGCCAGTGCCACTGGCTGAGACCAATTATATTTCACCAGAGGCTGTGGTGCTGCTGGCTGAGGCCTTATTCACCACACCAGGGCCAGTGCTTCCTGTGATGAAATCTTTGCCACAATCTTTGCCTGTGCTTCTGACTAAGATAATCCACATTTCACCAGGGCCAGTGTTGCTGGTTTAGGCCTTATTCACAACACCAGGGCCAGTGCTTCCTGTGAGGTTATCTTTGCCACAATCTTTGCCTGTGCTGCTGACTAAGACCATGCACATTTCACCATGGCCAGTGTTTCTGGCTGAGTCCTTATTCACCACATATGGGCCAGTGCTTCCTGTTAGGCAATCTTTGCCACAATCTTTGCCTGTGCTGCTGACTAAGACCATGCACATTTCACCAGGGCCAGTGCTGCTGGCTGAGGCCTTATTCTCCACACCAGGGCCAGTGCTTCCTGTGAGGCAATCTTCATCACACCAGAGGCTCTTGTGCTGCTGGCTGAGGCATTATTCACCACACCAGGGCCAGTTCTTCATGTGAGGCAATCTTTGCCACATCAGGGCCTGTGCTTCTGACTAAGACAATCCACATTTCACCAGGGCCTGTGTTGCTGGCTGAGGCATTATCCACCACACCAGGGCCAGTGCTTCCTTTTAGGCAATCTTAGCCACACCAGAGCCTGTTGTGCTGCTGGCTGAGGCCTTATTCACCACACCAGGGCCAGTGCTTCCTGTGAGGCAATCTTTGCCACAATCTTTGCCTGTACTGCTGACTAAGACATGCACATTTCACCAGGGCCAGTGTTGCTGGCTGAGGCCTTATTCACCACACCAGGGCCAGTGCTTCCTGTGAGGCAATCTTTGCCACAATCTTTGCCTGTGCTTTGACTAAGACCATCCACATTTCACAAGAGCCTTTTTTGCTTGCTGAGGCCTTATTTACCACACCAGGGCCAGTGCTTCTTGTGAGGCAATCTTTGCCACATCAGGGCCTGTTGTGCTGCTGGCTGACCCTTATTCACCACACCAGGGCCAGTGCTTCCTGTGAGACAATCTTTGCCACACCATAGCCTGTTGTGCTGCTGGCTGAGACCTTATTCACCACACCGGGAACAGTGCTTCCTGTGAGGCAATCTTTGCCACACCATAGCCTGTTGTGCTGCTGGCTGAGGCCTTATTCACCACACCAGGGCCAGTGCTTCCTGTGACGTAATCTTTGCCTTAATCTTTGCCTGTGCTGCTGACTAAGACCATGCACATTTCACCAGGGCCAGTGTTGCTGGCTAAGGCCTTATTCACCACACCAGGGCCAGTGCTTCCTGTGAGTCAATCTTTGCCACAATCTTTGCCTGTGCTGCTGACTAAGACCATCCACATTTCACAAGGGCCTGTTTTGTTGGCCGATGCCTTATTCACCACACCAGGGCCAGTGCTTCCTGTGAGGCAATCTTAGCCACACCAGAGCGTTTTGTGCTCCTGGCTGAGGCCTTATTCACCACACCAGGGCCAGTTCTTCCTGTGAAGCAATCTTTGCCACATCAGGGTCTGTGATGCTGAATAGGACCATCAACATTTAACGAGGGCCAGTGCCACTGGCTGAGACCAATTACATTTCACCAGAGCCTGTGGTGCTGCTTGCCGAGGCCTTATTCACCACACCAGGGCCAGTTCTTCCTGTGAGGCAATCTTTGCCACAATCTTTGCCTGTGCTGCTTATTAAGCCCATCTACATTTCACCAGGGTCTGTTTTGCTGGCTGAGGCCTTATTCACCACACCAGGGCCAGTGCTTCCTGTGAGGCAATCTTTGCCACAATCTTTGCCTGTGATGCTGACTAAGACCGTCCACATTTAACCAGAGCCTTTGCTGCTGGCTGAGGCCTTATTCACCACACCAGGGCCAGTGCTTCCTGTAAGGCAATGTTTTCCACATCAGGGCCTGTGCTGCTGACTAAGAACATCCACATTTCACCAGAGCCTGTGCTGCTGCATGCTGAGGCCTTATTCACCACACCAGGGCCAGTTCTTCCTGTGAGGCAATCTTTGCCACATCAGGGCCTGTGCTGCTGACTAAGACTGTGCACATTTCACCAGGGCCTTTGCTGATAGCTAATGCATTATTCACCACACCAGGGCCCGTGCTTCCTGTGAAAAAATCTTTGCCACATCAGGGCCTGTGCTGCTGACTAAGACAATCCACATTTCACCAGGGCCTGTGCTGCTGGCTGAGGCCTTATTCAACACACCAGGGCCAGTGCTTCCTGTGAGGCAATCTTTGCCAAAATCTTTGCCTGTGCTGCTTACTAAGACCGTCCACATTTCACCAGGGCCTTTGCTGCTGGATGAGGCATTATTATCCACACCATGGCCACTGCTTCCTGTGAGGCAATTTTTTCCACATCAGTGCCTGTGCTGCTGGCTAAGAACATCCACATTTCACCAGAGCCTGTGGTGCCGCTTGCTGAGGCCTTATTCACCACACCAGGATCAGTGCTTCCTGTGAGGCAATCTTTGCCACATCAGGGCCTTTTGTGCTGCTGGCTGAGACCTTATTCACCACACCAGGGCCAGTGCTTCCTGTGAGGCAATCTTTGCCACAATCTTTGCCTGTGCTTCTGACTAAGACCATCCACATTTCACGAGAGCCTTTTTTGCTTGCTGAGTTCTTATTCACAAAACCAGGGCCAGTGCTTCCTGTGAGGTTATCTTTGCCACATCAGGGCCTGTTGTGCTGCTGGCTGAGACCTTATTCACCACACCAGCGCCAGTGCTTCCTGTGAGACAATCTTTGCCACACCATAGCCTTTTGTGCTGCTGGCTGAGACCTTATTCACCACACCAGGGCCAGTGCTTCCTGTGAGGCAATCTTTGCAACACCATAGCCTGTTGTGCTGCTGGCTGAGGCATTATTCACCACACCAGGGCCAGTGCTTCCTGTGAGGTAATCTTTTCCTTAATCTTTGCCTGTGCTGCTGATTAAGACCATGCACATTTCACCAGGGCCAGTGTTGCTGGCTAAGGCCTTATTCACCACACCAGGGCCAGTGCTTCCTGTGAGTCAATCTTTGCCAAAATATTTGCCTGTGCTTCTTACTAAGACCATCCACATTTCACCAGGGCCTGTTTTGCTGGCCGAGGCCTTATTCACCACACCAGGGCCAGTGCTTCCTGTGATGCAATCTTTGCCACAATCTTTGCCTGTGCTTCTGACTAAGATAATCCACATTTCACCAGGGCCTGTGTTGCTGGTTTAGGCCTTATTCAACCACACCAGGGCCAGTGCTTCCTGTGATGCAATATTTGCCACATCAGGGCCTGTGCTGCTGAGCAAGACCATCCACATTTCACCAGAGCCTGTGGTGCTGCTTGCTGAGGCCTTATTCACCACACCAGGACCAGTGCTTGCTGTGAGGCAATCTTTGCCACATCAGGGCCTGTTGTGCTGCTGGCTGAGGCCTTTTTCACCACACCAGGGCCAGTGCTTCATGTGAGACAATCTTTGCCACACCATAGCCTGTTGTGCTGCTGGCTGAGACCTTAATCACCACACCAGGGCCAGTGCTTCCTGTGAGGCTATCTTTGCCACACCATAGCCTGTTGTGCTGCTCGCTGAGGCCTTATTCACCACACCAGGTCCAGTGCTTCCTGTGAGGTAATCTTTGCCTTAATCTTTGCTTGTGCTGCTGATTAAGACCATGCACATTTCACCAGGGCCATTGTTGCTGGCTGAGGCCTTATTCACCACACAACGGCCAGTGCTTCCTGTGAGTCAATTTTTGCCACAATCTTTGCCTATGCTTCTTACTAAGACCATCCACATTTCACCAGGGCTAGTTTTTCTGCCTGAGGCCTTATTCACCACAACAGGGCCCGTGCTTCCTGTGATGCAATATTTGCCACATCAGGGCCTGTGCTGCTGACTAAGACCATCCACATTTCACCAGAGTCTGTGGTGCTGCTGGCTGAGGCCTTATTCACCACACCAGGGCCAGTGATTCCTGTGAGGCAATCTTTGCCACAATCTTTGGCTTTGCTGCTGACTAAGACCATCCACATTTCACCAGGGCCCGTGTTGCTGGCTGAGGCCTTATTCACCACACCAGGGCCAGTGATTCCTGTGAGGCAATCTTTGCCACAATCTTTGCCTGTGCTGCTGACTAAGACATGCACATTTCACCAGGGCCAGTGTTGCTGGTTGATGCCTTATTCACCACACCAGGCCAGTGCTTCCTGTTAGGCAATCTTTGCCACATCAGGGCCTGTGCTGCTGACTAAGACCATCCACATTTCACCAGGGCCAGTTGTGCTGCTGAATGAGGCCTTATTCACCACACCAGGACCAGTGCTTCCTGTGAGGCAATCTTTGCCACAATCTTTGCCTGTGCTGCTGACTAAGACATGCACATTTCACCAGGGCCAGTGTTGCTGGTTGAGGCCTTATTCACCACACCAGGGCCAGTGCTTCCTGTTAGGCAATCTTTGCCATATCAGGGCCTGTGCTGCTGACTAAGACCATCCACATTTCACCAGGACCAGTTGTGCTGCTGAATGAGGCCTTATTCACCACACCAGGACCAGTGCTTCCTGTGAGGCAATCTTTGCCACAATCTTTGCCTTTGCTGCTGACTAAGACCATCCACATTTCACCAGGGCCTGTGCTCCTGGCTGAGGCCTTATTCACCACACCAGGGCCAGTGCTTCCTGTGAGGCAATCTTTGCCACAATCTTTGCCTGTGCTGCTGACTAAGACCATCCACATTTCACGAGAGCCTTTTTTGCTTGCTGAGGCCTTATTCACCACACCAGGGCCAGTGCTTCCTGTGAGACAATCTTTGCCACACCATAGCCTGTTGTGCTGCTGGCTGAGACCTTATTCACCACACCAGGGCCAGTGCTTCCTGTGAGGCAATCTTTGCCACACCATAGCCTGTTGTGCTAAAGGAAAATAAGACTGGGTTAGAGTCCCAGGTAGTTTGATAGGGAATTGGTCATTTTGTGAGTTAGAGTCTCCATTGGTCTAGGGATTGCATCTGTGTTGGCCATGTTGTGAGTTAGAGTCTCCATTGTCCATAACGTTGCATCTGCGTCAGTCATACTCTTGTTTTAGAGGGTTGACGGAGGTTTAAAAGTATTATAAATTATTTAAGAACGGTGGTTAGAGTCCACTAGGAGGTGCATTGCCTGGAGGTTACGCTCCCTCCTGGCCGCGTACTCGCGAACTTGACCTGTCGGCGAACAGGGTTAGTTCAGTTTGGCTTGACTGTGGGGTATGGGCATCCTGGAATAAGCTAGGAGTTAGAGTCTCCTTACCATGTTGAATGGTATCTGCGCTTTTTTGGACACTCTAAATTGAGTTAGGGATTTTAGAGATGAGGCCAGATACAGTTAGAGTCTGATACTGGTTAATTGATTACAAAAAAGTTGAACTTTCTTCGGTTGGACCCGTCATCTTAAATTTGTCAAAATTGTGTAGGCGCTAAAACTTTCAGGCCTGAGAGTGATTGTAAATATAAGACGTCTTTGTAAAATAAGATAGAGAGTTGATTGTGAAACGAGGCTGTGTGTGACGACAGTGCGCTGCAGCGCTGCGAGCTATTTTTTGGTTGTGCATGAACATGCAAATGAGGTGGCTGCTGTGAAGCGCACAGAGGACGTTCATTTCTTGTTTAGCGTGTGATTGAGTGTTATAATTATGATTTGCAAGTATTGTTAAAGCCCTGTAAATAACATGCTGGTTTTGTTTATCATGATAATATAAATGAGTTTTGAATTATTGCTGTGAATATATGATTAATGACTGTGGTTGGCATATTTCTCTTGGGCTGCATGGCTGAAAATTGGAAAGTTCCAAATGCTTTTGATTCAAGCAAGTTATATATGATTTTATAAGAGTGTGAGCGTCTTTTTCTTTCAGCCTGAAACCACAGACAAATATGCTTGATGAACCCAGTTGCTTTTTGGTGATAATATAAGGTATAGTGCATTTAAGTCGGAGTTATTGTAGTGTATGCTGAGGGTAGGTGAGTGTTTATAATTCGGATCAAATTGTGGCGAACTAATCTGAGACAAAATCTAAGGGTATTTAGAAAACCACATATTTATTCTTTAGGAGAATTTTAATCAATAATACCTTCGGGTAAAATTGTTAAAAGGATATGAGCTGTCTTGATACAGAGAAAGTGGAGTTTGTCACCCTAAAAAGGATGGAATGATGCTCTACCTCTGTGTTCAAGTCTAGACATAAGTTTTAAGCACATATGAGCCACTAATAAGCGTGACATAATTGATAACGAACAAATAAACAAATAAACAAATAAACAAATTAATATATATATATATATATATATATATATATATATATATATTTGCTGAATAACTTAAACAGAAGTAAATCAATGAGCACCCAATAAAGTGGACTTGTGAAAAGTGAGAAATTGATTTACATTTACATACTCACTTTAAAGAAAAAATCCCGCTTGATATTGATAAATTCCCGTTCATATACTGTTACATAAAAATCTAATAATGTTGCGATCAGCGTCTTGTCACATTGAAATTACAGAGATAGAGGGAATTCTGGAAGTGAATTGTGACTGTTACGCACAGACAGAGGAAGGAGAGGCACCTTATGAGGTGTCAGTATGTTCAGAAATAGAGCTGGACGACTTAGATCAATATGTCAATCGTTGTTTTTTTTTATTTCAAGGTGTGATGGAACTAGCCTTACAGGTGGATGACCCCGAGTATGAAGTCACAGAGGCGGCTGTGTTTGTTCTTTGCATGATAGAATCTGTAGAAACCGGTATTGATTTTAGTATGCTTTCTTAAAAACTTGTGGAGTCATTTGTGGAGACGTCCCGAAGTAATAAATGACTTAGAAGGAGACAATTGTGTTTTCAAGATTGTATGGCTGACATTATTTGTTTGTGACTGTGTGCTTGAGATGGTTAAAGTTGTCTGGAATAAATGAGACTAAGCGGAGTTTGATTGTTTAGTGCTGAAATAAAAGAAGTGAAATGGTGAACTCTTGAGGAGTTTGGCTTTGACTGGTTCATCACTCTCCCACCTGTTAAAATAGCATGGTGTTTATTTATCATTATGTGATGTTGATAGCGCCTTGACGCAGGTTTTGTGGTGACTTGGTGCGGTGTCAATGTGTTAAACTGTGTGGCTGTAGCGCGCATAAAGGACAGCACACAATGCGTTTGGTTTTATTAAATTAAATGGGAGAGTGAAACATTATGATTGAGTGTGAACATTAATAAAACCACGGTCAAATCTCTGACGCACAGGGTCAACTGTGTGTGTCACCGAGCAGGTCAGGAGGAGAATGTGACCGCTGGAGTGGTGAGACTAATTCTGAGAACTCTCAAGGAGACGTAGCGGTCATGGGGTAGCGGTCATGGCCAAGTGGGGGCTCTGTTGGCTCTTAGGTGATGGTTTCCTCGTGGCTGCATGCAGCGGGGCTAGGGGAGGGTCTGTGCTGACGGACGGGGGTTACTGACCTGGTAGCCTGGCTGCCCCTGGGTGGGTCCGGGACGGGCGTGAGGTTCTGGGGGCGCTCCGGCTCTGGCCTGGGGCCCTGGCCGGGCCTCGGGGGCTTGGGTCCTGGTTGGTGTGTTGCCGGGGTTGTGGGCGGGTGGGTGTATGGGGGCCCAGCCCTGGTGCGGGGTGCCGCTGGTGCGTCGAGCCACCTGGGGGGCTCTTCAACTGGTGGGGGGGGGGGGGGGGGGGTTGTCACATCTTACAGGAGCTTTCCTCTCTTCAGGAACTCTCTCTGCAAGAGGGGGAGATACAGGAGAGGTGGAGGAAGATCTCAGCCTGGGCGTCTATTGTCTTATGTAGTCTGGAAGATGAGTGGATGATGGGGTGGGTGCAGTTTTCTCTGTGGTGGGGTCAGGTGGGCTGTCCCGGGCTCTGTGGGGCCGGGCAGCACCGCTGCACTGGGCCCCGGTTCGGATGGGCCTGGGCCCCCTTTCCCTGGCAGGTCGCGGAGTATGGGGGTGCCTACTGGGGTCAGCGGGGGAGCTGGCCCCAGGGAGGGGTCACTTGCCCCTCCCTTCCTTCCCTCCCCATCTCCAGCTGCCTCCCTCTTCCCGCTCCACCACAACCACCCACACATGCAGGGCCTTGGAGTAGGGGTGTGTCACCAGGGTGCAGAGGAGGTAACCCCCCCCCCCCCCCCCTTCTGGCTGCCTCTGCCTCAATTTTATCCCACAACTTAGACATTCACATTACTCACACTCTCATTACACATACATATAGGATCTTTAGGGTGGGCACGCTACACGGAATCCAAATTACCATCAGGGTGTACACCTCACCCCTGGCGTCGTTGCCCACCTCTCGATTTTAAATACACGTAGACATTGAGGGCTAGCAGGAGGGGCTATGCGCTTACCTGCTGCTCTCTGGCAGGTAGCTCCATGCCCTCCTGGGTTTTAAATGCACCTTAGAACACACATACATCAACTCTACAATGAGCGGGTGGAGGGAGGTTAGGAGTCTTCTCTCACCCCCCGTTCTCTGCGACCTGCTGGAGCGGGGGGGCTAGGAGGAGGAGTTGGCCGTCCGACTGGGGTCTGGAGTGTGGGGCCTCCCTGCTGCTGCGGAGTCGGGAAAAGGGTAGCACCACCTGGGTCTGGGTGCAGTTGCCCCCTCCAGGGGCAAGGGTACCTAGAACCGGTTTGTAGAGTACGCTTGGGGAGTGTGATTGTGTACAGCATCTCTTTATGTCTGTCTCCACGTTGGTTGAGTGTGGAGTAAGTGCATATGAGAGCATGAGGGTGGGAATGGATGTTTGTATCTGTGTGTGCCTGTATGTCTGTGTCTATATGTCAGGTTGGGTATCAGACGCCACCTCTCTGTGGACATCTCAGGCCCTCCAAGGTTTGGAGGCCTATCTCCCCCCACCACTTCCCCTGCTGGGGGCGGACTCCCTCAGACATCGGTGCGTTGGTGGTTCTTTGTGTCCGGGGATGGGCGTCCGGGTACACACCGGCTCACTCCTTGGCTTATTGGGGCCTGGAGCCTGGGGCTCGCTCGGGCTACTTCAGAGGTGGGGTGCCCCCGGCCTCTTGGCCTGGGGCTCGGTCACTCTGGCACAGCTGGCTGCCGGCGGAGCTCACGGGCACGTCACTGCAACCCCCCCTGGCTTCTGCTCCGTGGCTGCTGAATGACCCCTCATCTGGGACTCTCCTCAGCTCTTTCTGGGACAGTGGCTCAGCTGCCCCTCTGTTGGTCTTCCTTGGTCTCTTGTGTTCTGGGGGCCTCTGGATGTCTGGAGTTTGGATCTCCTCCATATCTGCTTCATGCCCTGGAGGATGGGGCAGTGGCCCCCCACACCCTCTAGCAGATCATTACATGAAGGAACCTTTTAAAAAACAAGCGCGTCCATGCTCACAGGTGTACACACGGGTGCTCACACACACAAACTACACCCTTTTTGGCTCCTACCTCAAAGCACACTGTGCTGTCAATCTTACGTGCTGCACAATAATGTTTAATATTTAGTATTTACTGTCATATTCCCATAGATCATTGTGATGTTGTTTATTCTATTACGCTCATTTTCTTCTGCTTGTTTTCTTTTTTCTTTCTCAACAGGTGATCCAGGTGATCGATATATGTTTTTTTGTTTGTTTGTTTCTTCCTGCTTATTCTGTTGGTTTTTGTTTTTTGCCCTTCTCCCCCGTCCCTCTTCTCAACTGTTTTTCTTTCCCTCTTTCTTTCTCCCTTTTCTTTCCCCCAGTCAAGTCTGTCCCGTATTCAGCAAGTGAAAATAAAATAAATAATAAAAGGTGAATCAAATGGACCATTACGGCAAAGCTGGGATGGTCAATTTGGTAAAGAAAATCTGTTGGGCATCTTTCTTCGCCTTTAGACAATAATTCTGATGGCAAAAGAGCCAAACGGGACAGGCAAAAAAAAAAAAGAAAAAAAAGGAGACGTAGCGGGGTGACCCAGGAGGAGGAGTCGAGTAACGTCACTGACAGGGAGGGTAAGCCTGTGTTTCAGGAAAATGGCAAACAGCTCAAGTGCGACATCTAGTGGGTCTAGGGGCTTTAGGCCTCCGAAGGAGCAGCTACAACAGCTTGAAAAAGCCATTCGCTTGGCTTCCCCTGGATCATCAAAAATAGCGGAGAAAGAATGCAAAACGATGGGGAGGTAAAGAAAATTATTGCCTCCCAACAGAAAGGGCTGGAGGAGAAAATAGCCCTAAATATCGTGTTCAAAGCGGAAGGAGAGAGATGTGAGCAGAAACTGGAACAACTGGAAAAGGAAACAGAGGGACGTTTAGTTAACTGGAAAGCCAAAAAACAAATCAAGAAACTAAAGGAAACTCATGCAAAGTGCTGTAAATGGCTGTTCTTGTAGAATGGAGCATCATCCTGGATGATGGAGGATGTCATGGAGGAAACAGGAAACATGGGAAATGTAATGGAGTCATTGAAACAGCTGAAGGAGGAAAATAAAAAGAGCCAAATGAAGGATTTAATGACAAAGCCAGAAGATGCTAACAGATATTCCACACCAAAATTATATCCTTGGGCCGCAGTATCACCTAGTGCCCCATCACAATCATACATCATGCCTGTGATGACTCTTGGTGGGGGACAAGTTCATGGCCCAGGTGGACAAACTGGAGTGGTTCTTGGAGGAATAGCGGACGTTGAATATACCAGCCCGCCTATAGTTCGCCCCAAAGAAGGGAAAATGACAGTTAAATGTCAGTCCCAAAGTGGGGGAGGGAGAATGATAGCCTCAGCTGCAGATGAAGGCTTAACCTCGCCTCCCCGCTCACTTTGCAAAGAAACAATGTCAGGCCCTGAAGTATTAATGGAGGAACCGCCAAGTCACAGTGGACATACTAAACAGACCCCTAAAATGGAGGACACAATGTCACCTGAGGATGGAAGTGAACGGTCAACCTTTCAGGAGTTGCCAACACCAGCAAGAGAAGGGCAGACCCAAACCAGTAGGTCAGAGAGACCTGACACAACGGCTAAGGATGGAAGCTGGAGAGGAGAAGTCTATGGTCGGATGCATGAAAACCCAAATGCACTACTGGAAGTAATAAAAACGCTAAATGACGTTAAGAAAAAACTGAGCAAAGATATGCGGAGGAGAATGAAGATGGTGCGACTTCATCAGAAGAGGAGAATGATGAGGAAAAAGACAGAGTAGCTGAGTCAGAGCCAGATGTAGGCAGAAATTTGAGATCGAGATGTGGCTGAACAGAAATAAGAAGGCCCATGTTTCAAACCTCAAAAGGAAAGGGATATTTGACCTGCTATAAAAAAGTGGCCTTAGAGCCAGGAGCTGCTGGCCCTAAGTATAATTTCCCTTTAATAGCAGGCCAAAAAAACAAACCACTGTATCGCCCATATAAAATAAGAGATTTGGAAGCATTGGTTAAACAACTTCCACCTATAACTGAGGGAGAAGCGAGTTGGTTAAGAACACTAAGTAGATTGACCGAAGGCCAGGAACTTGCCATTGGCGATTTCCGCGCTATTGCCGACCACTGTATGCTTGGTGGTGGGCTAGCCGATGTAGAGGCTATAGCCCACACAACCCGGTATGCAAATGATCTGCCATACCATGAAGTGCAATGTGCCTTATCTGACGCAGTCCGTGAGAAGTACCCAACCCCTAATACTGGAGCTATACCTAAAATAATTTGGGACCCCCAACACACACCTAGGGAGTTTTTAGCAAAAGCTAAAGAGCAGTGGTTGTCAGAAACAGGTATCCATCCAGGTAATGAAGGCGAGCATCGGGCGTGGTTCCGTTCTGCGGTGCTGGCAGGGCTGCCCAATCAAGTAAAAGTAGACTTAGAGAAAAATCCAGATTTTGCTGTAGCAGACTCTGTGCAGTGGGAAAGACACGTAACTCATCGCTTGCAGCAGGAACAGGATACCGTGAACAGACAAAAAAAAGAGTTGGAGGAGGCACAGGCGTCCTTGGTTAAGTTACAGCTGACAGAAGCAAAAAACAAAGTTGGAGAGAAAAAGAAGGAGGAAAAGGAGAACGCAAAGAAAATAATGATAGCTGGGCCCCAGCCTGGTCCCGTGCCTGAATGGCCAGAGGGAGATCCGGGTCTGTGCCCTGATGACTGAATTGGGGGACCGGTGGTCCGCAAAGAGGGCGTGGTGGATCAGTGAGGGGAGTGCAAAGAGCTCGTGGAACAGGGAATCCCACTAACATGCCTTGGAATGCCTGTTGGAGATGTGGAGCAGAGGGACACTGGAGTAGAGAGTGTCCAGAATTTATTCAACGCTATCCAAGGCGAGGCTACCGACCCCAGGCACGTGGAGCTCCGAGAGGGAGAAATGGGTACAGGGGAGCACACCAAGCCCCAAACCCAAGTGCAGCGCCAGTCGCTCAGTACCCAGTGGCCGACTGGGGCTGGGAGCAGGAGCAGTACTGAGGGAGCCCGGAGAGACCAAACAGCATGGGGATGGCAGACCCTATGCTGTCAATGACCGTGGAAGGGACAGAATTGCCCTTTCTAGTGGACACTGGAGCAACATATTCCACATTGAGAGCAACACCAGACTGTGCTACACTTTCCTATCACACAGTTAATGTGGTGGGTTTTTCCGGGGTCCCAATGACTCTGCCATTGACCGATCCAGCCGTGACAAAGCTGGGAAAGCAGCCTGTGAAACACCAATATGTGGTGTCACCTCAAGTGCCAGTGAATCTCATGGGCAGGGACCTGCTCGTGAAGCTGGGAGCTACTATTATGTGCTCTGCAGATGGACTGTCTGTTACTCTGCCAGGAGGACAGCATTTCCCGTGCCTGGGAACACATTCAAAGACTCAGTATCTGCTTCAGAACTGTGAACAACCCAAAGCCGACATTTACTGGGGAAGGCTGCTGGAGGAAGGCATTCTAAGTCAATTCCAACTGTGGAGACCCTGGATAATGAGCTTGGCAGTCTACTCCCCACCACGAGATCCATACCACGTCACTCTTTTTTATGACAGGGAAAATGATGACACCTACCGTGAATTATTCCAGTCTGATCTTGAGGGTCAGATCTGGAATGTGCAAACAAATAACATTTACATTGGGCCAGAAGGTGTAGCCGCGGCTGTAAAATTAACTGATGAACAACTGCCTTGGTATAATGTGGGAGAAAATTCGGCCCCTCACATTACATTGGCGGTCCACGAAGGTCATGGAGCATGTGATCTGGGACCAATGGTCAGGCGGGCGCTGGACGACGCATGGTGGTAGCACCCAAATTCCAAATCTATGTTATGCACCAAAGTGCAAGACCTATCGGATAACTTGTATGTCTAATGATGCAGTGAGCCTTGAACATCAAGAAATCTCAGAAACACACGGAAGAGAGAGAGCAGACCATCCTGATGCAGTTGCTGAACTGTCAAAACTGCCTGACAGTTTGTGGTCCAAAGGGCCCACAGACGTTGGCCTGGCCACCTGTTCGCCTGTCCTGTTCCAGCTGAAATCACATACACCAGTTAACAGACCGCAGTATAAACATAAACGTGATGCAGAAGAGGGAATCGCAGAAACAATTGAAGGTCTGTTAAATGTCGGAGTGTTAGAGCCATCTCACTCACATTGGAACACACCAATTCTACCGGTGGAGAAACCTGGGACAGGAAAGTATCGTATGGCACATGATTTGCGCGCCATTAATGCCATACTGCACACTAGCACTGTACCTGTTCCAAACCCCTACACCACACTATCAGTTATCACGTGTGACCAAAAGTGGTTCACTTGTATTGATCTTGCAAATGCATTCTTTTGTCTTCCACTGCATGAGTCACTCAGAGACATTTTCTCATTCACATATAGAGGCAAAAAATTCAGATACACACGTTTACCACAAGGTTTTGCACTTTCTCCTGGCATTTTCAATCAGGTGCTCAAAGAGGCCCTGTCAACATGTAATTTGCCTGATGGATGTACATTGATTCAATATGTCGATGATCTTCTCATTGCAGCCCCATCAGCAGCGGATTTTGCGGCGGCCTCGCTCGTCATGTTGAATAGATTGGCAGAGTGTGGCTTCAAAGTGAGTAAAGAAAAGTTGCAATTGGTTCGACCTGAGGTAACATTTTTGGGCCGGGTAATCGCACACAAATCAGTGGGTTTAATGAACACACACAGAGACCAAATTCTGACACACCCAAAACCGCTAACAGTGAGAGAAATGCTTTCTTTCCTTGGTTTGACAGGTTACAGCAGAAAGTTCATTCCGGACTATGTAGGTAAAACTGCCTCTTTAAGGGGTCTAATGAAGCAAGTTGGCGTTCGAAATCTTAAGGCTGAATTGCCTTGTACATCTGACACTGAAACTGCATTTATTGCATTAAAACAGGATTTGTCAAGAGCCTCTGATTTGGTTACACCTAATTATGATGAGCCATTCTATTTGGATATTTCTGAAACAAACTCCGTCGTAAACGGGGTGTTGTTTCAGAAAAAAGGGGGGAGTAGGGATGTTCTCATGTATGTCAGTATAAAACTACATCCAACAGAAGCAAGACATCCCACATGCACACAACACGCACCAGGGGTTGCCAAAGTCATTCAGAAAACAGCACATGTAGTGAGAGGACATCCACTAAAAATACTCACTACATACAGCATAGTGGCGTACGTGAACTCACAAGCATTTAGTATGACACCACGGGCGCAACAGAAATTGAGTAAAGTTTTGGAGGCTCCAAATTTGACATTCACACATTAAGGAACTAACATGGCAGATTTAATGGGAGCAGGGGAACCACACGACTGCGTCAAAAGAGCACAGGTTGAAGAAAAAATTAGAGAGGACCTGAAGGCGGAACCTATACCTGGAGCTGAGGATTGGTTTACAGATGGATGTTGCCACAGAGATGAAGAAGAAATAAAAACAGGGTATGCGGTGGTCTGTAGAGTAGGAAATGAGTATCAGGTCAAAGAAGCAGGAAGGATTGAGGGACAGCAGTCGGCCCAGAGAGCTGAAGTGATAGCCCTAGCTCGAGCTTTGAGGTTAGCTAAGGATATGAGAGTGAACATCTACACTGACTCAGCGTATGCATTTGGAGCAGCTCGTGTGGAGCTGCCTCAGTGGAAAAGAGCAGGATTCAGAACAGCAACCAACGCACCTATTTGCCACAAAAAGGAAATGGAGGAACTGGAGGAGGCCTTGGGCGATCCAAGAGAGGTGAGTATCATAAAATGCAAAGGGCACTCACAAGGAACCAGCATGATGGCAAAAGGAAACCAGAAAGCGGATGAAGCCGCAAAGGAGGCAGCAGGCTACAAAGGACGGAGACAAATGATACAGGTAATTGCAGAAGAGGAAGGGCCAATTAACCTAGTGGAGGAGGTCAAACAGACCCAGGAGGAGGCATCCCCAGAGGAAAAGGGGGTGTGGAAAAACAAGGGAGCCTGGCAGGACGGAAGTTTGTGGAGGGGGCCAGACGGGCGTCCCGTGCTAACAGCCAAAATGGCGAAACAGAAGGTGAGCGAGGCCCACGGGCTTGGACACCTGGGGATAGCACAGATGGAGAGAAATCTGTGTCATTGGTGGCACCCTAACCTCAGAGAAATGATAAGGGAGAAGGCCAGAATGTGTTTAATCTGCGGAGCACACAATCCCAAGCCAGTGATCAAACCAGAATTGGGTAAGTTCCGGATGCCTGAGAGGCCGGGAGAGGAGATTGTCATTGATTTCACTGATATGATTGATTCAGGCCCTGGTGGTCTTCGCTATTTGTTGGTGTGTGTAGATGTACTGACCGGCTGGCCAGAGGCATGGGCGACTAAAAAGGAAGATGCGAGGACCGTGATCAAATGTTTAATCAATCATTACATTCCTCGACATGGGTTCCCCAAAAGAATTAGATCAGATAATGGAACCCATTTTAAAAATCAAGATTTGGCAAAGGTGGAAAAAATGTTGGGAGTTCAGCACAAATTTGGAACAGTGTATCATCCTCAATCCCAAGGGAAAGTAGAAAGGATGAATTTAAATTTGAAAAATAAATTAGCTAAAATCTGCGCGCAAACAGGGCTCAATTGGGTTGCGGCCCTGCCGATTGCTTTGATGACCATAAGATGTTCTGTTAATCAGTCCACAGGTTTTACGCCCTACGAGCTGCTAACTGGGAGACAGTTTCCGGCACCTTGGACGGTGGGCCCGGTGGAACAGGACACGAGAGGGAACAGGTCTCATGCGGACTATTGGAACGAGTTAAAGGTGCTTGTGTCCAGCTTCACAAAACAGGTGGCTTGTGAAAGACCCCCAGAAGAAGGAGAGGTCCCAGACGCGAGAGTGGTGTGGCTGAAGGTCATCAAACGCAAGTGGAAGGAACCTCGTTGGACTGGCCCGTATGAGGTGTCTGCCCGGACGGCTAAAGCGGTTCAACTGAAAGGGAAAGGAGACAACTGGTATCACTGGTCGCAGTGTGCACCGGCTCACAACAGGTGGAAAAAATTGCATCTCCACCCATCACAGGTGAAAAACAGAGGCAGAATAAACCCTCACACCTGTGCAACGGGCCGACCGGTAGTCTACCTGGGAGGCCGAAGAAGAAAGAAGAGCAGCTTAGGAGGAAGTTGCCGCGTCAGCAGAAAGGAGCGGTATCAAATTGAATATTTGCCACAAAGTTTTTTTGGAAAAAAGAGAGAGAGCTTTGAACTTGTAAAAAAAAAAAAAAAAAAAAAAGAAAGAAAAAAACACAATTCACACATAACACAATGCCATCACAACAATCAGAAACCCGCATTGAGAGAGAAGTTTCAAAAACTATCAAAATGTTACTTCGTTTGATGTTGACAATGTTATTAATCACTGCTATATGTTTTTTGGTTTATTTGTTGTAGACCGGCCCGCGCAGACTGTCTGAGCACGGAGGCCATCCCAGCCCAGCGCCACTCGATATACCACTCAGTGAAATCAAGCCGCGGGTGAGAATGAAGCGCGAAATCTCTGGTAAAACGGATGAGTGTCTCAGCACTTATGGTGGATTAGAATTAGATTATGTTAATGGCTCCACAACCTCTTTTACGTTTGATCTGTGTGATGTTTTTAACTGTAAGGGCGCAAGCAGTACTTGGAGGGGATATAATGTGTGGATCTGCTGGGACTACTCAGTGAGTACACACTGCGAGAGGGGAAGTCGGCCTTATGACGGTGGTGTAGGAATTGGAATCAGGTAAAGGGTTACACTGGGGAAAATTGGGAACCATCAGAACTAGGACCAGGAAATGAGCTTAAACTTCAAAGGGATTAAAGTCCATCTAAAAATCTGTTGACTTTGTCATTGGGGAATTGGCAGCGGGAAAAACCTGTATATTTAGTCGTGGGTGTGGAAACTGCAGGAGTTGATCCAAAAAGGTTAATTAAAGTTAATTTCTTAGAAAAACATAACCCCGTACAGTCAGTTAGAAAAGAAACGGCAACACACGTGACTTCCAATCCAATGAACTCTGTTACTTCTTTTACAGGCCAGAAGGGAAGCGGGTCGTCGGAGGCGGTACCAGAGGAACAGGAACCAAACGATAGACGGGTCCTGTCAGTGGACTACAGCACATTAAAACCTCGAGACTTGATTGAACGCGCCACCGGGTTCAGTGACAGCAACATCTGGCTGGACTGGATGGCTCAAAATGCTAGAGAACAAAAATTGTCTAATTGTGTAGCTTGTGCTTCCGCTAGGCCGTGTTTGTTTACAGAGCCTGCGCCACTGCATCCAGAGGATCAGTGGGGCTATAATTGCATGTTGCGAATGACGAGAGACGTAGTGAATAGCGGGAACTGCACTGTTTTGTCCAGTTTATTTCCCCCTATTGACAAATACACCCAAGTAGGACCGTTTATGCCCAGAAAAGATAATTATACGTGTTTTAATTTTTCCACGGATAAAGTAAAGTATAATTTGGGAGAAATCGATTCAAGTTGGTGTTCTGTTACACACGTGGGGAGGACCACAAACAATGTTAGTGATGCATCTACTTTAATTGGAACCTGGGCCAGGAGCGGGCTGTATTATTATTGTGGCCACAAGACTCTTTTGGTTCGTGTTCCTCTGGGAAGCGTGGGGACGTGTGCGATGGTGAGACTAGGAGCGCCACTTATGCTAATTGGAAATCAGGTAAAAGCAATCCCACAGCACAACACACGCACATTGGCAGCCAGACGCAAGAGACACATTTTGCTAAAAAGACAGATTGATGGAACACATGTTTATGACCCTAGAATGAATTCACCAACCTGGATCGACTCCATTGGAGTGCCCAGGGGGGGTTCCGAATGAATATAAACTTGCTGATCAAATAGCAGCCGGCTTTGAAAATCTTCCAATAATCTCTGCTTTCTTTCCAGTGACCCCAAACAAGAACATAGATAGGATTAATTACGTTCATTATAATGTGCTGAGACTCTCTAACCTGACCAGAGACGGGATGGAGGGGTTAGCGGAGCAGGTGGGTCCGACCTCATTAATGGGTGTGCAAAATAGGATGGCCCTTGATATGTTATTAGCAGAAAAAGGAGGCGTCTGTGCCATGTTTGGAGATCAGTGCTGCACCTTCATTCCAAATAACACCGCTCCGGATGGCTCAGTGACTCGGGCTCTCGAGGGCCTAAAGAGCCTGTCTGAAACTATGCATGATCACTCAGGAGTTGACAATCCGCTGGAGGGCTGGATGACCTCGGTGTTCGGACGGTGGAAAGGGCTTGTGCTTTCGGTCATGCTTACTTTATCTGCTTTGGTGGGTATTTTTGTCACCTGTGGGTGTTGTCTCATTCCTTGTGCCAGAGCATTGTTAGAAAAGGTGATTACAAGGGCAGTGGACCCTAGAGTTGTGACTCCGATGTCCTTGATGCCACTGATGCACGTAGAACTGGCTGTCTAGGTCAAGGAGTGACATAACATTTGGTGTGGTGACCTCTGGATTCTCCTAGAGGTCAACAGAGGGAATTGTCGGGGGGAAATTACTTTTATTTTAACATCAGCATCATTATTATATCAGAATCATTTAACAAGCATTGCATTAAACATTGATTGAAGCTATTGACATTATCTTAACCTTTGTATTACAGTGATTGCTATAACCTGGTGTTAATCTTCTACTTACAGGTGTCAGAATAATCATATGATCTCTCATTGCAGGTGTAAACATGATCATCTTTTATACATTGCAGTTTGTTGCTCATTATATAGTTGTGCCCGAGTTAATAAAGGTCAAAAACTTCAGTCAGCGTTATGACTGGCTGATCCATGGTGGGAGATGACTTTGGGCCCAGGAGGTAGCACGCGCTTACATAACACTGATATTATGTGATTCTTTGTGATTTTCATTTAGTAATATCCTTTTAGTTTTTAAGTAGTGGTAGTTAATTAAACCAATATTCATTTAATATAGCATGCCTGATTCAGAGTTTTATATACAGGTCAACTTGATAATTTGCAAAACCTTGCAGCTGTACTGTTGTGTCTCCATAAGGGACCTTTGGCTCTGAGGAGATAAGTGGGAGCCAGTGTCTGTCCTCGAGAAGAAGAGAATGTTCCTTTGCTGTGTCAAAAGTTGTCAATATTGGCTGTATTGTACCACCTGTACGCATGAGGGGGTGTTCTAAGACCCTGATTTTCATAAAACAATAGTTGTGTGGTGTCTGAGGCGAGATTTGATGCTGTCTGCTATATGGTGTCCATCTCCCACGCGTGTGTTCATTAAATCATCATTTGACTTGACCCGGCTGGACCAGTGTGGTTATTTTTGGTTTTCCTCTTGTATCCATCCCCAATATTTGAATCCGTAACACCATCCACATTTCACAAGGGCCTGTGTTGCTGGCTGAGGCCTTATTCACCACACCAGGGCCAGTGCTTCCTGTGAGGATATCTTTGCCACATCAGGGCCTGTGCTGCTGACTAAGATCATCCACATTTCACCAGGGCCTGTGTTGCTGGCTGAGGCCTTATTCACCACACCAGGGCAAGTGCTTCCTGTAAGGCAATCTTTGCCACATCAGGACCTGTGCTGCTGACTAAGACCATGCACATTTCACCAGAGCCAGTGTTGTTAGATGAGGCCATCCACATTATAACAAGGCCAGTGCCACTGGCTGAGACCAATTATATTTCACCAGAGGCTGTGGTGCTGCTGGCTGAGGCCTTATTCACCACACCAGGGCCAGTGCTTCCTGTGATGCAATCTTTGCCACAATCTTTGCCTGTGCTTCTGACTAAGATAATCCACATTTCACCAGGGCCAGTGTTGCTGGTTTAGGCCTTATTCACAACACCAGGGCCAGTGCTTCCTGTGAGGTTATCTTTGCCACAATCTTTGCCTGTGCTGCTGACTAAGACCATGCACATTTCACCATGGCCAGTGTTTCTGGCTGAGTCCTTATTCACCACATATGGGCCAGTGCTTCCTGTTAGGCAATCTTTGCCACAATCTTTGCCTGTGCTGCTGACTAAGACCATGCACATTTCACCAGGGCCAGTGCTGCTGGCTGAGGCCTTATTCTCCACACCAGGGCCAGTGCTTCCTGTGAGGCAATCTTCATCACACCAGAGGCTCTTGTGCTGCTGGCTGAGGCATTATTCACCACACCAGGGCCAGTTCTTCATGTGAGGCAATCTTTGCCACATCAGGGCCTGTGCTTCTGACTAAGACAATCCACATTTCACCAGGGCCTGTGTTTTAGAAAGATTGCCACAATCTTTGCCTGTGCTGCTGACTAAGACCATCCACATTTCACCAGGGCCATTGTAGCTGGCTGAGGCCTTATTCACCACACCAGGGCCAGTGATTGCTGTGAGGCAATCTTTGCCACAATCTTTGCCTGTTCGGCTGACCAAAACCATCCACATTTCACAAGGACCTTTCGTGCTTGCTGAGGCCTTATTCACCGCACCAGGGCCAGTGCTTCCTGTGAGTCAATCTTTGCCACATCAGTGCCTGTGCTTCTGACTAAGACCATCCACATTTCACCAGAGGCTCTGGTGCTTCTGGCTGAGGCCTTATTCACCAAACCAGGGCCAGTGCTTCCTTTGAGGCAATCTTTGCCACAATCATTTTCTGTGCTGCTGACCAAGACCATCCACATTTCACCAGGGCCTGTGTTTGTGGCTGAGGCCTTATTTACCACACCAGGGCCAGTGCTTCCTGTGAGGCAATCTTTGCCACAATCTTTCCCTGCGCTGCTGACTAAAACCATGCATGTGTCACAAGGGCCAGTGTTGCTACCTGAGGCCTTATTCACCAGACCAGGGCCAGTGCTTCCTGTCAGGCAATCTTTGCCTGTTCTTCTGACTAAGACCATCCACATTTCACCATGCCAGTTGTGTTGCTGGCTGAGGCCTTATTCACCAAACCAGGGAGAGTGCTTCCTTTGAGGCAATCTTTGCCTGTGCTGCTGACTTAGACCATCCACATTTCACCAGGTTCAGTGTTGCTGGCTAAGGCCTTATTCACCACACCAGGGCCAGTGCTTCCTGTGAGGCAATCTTTTCCACAATCTTTACCTACGCTGCTGACTAAGACCATGCACATGTCACCAGGGCCAGTGTTGCTGGCTGAGGCCTTATTCACCACACCAGGGCCAGTGCTTCCTGTGAGGCAATCTAATGCCACACCAGACCCTGTTGTGCTGATGGTTGAGGCCTTATTCACCACACCAGGGTAAGTGCTTCCTTTGAGGCACTCTTTGCCTGTGCTTGTGACTAAGACCATCCACATTTCACCAGAGCCTGTGTTGCTGGCTGAGGCCTTATTCACCACACCAGGGCGAGTTCTTCCTGTGAGGCAATCTAATGCCACACCAGACCCTGTTGTGCTGATGGTTGAGGCCTTATTCACCACACCAGGGTAAGTGCTTCCTTTGAGGCACTCTTTGCCTGTGCTTGTGACTAAGACCATCCACATTTCACCAGTGCCTGTGGTGCTGCTGTCTGAGGCCTTATTCACCACACCAGGGCCAGTGCTTCCTGTGAGGCAATCTTTGCCACAATCTTTTCCTGTGCTGCTGACTAAAACCATCCACATTTCACCAGGTCCTGTGTTTCTGGCTCAGACCTTATTCACCACACCAGGGCCAGTGCTTCCTGTGAAGCAATCTTTTGCACATCAGTGCCTGTGCTGCTGACTAAGACCCTGCACATTTCACCAGGGCCAGTGTTGCTGTCTGAGGCCTTATTCACCACATCAGGGCCAGTGCTTCCTGTGAGGCAATCTTTGCCTGTGCTTCTGACTAAGACCATCCACATATCACCAGAGCCTGTGGTGCTGCTGTCTGAGGTCTTATTCACCACACCAGGGCCAGTGCTTCCTGTGAGGCAATCTTTGCCACAATCTTTTCCTGTGCTGCTCACTAAGACCATCCACATTTCACCATGCCAGTTTTGCTTCTGGCTGAAGCCTTATTCACCACACCAGGGCCAGTGCTTCCTGTGAGGCAATCTTTGCCACATCAGTGCCTGTTCTGCTGACTAAAACCATCCACATTTCACCAGGTCCTGTGTTTCTGGCTCAGACCTTATTCACCACACCAGGGCCAGTGCTTCCTGTGAGGCAATCTTTGCCACAATCTTTGCCTGTGCTGCTGACTAAGACAATGCACATTTCTCAATGCCAGTTGTGCTGCTGGCTGAAGCCTTATTAACCACACCAGGGCCAGTGCTTCCTGTGAGGCAATCTTTTCCACATCAGTGCCTGTGCTTCTGACAAAGACCATCCAAATTTCACCATAGCCTCTGGTGCTTCTGGCTGACGCTTTATTTACCACACCAGGGCCAGTGCTTCCTGTGAGGCAATCTTTTCCACAATCTTTACCTGTGCTGCTGACTAAAACCATCCACATTTCACCAGGTCCTGTGTTTCTGGCTCAGACCTTATTCACCACACCAGGGCCAGTGCTTCCTGTTAGGCAATCTTTGCCACAATCTTTGCCTGTGCTGCTGACTAAGACAATGCACATTTCACCATGCCAGTTGTGCTGCTGGCTGAAGCCTTATTAACCACACCAGGGCCAGTGCTTCCTGTGAGGCAATCTTTGCCACATCAGTGCCTATGCTGTTGACCAAAACCATCCACATTTCACAAGGGCCTGTTTTGATGGCTGAGGCCTTATTCACCACACCATGGCCAGTGCTTCCTGTGAGGCAATCTTTTCCACAATCTTAGCCTGTGCTTCTGACTTAGACCATCCACATTTCACCAGGGCCTGTGTTGCTGTCTTAGGCCTTATTCACCACACCAGGGCCAGTGCTTCCTGTGAGGCAATCTTTGCCACATCAGGGCTTGTGCTGTTGGCGAAGACCATGCACATTTCACCAGGGCCTGTGTTGCTGTCTTAGGCCTTATTCACCACACCAGGGCCAGTGCTTCCTGTGAGGCAATCTAATGCCACACCAGATCCTTTTGTGCTTCTGGCTTAGGCCTTATTCACCACACCAGGGCCAGTGCTTCCTGTGAGGCTATCTTTGCCTGTGCTGCTGATTAAGACCATCCACATTTCACCAGGGCCAGTGTTACTGGCTGAGGTCTTAATCACCACACCAGGGCCAGTGCTTCCTGTGAGGCAATCTTTTCCACATCAGTGCCTGTGCTGCTGACTAAGACCATGCACATTTCACCATGGCCAGTGTTGCTGGCTGAGGCCTTATTCACCACACCAGGGCCAGTGCTTCCTGTGAAGCAATCTTTGCCACAATCTTTGCCTTTGCTGCTGACTAAGACCATGCACATTTAACCATCCCAGTTGTGCTGCTGGCTGAGGCCTGTCGGGTGAAAAGGGGTGTTTTACTTCATATTTAGCTGTAGCGTCATCATTATATCAGAATCATTTAATAAGCATTGCATTAAACATTGATTGAAGCTATTGACATTACATTTAACCTTTGTATTACAGTGATTGTTATAACCTGGTGTTAATCTTTTATTTACAGGTGTCAGAATAATTATATGATCTCTCTTTGCAGGTGTAAACATGATCACCTTATACATATGGCAGTTTGTTGCTCATTATAGAGTTGTGCCCGAGTTAATAAAGGTCAAAAACTTCAGTCAGCGTTATGACTGGCTGATCCATGGTGTGGGATGACTTTGGGCCCAGGAGGTTGCACGCGCTTACATAACACTGATATCATGTGATTCTTTGTGATTCTT
Source organism: Neolamprologus multifasciatus (assembly GCF_963576455.1). Classification (NCBI taxonomy): domain Eukaryota; kingdom Metazoa; phylum Chordata; class Actinopteri; order Cichliformes; family Cichlidae; genus Neolamprologus; species Neolamprologus multifasciatus. The sequence goes on along the minus strand of NC_140460.1, from coordinate 29,513,483 downwards.
TATTCAGTTATATTTTTTCATTAAGTTTTTAAGTAGTGGTAGTTCATTAAACCAACCTTCATTTAATATTGTATCCCTGACTCAGCGTATTATATACAGGTCAACTTGATAATTTGGAAAACCTTGCAGCTGTACTGTTGTGTCTCCGTAGGGGACAGCTCGCTCCAAGGAGAGGCGCTGGAGCCAGTGTCTGTCCTCGAGACGAAGAGAATGTTTTTCTTGATGTGTCTAAAGTTGTCAATATTGACTGTATTGTACTATCTGTACGCATGAGGGGGCGTTCTAATACCCTGATTTTCATAAAACAATGAGTGTGTGGAGTTTGTATTGAGATCTGATGCTGTCTGTTGTATGGTGTCCATCTCCCACGCATGTGTTCATTAAATCATCGTTTGACTTGACCCGGCCGGACCAGTGTGGTTATTGTGGGTTTTCCTCCTGTATCCCTCCTCAATATTTGAATCCGCAACAGTTTTGGGGCCTCGTCCTGTGGTATTGAGGAGGAAGGTTTGGAGGTTTGGACGGTCCGAGGTGGTCGAACGGGCAGGCACGAGCCAGTGGTCTGACGTGAGTGGGCAGGCCAGCACATCTAAAGGTAAGGCACAACCTGTTGAATGTAAATCCAAACTGTGCCAAATTGGATTGTATAAATTAAAAGTCTACTCACTGAAATTACTGGTGAAGGCCTGTTTTGATTTTGATGAAATCAAGTGTTGAAATTTGAAGTAAGGTTACAAGAAATAATTCTGAGTTAGAGGCTCAAGGTAAAGGAAAATAATACTGAGTTAGAGGCTCAAGGTAAAAGAAAATAATACTGAGTTAGAGGCTCAGGTAGTTTGATAGGGAATTGGTCAGTTTGTGAGTTAGAGGCTCCATTGGTTTAAAGGATTGCATCTGTGTTGGCCATGTTGAGAGTTAGAGGCTCCATTGTCCATAACGTTGCATCTGCGTCAGTCATACTCTTGTTTTAGAGGGTTGACGGAGGTTTAAAAGTATTATAAATTTTTGAGAACGGTGGTTAGAGGCCACTAAGAGGCGCATAGCCCGGAGGTTACGCTCCCTCCTGGCCGCGGACGCGCGACCTTGACCTGTCGGCGAACAGGGTTAGTTCAGTTGGCTTGACTGTGGGGTACAGGGCATCCTGGAACAAGCTAGGAGTTAGAGGCTCCTTATCTGCACTTTTTTGGACACTTTAAATTGAGTTAGGGACTTTAGAGATGAGGCCAGATACAGTTAGAGGCTGATACTGGTTAATTGATTATAAAAAAGTTTGACTTTCTTTGGTGTGACCCGTTATCTTAAATTTGTCAAAATTGTGTAGGCGCTAAAACTTTCAGGCCTGAGAGTGAGTGTAAATATAAGACATCTTTGTAAAATAAGATAGAGAGTTGAGTGTGAAACGAGGCTGTGTGTGCGCTGCAGCGCTGCGAGCTATGTTTGGATTGTGTGTGAACATGCAAATGAGGTGGCTGCTGTGAGGTACACAGAGGACGTTCATTTTTGTTTAGAGTTTGATTGACTGTTATAATTATGCTTTGCAAGTATTGTTAAAGCCCTGTAAATAACATGCTGGTTTTGTGTATTATGATAATATAAATGAGTTTTGAATTATTGCTGTGAATATATGATTAATGACTGTGGTTGGCATATTTCTCTTGTGTTGCATGGCTGAAAATTGGAAAGTTTAAAATGCTTTTGATTCAAGCAAGATATATATGAAGTTATAAGACTGTGAGCGTCTTTTTCTTTCAGTGTGAGACTATAGACAAGTATGCTTGATTAACCCAGTTGCTTTTTTGTGATAATATAAGATATAATACATTTAACTCTGAGTTATTGTGGTGTATGCGGAGGTGAGTGTTTACAATTTGAATCAAATTGTAGTGAATTAATTTGAGACAAAATTAAGTGTAATCAGAAAACCACACATTTATTCCCCTAGAAGAATCTTAATCAATAATACCTTTAGATAAAATTGTTAAAAGGTTATGAGCTGTCTTGATACAGAGAAAGTGGAGTTTGTCACCCTAAAAAGGATGGAATGATGCTCTACCTCTGTGTTCAAGTCTAGACATAAGTTTAAGTACATATGAGCCACTAATAAGCGTGACATAATCCATAAGGAATAAATAAATAAAAATATATTTGTTGAATAACTTTAACAGAAGTAAATCTATGAGCACGCAATAAAGTGGACTTGTGAAAAGTAAGAAATTGATTTACATTCACACACATATTTGAAAAAAAAAAAAACCCACTCAATATTGATAAATTCCTGTTCATATAAAGTTATATAAAAACCTAATAATGTTGCGATCAGCGTCCTGTCACATTGAAGTTACAGGGGTACAGGGGCTTCTGGAGGTGAACTGTGACTGTTCTGCACAGACAGAAGAGGGAGATGCCCCTTATGAGGTGTCAGTAAGTTCAGAAATAGATCTGGACGACTTAGATCAATATATTAGTCGGTGTTTACTTTTATTTAAAGGGGTGATTGAACTAGCCATACAGGCGGATGACCCCGAGTATGAAGTCACAGAGGCGGCTATGTTTGTTTTCTCCATGGTAGAAGCGGTAATAACCGGTACTGATTTTAATATGCTTTCTTAAAATTTGTGGAGTTAGTGGTGGAGAAGTCCCGAAGTAAGAAATTATTTAAAAGGAGATAATTGGCTTTTTGAAATTGTGTGGCTGACATGAATGGTTAGTGACTGTGTGTTTGAAATGGTTAATGGGGTCTGGAGTAAATGAGACTAAGTGGAGTTTGATTGTTCAGTGTTGAAGTAAAATAAGTAAAATGGTGAACTCTTGAGGAGTTTGGGTTTGACTGGTTCATCACTCTCCCACCGGTTAAAATAGAATAGTGTTTATTTATCATTATGTGAGGTTGATAGCGCCTTGACGCAGGTTTTGTGGCGACTTGGTGTGGTGAGAAGGTGTTAAACTGTGTGGCTGTAGCGTGCATAAAGTACAGCACACAATGTATTTGGTTTTACTAAATTAAATGGGAGAGTGAAACATTGTAATTGAGTGTGAACATTAATAAAACCACGGTCAAATCTCTGACGCACTGGGTTAATTGTGTGTCACCGAGCAGGTCTGGAGGAGACTGTGACCGTTGGAGTGGTGTGATAGGTTTGTAGCTTGAACCTATTCGCTGGAACGTTGAAGACAATATAATTACACAGCAAAGCAAGACACGAAGTAGGCAAAGTTCTTCATGTTTCTCGTGCATGGGAGAGAACCGGACAAACGTCGTTCCTTCGCTTGACCCCAGTTGCTCTCGTCCGCTCCCCCGTAACACTGCTCTTTTATTGAGGTTACATGAATATGCATAGGTTCATTAACATACGCCGCCTATATACAAACAAAGAGTACCTTGCCTGTGTGTGTGTGTGTGTGTGTGTGTGAGACCCCATAAATGACTTCCCTAAACCTACTGGTCTGGAAAGTCTAGCACTTAGCCTAAAACAGATATAGCCACGTTTATCCTACCATAAAACAATAAAACAAGGTACGACCTCTTCCCATGCTCCCAGGATGTAGGTGTGGATTCCAGAACACTCTGGAATGCACACCAAGCCTTTGCAGACTATTAAGGATCACACATCCTATCACTACACAATTATTTAAACACCTCTACCAATCTAAGACTAATTATAAAACTCTAAGCATATATAAGTAGATATTTCTAAGCATAAATGACAATCAACATTACAAAACCTAACATTCCCCCCTTTTTGACCTTTATGCTAGAAAAGTTCCCAGTTATGATCACCTCATGTCTGACAGTGTAAATGCAAACATTTTTATACACAGCATATGTCAATCACCATAAATTACTGTAAAAGTACACAGTTTAACAAATGTATTAGCAGTTATCCCATTCCTCATTGATCTCATCCAATGGCAAACTGCATCCTACGAGCAAACAAATGAATTGTTAATAGTCAAAAGAGAAATTAACATTTTCAAAAACATCCCAGCTCTGCGGTGATCACCCATCTTCTGTGCAGAGTGGTTTTAGTTCGGCAGGGCGTCATGAATGTCTCTTCCAGTTGTTTCCATCACTGTCCATAGGACCAGAGTCCAAAAGTATGTAGAATAAACAATCAAACATACCAGTTGGGTTTGTTGTTTGTCAACATGGGTCTCAGCTATCTCCAAAGCTGCAGACCTCTTCAGCACTCTAGTTTTATGGCCTCTATCAACCCCCATCACCTCACTTCAGGCCTTCGTCCTGCGAGGGGGATACTTATGACTCCTCCATTGTCCATGCTCTGCAGAAAAACCCCTCTGTGGAAATTCAATTCAATTTTATTTATATAGCGCCAAATCACAACAAATGTCGCCTCAAGGCGCTTCATAGATACAGAGAAAAGCCCAACAATCATATGACCCCCTATGAGCAAGCACTTTGGCGACAGTGGGAAGGAAAAACTCCCTTTTAACAGGAAGAAACCTCCGGCAGAACCAGGCTCAGGGAGGGGCGGCCATCTGCTGCGACCGGTTGGGGTGAGAGAAGGAAGACAGGATAAAGACATGCTGTGGAAGAGAGACAGAGATTAATAACAGATACGATTCAATACAGAGAGGTCTGTTAATACATAGTGAGTGAGAAAGGTGACTGGAAAGGAAAAACTCAATGCATCATGGGAATCCCCCGGCAGCCTACATCTATTGCAGCATAACTAAGGGAGGATTCAGGGTCACCTGGTCCAGCCCTAACTATATGCTTTAGCAAAAAGGAAGGTTTTAAGCCTAATCTTAAAAGTAGAGATAGTGTCTGTCTCCTGAATCCAAACTGGAAGCTGGTTCCACAGAAGAGGGGCCTGAAAACTGAAGGCTCTCCCTCCCATTCTACTTTTAAATACTCTAGGAACAACAAGTAGGCCTGCAGAGCGGGAGCGAAGTGCTCTAATAGGGTGATATGGTACTACAAGGTCATTAAGATAAGATGGGGCCTGATTATTTAAGACCTTGTATGTGAGGAGCAGGATTTTGAATTCAATTCTGGATTTAACAGGAAGCCAATGAAGGGAAGCCAAAACAGGAGAAATATGCTCTCTCCTTCTAGTCCCTGTCAGTACTCTTGCTGCAGCATTTTGGATTAACTGAAGGCTTTTCAGTGAGTTTTTTGGACATCCTGATAATAATGAATTGCAGTAGTCTAGCCTGGAAGTAATAAATGCATGAACTAGTTTTTCAGCGTCACTCTGAGACAGGATATTTCTAATTTTAGAGATGTTGCGCAAATGGAAGAACGCAGTCTTACATATTTGTTTAATATGTGCGTTGAAGGACATATCCTGGTCAAAAATGACTCCAAGGTTCCTCACAGTGTTACTGGAGGCCAAGGTAATGCCATCCAGAGTAAGAATCTGGTTAGATACCATATTTCTAAGCTTTTCAGCGCCGAGTACAATGACCTCAGTTTTATCTGAGTTAAGAAGCAGAAAGTTAGTGGCCATCCAAGTCTTTATGTCTTTAAGACATTCCTGCAGTTTAACTAATTGGTGTGTGTTATCTGGCTTCATGGACAGATAGAGCTGGGTGTCATCTGCATAGCAGTGAAAATGTATGCTATGTCTTCTAATGATGCTGCCTAGGGGAAGCATGTATAATGTAAACAGAATTGGTCCTAGCACCGAACCCTGTGGAACTCCATAATTAACCTCAGTGTGTGAAGAGGACTCTCCATTTACATGCACAAATTGGAGTCTATTAGATAGATATGATACAAACCACTGCAGTGCAATACCTGTAATACCTACAGCATGTTCTAATCGCTCTAATAGAATATTATGGTCAACAGTATCGAATGCTGCACTAAGGTCAAGAAGGACAAGCACAGAGATGAGTCCACTGTCAGAGGCCATAAGAAGATCATTTGTAACCTTCAATAAAGCTGTTTCTGTGCTGTGATGAACTCTGAAACCTGACTGGACCCAGCACCTGGAAAGGGTGCTGGGTCCAGTTATCTTACTGCTGTTATGATCCCAGCAGTCTTCAGAGTGTCATCATATGCACAATACAGTGACACAGCATTAGGTGATGTTCATAGGAAACTGCTGTCATCACCACCATAGCTTCTGGTTCATGTGCTTTTCACAGAATCATGATGCCATCCTTAGACTCCCTCTGCGCTGTCGATGGAGCTTGGCACGCTCCCCTCATCCTTCAGGTGCCCGTCTGTTGTCCACAATCTCCTCTGTTGGCCTCTGGAAAGCCCCCTTGGCACAGCTCTCATTCCAACGCAGTTTCAGTTCCTTGCTGTGGATCTGATCTCATGATGGGCCCAAACAGCTCGACCTTTGACCTCAACCACTGCCTGGGCTGTCAGCTATGCCTGGAATGGTTCTTGCTTCTCACTGGGCCTCTGAAGATTTCTCAGGAGATTCCTTCCAGCAATAATTTGACTGCTGCACCTGTATTTCCTTGCTAGGAGGAAAAACTTCTATTTGGAGAGCATGTCAACAATCATCAAACCACATTCTTTAGTTCAGTGAACTTCACTTATAGGCCATCAAAGCCTCATCTGAACATGGATGCACCACTTGCATAGGTTTAATACCCATAAATGAACGGTTAATCACACAAATCACTGCAACAATAATAGAAAACATTGTTTCATGGACCCCTCCTCTTGACGCATGGACACTCCCATGAGTCAACTCATCAAACCTAGATTCCTGTCTTAAAGAAAAAGGTTAGCTAGATCACGTCCCAGGCAACATCAGGGCATCTCCTCCAGAGTAGCTCCGTAACCCTGCAATAAAAGATGTTAGTGGGTTTTGCATATTAGGTTTGCTTAACACCTGGCTCTGCCAGGAGCCTGCATACACACCATCATGGCCTGGAAAACAAATCTGGAAGTGAAATCAAACTTCACACCTATAAATAATTGTGTCATAAGAGTAATAAAGCATTCAACATCAGCAAGACAAGTGTCATGTGCAGGTTTTCTCAAATCAGTAAACTACAATTATTTCCATAATTTGCCTCAGACATGGATCATCCCATGTGCTCAGTTAACGTTAATGTAATCGGTGACTTCCCTTAAGCAAAGTCACTCCACTCATGTATAACTAGGAGCTCAAAAAGCTTATTTGTTTTTCTCATGTCACTTGTCCGCTTCTGCTGAATTCTCTACATGTACTCTTAGAAAAACAAACATTAGCAACACACATTGACCATCCCGGTGGTCAGACGCAGGTCGACAGGTTCCAGAGGTGCTATAAAAGGACCATAAAGTTAACCATCCATAGCTGTGGAAAGAAGTGACACTAGTTTTCAACACAGGAAATTTCTCACATGTTATTCACATTGTCAAAGTAACCTTCACATTTTCCCAAAAACACAGTGTAACAGCATCACCACTCACAACCTATAAACACAGTTTTCTTCACACATAAACCCAGAAATCCTGTAGTAGGAAAAAACATCAACCAGCTGTCCTGGTATAAATCACATGATCAATTCACATGAAGAACTGTAATGCTGTAGAAAAGAAAATGCAATGTTAGCGCTGCGCAGATGTATACACTCTTTCTCACAGTTTCCTCCGTGAGCAACACAAGGTAGTGAATAACACCCCTGGTAGATGCACAGACACAGAAAGTGGCATTTAAAAGGTTAAATCGTCACGCAACCTCGAATGTTGATGTCATCTTTCTGCTCCTGTAAAAGGAAACACACACATAGATTCATCCACCCTTTTGTCCTGTCTAGGTGGAGGTTAACCTTGAGTAGTGGTCAAGCCTTGTCAGCTTTTGTCAGCTTTTACCAATCAGTTTTTTTTCTCTTTCACTCATTCATTCATACATTCATTCTTTCTTTCTTTGCTAATAGTGGAATCGATCGTCGCATTACGTTTCCACTCTCAGCAAAATGACGTCATTTCAAAAAGAAAAAGGAGAACTTTAGATCGGATTACCTCGCTGAATCCTTTTTGGACAGGAACTTACTCTCTAATTGTCCCCAGATAGGTGGCTTTCTCCGGAGCCCATTTTAATGTGGAGAAACTCACTTGTAACAATTTTCTTGACGACGTGTCGTATAGAGCTTTCTGTTCTAATCGTGCAGATCTGCTCAAACAGAGATTATCGAACAAAACTTTCAGTGCACAGTGAAAGTAACAAAATAAAAAGGCCTTGTTAAGTCATGCCACATGCTCCTCATCTCAGGAGGGTAAATCATACCATTAGCATGGTTTATCATACCATCATACTGATTGGCAGGCTCAACTTCACAACAAAAGAAATATCATCAGATAGATTCACTCCAAACCAACCATCAGCTGCACAACACACAACATAAGCCTAATATGTTATTAGCTAGGAGTTTAATCCCCAGGTCTGTGCTTTTCACTCATTTAGGCCACACACACCCATTTTATTCAGTTTTCCTTTTTCCCTTCATCATAAAACATGTGACATGTTGTCATGCACTTCACAAAAGAAGTTTGTTCTGACGTATTCAGAGTTGTGTATCTAGGTACAGGATTCACTCGCACATCAAAACAGGAAACTCAGTGTTTTAGAGTCTCCACTCAACACACAACAAACTCCAACACATCTCATTCACTCGTGCTAGAATTCAGTCACCCTTCATTAATCTAAGAACGATCAACTAATTTGCATATCAGCTATTAACCCACTAAGATGACAGGACAACAGAAATTCATGTTCAAAATGCTATCACAAAAATAGAATTCCCCTCATACAGTAAATTACTTGTGCTGCATCAATCAAGCAGAATGCATCTCCCAATTTACTATATTAACAATTAAATTTATTGTCTGATCAGTGGGTGGTCAAACCAGAATCTTTTTTTCCCCCACAAAAGTTAAACTGTTGTCCTGCAACCTAGAGAGTCAATTGTCAGCATTGGATAAATTCAGCATTTGATAACAAGTGTCTGTTATATTGACACTATTTTAACACTGATGAGAGACAACACGCTGATCTTCATTGCATGTGTGTTTGTGTTATTAGGCAGGTTTAATCAATGTCTGTGGAGCTGCATATCCAGCAGGGCATGTTCTTAAAGCTGCCTTTCCTACACATTTCTCTTCTATTATTTAATCATTTTGTAACTGATGTGCTATGAGTCCACTGATCTTTGCATCACTTCTCATCACACTAAGTGACTGGGACAAGATGGTAAACAGACTCACATGCTTAAGATGTTGTCTAATCTTCATGAGCTCTCTTGTGTTTGTGTTAGTAGGGTTAATGCATGTTCTGCTTGTGTGTGTGATTTTGTATGTTTCTTTTTGCAGTGTTTCAGACTCCTTCACACTTCACTTAAGCAGTCAGTTTTCTTTTCCCCAGGTTTGCTAACCCAAATTTTGATTTCCCATATTAAAAACAAAATTCCTATGTGTTCTCACCACTCCTCTCATTCTGTTGTCCTCTCCCACTTCAACAGTCCAATAGCCGGCAGTTGTCCTTCAGCTTTGTCCTGTGTTTCACTGTCTCTTCTTGCCATTTTACTCCAAAAGTGGCAAATGTCAAACTCCAACAGTCTCCTCAGTTCTCCTCAAATGTTCTTGTCACATGCACAGTGAATTTGAAGCTTGTTGGAAACACAGTGCCATTCATCCAATCAGGCAGGATGATGGATTTGCTCTTCTTCTCTGATGCTGTTTGTCCACACTGCTGCTGCTTGCTGGGACTCTTTGCTCAGGACTTTGCTGCTGTCTCTTTATCTGCCATGTTATTGCTCTTTGGAGCTGCATTCCTTGTCTTCAGGGAGGAGTGAGAGCTCGCTTGTGAGGTTGAGGGACACATGGAGCTTTAAATAAGTTAGCCAGAAACTTGGCCTGAATGTTTCTAATGATGTTAAACTATAACTTTCTTCCGACCGCTGCATGTGGAAAATTGATTCAGGTCTGCTTGTCACCTGAAAGTGACAAACTAAAACATTTTCATTATTATTATCACTGCTTAATCAACACACACAACTCTCTCTCTCTCTCTGTTTTTGTGAACAGTCCTTTAAACAGAAAATGAGATTGTAGTTGTTCTTGGCTGATCAACACAAAACCTTTTTCCTAAGATTATTTTTCATCTACAATATAAATTTTGCCTCTTTTTTACTCCTTTCCCCCCCCCCCCCCTTTACAATAGCTGGTGACCTGCAGAATCACCACTCTCACAATCAGAGGCAATTACTTTTACACAGCGCACAAAAACACTGTGACGTCAGACACATTCACACTCACTTTTTTCATCTGCATAAATAAATCATTTGGCCAATGGCATGTGTCATGGTGATCCATAAATATGATCACAAGTTTATTTAATTATTTTTTAACCCAACCAAAAAAAATAAACAAAAACATGATGCTGATGCTATGAACACTCTACACACATGAGTCAAGATGTAGGAAAACTGCTCACGGAAACTCTGCACACTCCAGTTATCACAGTTATCATAGTTCTGTTTCCCTCTCTTTGTGGAGTTCTCAGCCAGCTCTCGATCTGATAATGTGTAGCTTGCTCATCAGCTCAGAAGAGACCACAACGCAACCTCACACAGTGGTTGCGTGCTTTGCCCCACAGTGGCAAAGACTTGCACTTTCATATTCAATTTAGCTTCTCCATCATGTACTTTTAGATGTTTCATACAGGGTTCAGCATATTAGTTGTTTTCATAGGTGTGCTCTATATCTCAACAATGGCTCATAATAAGACGACAGTCTTTCACACAGGTCAAGTGCCTCTATACACGTAATTAGTTTAAATATTTGCCTATTTTACTTTATCAAATATATCATTGTACTGAATTTGAGCAATCCTAAGCTTAATGCAGATTCTTTTAACACTTATCCACCTCAATTAAATCTATGGTCTGGAGCACAGGCTGTTGTCGATCAGGGCAAGCTAAAGAATAAACATTTTGTGTCAGCAAAGGGTGGGGGAAAGCCATTCACCAGAGCATATCTTAAGTGCTGCTGATGTGGGCTGGCCTTCTCCACACGCTCTTCAAGGCTGGTGTGTTTTCTGAAAACTTCTAACATTTGAATCTCTTCCATTTATAAGCCTGCGATTAACCGCACGGCTCAGGTCCGCGTGAAACCCGCGCGACTGTCGCTCTCTTTTAAAAAAGAATACTACTAATACTAAATACTTTGCGCTGCCAGGAGCAAAGTCCAACATAAACGTCTGTCACCCTCTGACACACTCTTGGTTGCTTAGGAACCCATGATAACAACAACAGCTGGCGTCTCAGACCACGTGTTCTACTCCACACTCACTCACACAAACACAACGAACAATAGGTTGCCCTATTATTGTAGTAGTTGTGGGAGTCTCCTAGTGGGTGTGTGTTGTTAGCGGCAGCCATTCCATGCTGCTCGTGTTCATTCAGAGGGACGTGTTGTTTTGTGTGAAGCATCGAAGCATCAGAGTGTGCACGGACGCTCTCTGTCTGACGGATATTAACGCTTAGGTACTGTGTGTGAACGCTCTTTCACTTTGCCATAACTTTTGTGGGAGAGAGTGGTTTCGGCCATACTTTTGAAATGGCGTCCCACCCAGACACAGGGAGCGAGGGAGACGGCTGCGACTCGGATGCTGAAGCTCCCAGCCTGACAAAGTACATCATCCCTCCCGCTACTCCTCATGACCTCAATCTTAAGGTGGAAAGCTTGCAGGAAGAGGTGGAGAAACTGCGAGTCTGCTTGCACGATTCGCTGGAGCTACAAAAGAGCCTTCTGAAACACTTGGATGGTGGCGCGAGAGGGGAAGCAGGGGAGCAAACATCTCCTCAGAGAACCCCCAACCCAGTGGCTTTCTCCACACCATTCACACAGAAAGGGATTAATGCAGAGCCCCCTCCGCTTCTCCAGCGTCAGTCGGCAGAACTCTGCAATACATCGAGGATGATCGCCGCAGCGCTGCACCAGGCCAAGCTGGAGCCCCCAGTGTTCGCTGGTGACGGTGGAGTGTCACCGGAGGAATGGCTCCAATCAGTGGACAGCTACAGATCGTCGCTGCGCCTAACCGACACGCAGGTTCTGAGTGAGCTCCCTCACTTCCTCAAGGGAGAACCCAGTAAATGGTTTAGGGCCCTCAGCTCTCACATTACTACATGGGCACATTTTTACCAACTTTTTGAATCAGTGTTTGTGTCAGCTGATAACCAAGAGCACGTTTGGCGGGGCATCCTTGATCGCGTCCAATCATCGGAGGAGCCCCTCCCAACGTTTGTAGCTCACATGCTCGGTGAGTTTAATAAGCTAAGATGCCCGCCGCCGGAGCATGAACAGATCGAGCTCATATGTAAACATTCATTGGAGAAGTATCGGGTTGCGTTGTACGGTACGCCGGTCCCATCGGTTATGGACCTACTGCTTCGCGCGCACGATCTCCACACAGCCTTAGGGCCAGTTGGCCGCTCAACCCCTACTTCATCCCCTAGTGTTGCAAGCGCGAGAGAACCACATTGTTTTAAATGCTCCCGCCCAGGGTTTACCACACGCACGTGCCCAAGTTGCACCTGGGTTGCCCCAAAAGAACGAGGTGCTACCAGACCCAGGGCAACCTCCCACCGACCTCTCCCAGGCCCACCGCCGGGCCTGGAACTGGTCGATGCTGAGGGGCTGGATTCACTGCCGGCAGCTCGTTTGTCGGACCTGCGGGAGGTCCTTGAGAGACTTAGGTCTGCGGGCCTCTCGTTGAAGCTCAAGAAATGCCAGTTCTGCCTGAAGGAGCTCACATTCCTAGGCTACCGGGTTACCCCGGATGGCATTAAACCGGACAGTGACAAAATCAAGGCTGTGATGCAGTTCAGAACTCCGTCCTCAATGAAACAGGTGCGGCAGTTTCTCGGTCTGGCGGGGTACTACCGCAGATTCGTAAAGGAATATGCTCGCCATGCAGAACCTCTGCACGCCCTGACAAGGAAGGATGTTACCTTCCAGTGGGATGACAGGTGTCAGGAGTCCATGGACTTCCTGAAACAGAGCATTGCAACAGCGCCTGTCCTGTCACTCCCCGACTTTTCCCGGCCTTTCTTCATCCATACGGATGCATGTGACCTGGGCTTGGGGGCGGCTTTAATGCAGAAGGATGCAGAGGGTAGGGAAGTAGCGGTCGCTTACGCGAGTCGAGCTCTTCACAAGGCAGAGAAACCATACTCTACGCCAGAAAAGGAGTGTCTGGCTGTGATTTGGGCTTTAGAACACTTTCGTCCCTATGTGGAAGGGCTTCACGTGACGGTCTTGACTGACCACAACAGCCTTAAGTGGCTGATGTCACGCCCAAACCCCACCGGCCGGTTGGCGCGGTGGTCCCTGCGCTTGCAGGACTTTGACTTTACCATCGTACATAAGGCTGGGGTGCACAACAGGGTGCCAGACGCTCTGTCTCGCAACCCACTACCTGCACCAGAGGGTCCTCCTATTGAAATCTTGCCAGAGCATGCTGTCATCTGGGGCATGGATCTTCGTGCCCAGCCTCCCCTTTTGTTAGAGGACCGAACACAACTAAGGCAGCTGCAGTTGGATGACCCAGGTGCAGGTCCAAAGCTCCGAGACCTGGAGTGTTCCCCCGATCTGGGTTCGGACGCCAGTCCTTCACCGTCCTTGGTGGTCAATGACAGCCTACTCTATTACCGAGGCCCAAAACATAAGCGCAATCTTCGGCCCCAGGAGGAGCTGAAGCTGTATGCTCCTACGGCTCTCCGGGGTACCCTGTGCGGCTATTATCATGACCACCCTACAGCAGGTCACCTGGGGATTGCTAAGACACTAGCGAGAATGCAGTCTAGGTTTTATTGGCCCAAGATGGCATCTGAAGTTAAACGCTACGTCTTGTCGTGCCCAGTGTGTCAACTCACAAAACCCAGTCAAAGAAAGCCAGCGGGCTTCATGGTCCCCATTACGCCCCAGCGACCCTGGGAATACGCAGGGGTCGATTTTGTCGGACCACTACCTCGCACCGCTTCGGGTGAACTCGTACATACTGGTCTTCGTGGACTACTTCTCCAAGTGGATCGAAGTGTGTGCGGTTCGGGATGCGACGGCTCGAGTGGCGGCCAGTAAGTTCATTAACGAGGTGTTTGCTAGGCATGGGGCCCCTAGATACCTTATTTCGGACAGGGGCTCACCTTTTGTCAGTGAGCTGTTTGATTCTGTTCTCTCCACTCTTGGGTCCACCTACCGCCTCACGACGGCGTATCATCCGCAAACTAATGCGACCGATAGAGTGAACAGAACTCTCAAAACAGCCATCCGTGCCTACGTGGGCGATAAGCACGCGTTGTGGGATAAGTTCATGTCCCAAATCTGTTTCGCACTGCGCTCAGCCCCCCATGAGAGTACAGGACTCAGCCCTGCTATGATGTTGTATGGTAGGGAGCTGGAGACACCCCTTGACTTGCTTACTAAGCCGTCTGGAGAGAGCGAGGAGTCATCCATGCCCTATCCGGAGACCCTTAAAGCGTCGCTTCAGGAGGCCCACGATCGTGCCAGGGAGACACTGGCTCGCAGCCACGCTAGGCAGAAACGCTACTACGACCTGAGACGCCGGCCGATGACCTATGCAGTCGGAGACTTGGTGAAAGTCAAAGCTCATCATCGATCGGACGCTCAATCTTCCTTCACAGCCAAGCTGGCACCCTTGTTTACAGGCCCCCTCCAGGTTACTCAGAAGCTTGGGGAGGTCAACTACAGATTAGCCAAGATTGACACTGGTGAAGACGCAGGAGTCTTCCATGTCGTGAACGTTCAGCCATTTTACTCCTGGGACTCCACATCTCCTTCAGGGCACCGGACTTCGGCTCAGGAGAGCCTGGATGAGACTGAAACGTGGGAACAGCCCTCATTCCCGAGTTCAGGGGATATCGAAGCAGGCGGGCACCCCGCTGAGGGCGCCTCTGAGTCGCCACCGGCTGAGGGGGAACACTATCGTTTGAGACCCCGCCGGTGCCCCAGAATCACTGAGGGTTGGACTGCTACCAGGTGGACTAACCGTCATCATACGGACAGACTCAATGTTGGCTGAGGGTTGGTTTCATACATGTACATGCTGTAATTGTTCTGTTCATAAGGGGTGATTACTTGTTCTGTTCCACTGAGCCCTCGTCATCGTGGCCCGTGAGAGCCTTTGTTTGGTTTTCTGTTGTACCAATTTGAGTGACCAGTTGTGTTGTATGTCTGACTGTTTCCCTTGTCTATGACCATCTCTGGAAGATGGATTGGCAGTAATACTGCATGTTCTGTATTGTTTGCTTCAAGCACTAAGTTTGTTTATTGACTGTACCAATGCTGTAAGGTAAGGGTGTCTAACAATTCCTCCACAACCTGCTTACTGCCTAATGTAACTATGTATAGTAAAAAAGGGTAGCGGGAGGGGGGTCACCTGGGTCCGGCTTAGGACAGCCTGCTAATTGCCAGGGGGGTGATGTAACAACCCTTTTGGGTTATAGCACCACTAGGGGGGGTTGCCCTATTATTGTAGTAGTTGTGGGAGTCTCCTAGTGGGTGTGTGTTGTTAGCGGCAGCCATTCCATGCTGCTCGTGTTCCATTCTCCAAGAAACACTTTTCTGTTGTAGCAAGCTGGCGCTGGCGATACCAATCCCCGCGCAAGTATGCGCGGACGAGTACAGCCGAGGAGACCTGGTATTATAAAGTGTAATGTTGCTGACGGCGAATAAAGGTCTGTTATTGGATTTAACCGACTGGCTTCGGGTTATTCAGCTAACCCCCACACCACACGCTCGCTGGACCTGCTAGCCGCTCCTTCCTCGCCAGACCGCTGTTACAACAGCAAAGCAAGACACGAAGTAGGCAAAGTTCTTCATGTTTCTCGTGCACGGGAGAGAACCGGACAAACGCCGTTCCTTCGCTTGACCCCAGTTGCTCTCGTCCGCTCCCCCGTAACACTGCTCTTTTATTGAGGTTACATGAATATGCATAGGTTCATTAACATACGCCGCCTATATACAAACAAAGAGTACCTTGCCTGTGTGTGTGTGTGTGTGTGTGTGTGACCCCATAAATGACTTCCCTAAACCTACTGGTCTGGAAAGTCTAGCACTTAGCCTAAAACAGATATAGCCACGTTTATCCTACCATAAAACAATAAAACAAGGTACGACCTCTTCCCATGCTCCCAGGATGTAGGTGTGGATTCCAGAACACTCTGGAACGCACACCAAGCCTTTGCAGACTATTAAGGATCACACATCCTATCACTACACAATTATTTAAACACCTCTACCAATCTAAGACTAATTATAAAACTCTAAGCATATATAAGTAGATATTTCTAAGCATAAATGACAATCAACATTACAAAACCTAACATGGTGAGATTAATTCTGAGAACTCTCAAGGAGACGTAGTGGGGTGACCCAGGAGGAGGAGTCGAGTAACGTCATTGAGAGGGAGGTAAGCCTGTGTTTCAGGAAAATGGCAAACAGCTCCAGCGCGACATCTAGTGGGTCTAGGGCATTTAGGCCTCTGGAGGAGCAACTGCAACAGCTAAAAAAAAAGCCATTCGCTTGGCTTTCCCTGGATCATTAAAAATAGCGGAGAAAGAATGCGAAATGATGGATGTGGAGGTAAGGAAAATTATTGCCTCCCAACAGAGAGGGCTGGAGGAGAAGATAGCCCTAAACATTGTGTTTAAAACGGAAGGAGAGAGATGCGAGCAGAAACTGGAACAACTGGAAAAGGAAACAGAGGGACGTTCAGTTAACCGGAAAGCCAAAAAAGAAATCAAGAATTTAAAGGAGACTCATGCAAAGTGCTGTAAATGGCTGTTCCTGTGGAATGGAGCATCATCTTGGATGATGGAGGATGTCATGGAGGAAACAGGAGACATGGAAAATGTCATGGAATCATTGAAACAGCTGAAGGAGGAAAATAAAAAGATAAAGAGCCAAATGAAGGATTTAATGTCAAACCCAGAAGATGCTAACAGACATCACACACCAAAATTATATCCTTGGGCCGCAGTAACACCTAGTGCCCCACCACAATCATACATCATGCCTGTGATGACTCTTGGTGGGGGACAAGTTCATGGTCCACATGGACAAACTGGAGTGGTTCTTGGAGGAATAGCGGACGTTGAATATACCAGCCCACCTACAGTTCGTCCCAAAGAAAGGTCAATGACAGTTAAATGTCAGCCCCAAAGTGGGGGAGGGAGAATGATAGCCTCAGCTGCAGATGAAGGCTTAACCTCGCCTCCCCGCCCACTAAGTAAAGAAAAAATGTAAGACTCAGAAGTAATAATGGAGGAACAGCCAAGTTACAGTGGACTGACTGAACAGACCCTTAAAATGGAGGATACAATGTCAACGGAGGATGGAAGTGAACGGTCAACCTTTCAGGAGTTGCCAACACCAGCAAGAGAAGGGCAGACCCAAACCAGTAGGTCGGAGAAACCTGACACAACGGCTAAGGACGGAAACTGGAGAAGAGAAGTCTATGGCCGGATGCATGAAAACCCAAATGCACTAAGGGAAGTAATAAAAACACTAAAAGACGTCAAGAAAAAACTGAGCGAAGCTAAGCCAGAGAAGGAGAGTGAAGATGGTGCGACTTCATCAGAAGAGGAGAGTGGTGAGGAAAAAGACAGAGTAGTTGAGTCAGAGTCAGATGCAGGCAGAAATTTGAGACCGAGACGTGGAGGAATAGAAGTGAGAAGGCCCATGTTTCAAAGTTCAAGAGGAAAGGAACAGGTGGTTCACTATAAAAAAGTGTCCTTAGAGCCAGGAGCTGCTGGCCCTAGTTATAATCTCCCTTTAATAGCAGGTTCAAAAAATGAACCACTGTATCGCCCATATAAAATAAGAGATTTGGAAGCATTGGTTAAACAACTTCCACCTATAACAGAGGGAGGAGCGAGTTGGTTAAGAACATTAAGTAGATTGACCGAAGGCCAGGAACTTGCCATTGGCGATTTCCGTGCTATTGCTGGCCACTGTATGCTCGGTGGTGGGCTAGCTGATGTAGAGGCTATAGCCCATACAACTCGGTATGCAAATGATCTGCCATACCATGAAGTGCAATGTGCCTTATCTGACGCAGTCCGTGAGAAGTACCCAACCCCTAATATTGGAGCTATACCTAAAATAAATTGGGACCCCCAACATACACCTAGGGAGTTTTTAGCAAAAGCCAAAGAGCAGTGGTTGTCAGAAACAGGTATCCATCCAGGTAATGAAGGTGAGCATCGGGCGTGGTTCCGTTCTGCGGGGCTGGCAGGACTGCCCAATCAAGTAAAAGCTGACTTAGAGAAAAATCCAGATTTTGCTGTAGCAGGCTCTGTGCAGTGGGAAAGACATGTAACTCATCGCTTGCAGCAGGAACAGGATACCGTGAACAGACAAAAAAAAGAGTTGGAGGAGGCACAGGCGTCCTTGGTTAAGTTACAGCTGACAGAGGCCAGAAATAAAGTTGGAGAGAAAAAGGAGGAAAAGGAGAACGCAAAGAAAATAATGATAGCTGGGCCCCAGCCTGGTCTCGTGCCTGAATGGCCAGAGGGAGACCCGGGTCCGTGCCCTGATGGCAGGTGGCCCGTCAATGCACCAAGGCAGCGTCAACCCATAGGGAATTGGGGGACCGGTGGTCCGCAAAGAGGGCGTGGTGGATCAGTGAGGGGAGTGCAAAGAGCTCGTGGAACAGGGAATCCCAGCAACGTGCCTTGGAATGTCTGTTGGAGATGTGGAGCAGAAGGACACTGGACTAGAGATTGTCCAGGAAATATCCAAAGCTATCAAAGGCGAGGCTATCGACCCCAGGCACGTGGACCTCAAAGAGGAGGAAATGGGTATAGGGGAGCACATCAAGCCCCAAACCCAAGTGCAGCACCAGTCGCTCAGTACCCAGTGGCTGACTGGGGCTGGGAACAGGAGCAGTACTGAAGGAGCCCGGAGAGACCAAACAGCATGGGGATGGCAGACCCCATGCTGTCAATGACCGTGGAAGGGACAGAATTGCCCTTTCTAGTGGACACTGGAGCAACATATTCCACATTGAGAGCAACACCAGACTGTGCCACACTTTCCTATCACACAGTTAATGTGGTGGTTTTTTCCGGGGTCCCAATGACTCTGCCATTGACCGATCCAGCCGTGACAAAGCTGGGAAAGCAGACTGTGAAACACCAATATGTGGTGTCACCTCAAGTGCCAGTGAATCTCATGGGCAGGGACCTGCTCGTGAAGCTGGGAGCTACTATCATGTGCTCTGCAGATGGACTGTCTGTTACTCTGCCAGGAGGACAGCATTTCCCGTGCCTGGGAACAAACTCAAAGACTCAGTATCTGCTTCAGAACTGTGAACAACCCAAAGCCGATATTTACTGGGGAAGGCTGCTGGAGGAAGGCATTCTAGGTCAATTCCAACTGTGGAGACCCTGGATAATGAGCTTGGCAGTTTACTCCCCACCACGAGATCCATACCACGTCACTCTTTTTTATGACAGGGAGAATGATGACACCTATCGTGAACTATTCCAGTCTGATCTTGAGGGTCAGATCTGGAATGTGCAAACAAATAACATTTACATTGGGCCAGAAGGTGTAGCCGCGGCTGTAAAATTAACTGATGAACAACTGCCTTGGTATAATGTGGGAGAAAATTCAGCCCCTCACATTACATTGGCGGTCCACGAAGGTCATGGAGCATGTGATCTGGGACCAATGGTCAGGCGGGCGCTGGACGACGCAGGGTGGCAAAGCACCCAAATTCCAAATTTATGTTTTGCACCAAATTCTAAAATCTATCGTATAACTTGTATGTCTAATGATGTAGTGACCCTCGAACATCAAGAAATTTCAGAAACACATGGAAGAGAGAGAGCAGATCATCCTGATGCAGTTGCTGAACTGTCAAAACTGCCTGACAGTTTGTGGTCCAAAGGGCCCGCAGATGTTGGCCTGGCCACCTGTTCGCCTATCCTGTTCCACCTGAAATCAAACACACCAATCAACAGACCGCAGTATAAACATAAACCTGAAGCAGAAGAGGGAATTGCAGAAACAATTGAAGGGCTGTTAAATGTCGGAGTGTTAGAGCCATCTTACTCACATTGGAACACACCAATTCTACTGGTGGAGAAATCTGGAACAGGAAAGTATTGTATGGCACATGATTTGCGTGCCATTAATGCCATATTGCACACTAACACTGTACCTGTTCCAAACCCCTATCTGCATCAGATATTAAGTGTGACCAAAAGTGGTTCACTTGTATTGACCTAGCAAATGCATTCTTTTGTCTTCCACTGCATGAGTCACTCAGAGACATTTTCTCATTCACATACAGAGGCAAAAAATTCAGATACACACGTCTACCACAAGGTTTTGCACTTTCTCCTGGCATTTTCAATCAGGTGCTCAAAGAGGCCCTGTCAACATGTAATTTGCCAGATGGATGTACATTGATTCAATATGTCGATGATCTTCTCATTGCAGCCCCGTCAGCAGCGGATTGTGCTTCAAAGTGAGTAAAGAAAAGTTGCAATTGGTTCGACCTGAGGTAACATTTTTGGGTCGGGTAATCGCACACAAATCAGTGGGTTTAATGAACACACACAGAGACCAAATTCTGACACACCCAAAACCGCGAACAGTGAGAGAAATGCTTTCTTTCCTTGGTTTGACAGGTTACAGCAGAAAGTTCATTCCTGACTATGTAGGTAAAACTGCCCCTTTAAGGGGCCTAATGAAGCAAGTTGGCGTTCGAAATCTTAAGGCTGAATTGCCTTGGACGTCTGACACTGAAATCGCGTTTATTGCATTAAAACAGGATCTGTCAAGAGCATCTGATTTGGTTACACCTAATTATGATGAGCCATTCTATTTGGATATTTCCGAAACAAACTCCGTCGTAAACGGGGTGTTGTTTCAGAAAAAAGGGGGGAGTAGGGATGTTCTCATGTATGTTAGTATAAAACTACATCCAACAGAAGCAAGACATCCCACATGCACACAACATGCAGCAGGGGTTGCCAAAGTCATTCAGAAAACAGCACATGTAGTGAGAGGACATCCACTAAAAATACTCACTACACATAGTATAGTGGCGTACGTGAACTCACAAGCATTTAGTATGACACCACGGGCGCAACAGAAATTGAGTAAAGTTTTGGAGGCTCCAAATTTGACATTCACACATGAAGGAACTAACATGGCAGATTTAATGGGAGCAGGGGAACCACATGACTGCGTCAAAAGAGCACAGGTTGAAGAAAAAATTAGAGAGGACCTGAAGGCGGAACCTATACCTGGAGCTGAGGATTGGTTCACAGATGGATGTTGCCACAGAGATGAAGAAGGAATAAAAACCGGGTATGCGGTGGTCTGTAGAGTAGGAAATGAGTATCAGGTCAAAGAAGCAGGAAGGATTGAGGGACAGCAGTCGGCCCAGAGAGCTGAAGTGATAGCCCTAGCTCGAGCTTTGAGGTTAGGTAAGGATATGAGAGTGAACATCTACACTGACTCAGCGTATGCATTCGGAGCAGCGCATGTGGAGCTGCCTCAATGGAAAAGAGCAGGATTCAGAACAGCAACCAACGCACCTATTTGCCACAAGAAGGAGATGGAGGAACTGGAGGAGGCCTTGGGCGATCCAAGAGAGGTGAGTATCATAAAATGCAAAGGGGAACTCACAAGGAACCAGCATGGTGGCAAAAGGAAACCAGAAAGCGGACGAAGCCGCAAAGGAGGCAGCAGGTTACAAAGGACGGAGACAAATGATACAGGTAATTGCAGAAGAGGAAGGGCCAATTAACCAAACGGAGGAGGTCAAACAGGCCCAGGAGGAGGCATCCCCAGAGGAAAAGGGGGTGTGGAAAAACAAGAGAGCCTGGCAGGATGGAGGCTTGTGGAGGGGGCCAGACGGGCATCCCGTGCTAACAGCCAAAATGGCGAAACAGAAGGTGAGTGAGGCCCACGGGCTTGGACACGTCGGAATAGCACAGATGGAGAGAAATCTGTGTCACTGGTGGCACCCTAACCTCAGAGAAATGATAAGGGAGAAGGTCAGAATGTGTCTAATCTGTGGAGCACACAATCCCAAGCCAGTGATCAAACCAGAATTGGGTAAGTTCCGGATGCCTGAGAGGCCGGGAGAGGAGATTGTCATTGATTTCACTGATATGATTGATTCAGGCCCTGGTGGTCTTCGTTATTTGTTGGTGTGTGTAGATGTACTGACCGGCTGGCCAGAGGCATGGGCGACTAAAAAGGAAGATGCGAGGACCGTGATCAAATGTTTAATCAATCATATTCCTCGACATGGGTTCCCTAAAAGAATTAGATCAGATAATGGAACCCACTTTAAAAATCAAGATTTGGCAAAGGTGGAAAAAATGTTGGGAGTTCAGCACAAATTTGGAACAGTGTATCATCCTCAATCCCAAGGGAAAGTAGAAAGGATGAATTTAAATTTGAAAAATAAATTAGCTAAAATCTGCGCGCAAACAGGGCTCAATTGGGTCGCAGCCCTGCCGATTGCGTTGATGACCATAAGATGTTCTGTTAATCAGTCCACAGGTTTCACGCCATACGAGCTGCTAACTGGGAGACAGTTTCCGGCACCTTGGACGGTGGGCCCGGTGGAACAGGGCACGAGAGGGAACAGGTCTCATGCACACTATTGGAACGAGTTAAAGGCGCTTGTGTCCAGCTTCACAAAGCAGGTGGCTTGTGAAAGACCCCCAGGAGAAGGAGAGGTCCCAGACGCGAGAGTGGTGTGGCTGAAGGTCATCAAACGCAAGTGGAAGGAACCTCGTTGGACTGGCCCATACGAGGTGTTTGCCCAGACGGCGAAAGCGGTTCAACTGAAAGGGAAAGGCGACAACTGGTACCACTGGTCGCAGTGTGCACCGGCACACGACAGCTGGGTGGAAAAAATTGCAACTCCACCCAACACAGGTGAAAAACAGAGGCAGAATAAACCCTCACACCTGTGCAACGGGCCGACCGGTAGTCTACCTGGGAGGCCGAAGAACGAAGACCAGCTTAGGAGGAAGTCACCGCGACAGCAAAAAGGAGCGGTATCAAATTGAAGATTTCACATAAAGGCTTTGATAAGAAGAGTTTTGAACTTGTAAGTAAAAAAAAAAAAAAAAAAAGAGAAAAAAAAACAAAAAAACAATTCACACATAATACAATGCCATCACAACAATCAGAAACCTGTGATGAGAGAGAAGTTACAAAAATTAACAAAATGTTACTTCGTTTGATGTTGACTATGTTATTAATCACCGCTATATATTTTTTGGTTTATTTGTTGCAGACCGGCCCACGCAGACTGTCTGAGCACGGAGGTCATTCCAGCCCAGCGCCACTCGATATACCACTCAGTGAACTCAAGCCGCGGGTGAGAATGAAGCGCGAAATCACTGGTAAAACGGATGAGTGTCTCAGCACTTATGGTGGTTTAGAATTAGATTATGTTAACGGCTCCACAACCTCTTTTACGTTTGATTTGTGTGATGTTTTTAACTGTAAGGGCGCGAGCAGTAATTGGAGGGGATACAATGTGTGGATCTGCTGGGACTACTCAGTGAGTACACATTGCGAAAGGGGAAATCGGCCTTATGACGGGTGGTGTAGGAATTGGAACCAGGTAAAGGGTTATACTGGGGAAAATTGGGAACCGTCAGAATTAGGACCAGGAAATGAGCTTAAACTTCAAAGGGATTACAGTCCATCTAAAAATCTGTTGACTTTGTCATTGGGGAATTGGCAGCGGGAAAAACCTGTATATTTAGTTGTGGGCGTGGAAACTGCAGGAGTTGATCCAAAAAGATTAATTAAAGTTAATTTCTTAGAAAAACATAACCTAGTACAGTCAGTTAGAAAAGAAACGGCAACACACGTGACTTCCAATCCAATGAACTCTGTTACTTCTTTTACAGGCCAGAAGGGAAGCGGGTCGTCGGAGGCGGTACCAGAGGAACAGGAACCAAACGATAGACGGGTCCTGTCAGTGGACTATAGCACACTAAAACCTCGAGATTTGATTGAACGCGCCACCGGGTTCAGTGACAGCAACATCTGGCTGGACTGGATGGCTCAAAATGCTAGAGAACAAAAATTGTCTAATTGTGTAGCTTGTGCTTCCGCTAGACCGCGTTTGTTCACAGAGCCTGCGCCACTGCATCCAGAGGATCAGTGGGGCTATAATTGCATGTTGCGAATGACGAGAGAAGTAGTGAATAGTGGGAATTGCACTGTTTTGTCCAGTTTATTTCCCCCTATTGACAAATACACCCAAGTAGGACCGTTTATGCCTAGAAAGGATAATTATACGTGTTTTAAGTTCTCCATGGATAAAGTAAAGTATAATTTGGGAGAAATTGATCCCAGTTGGTGTTCTGTTACACACCTGGGGAGGACCACAAATAATGTAAGTGATGCATCTACATTAATTGGAACCTGGGCCAGGAGCGGGCTGTATTATTATTGCGGCCACAAGACTCTTTTGGTTCGTGTTCCTCTGGGAAGCGTGGGGACGTGCGCGATGGTGAGACTAGGAGCGCCACTTATGCTAATTGGAAATCAGGTAAAAGCGACCCCACAGCGCAACACACGCACATTGGCAGCCAGACGCAAGAGACACATTTTGCTAAAAAGACAAATTGATGGAACACATGTTTATGACCCTCGAATGAATTCACCAACCTGGATCGACTCCATTGGAGTGCCCAGGGGGGTTCCAAATGAATATAAACTTGCTGACCAAATAGCAGCCGGTCTTGAAAATCTTCCAATAATCTCTGCTTTCTTTCCAGTGACCCCAAACAAGAACGTAGACAGGATTAATTATGTTCATTATAATGTGCTGAGACTCTCTAACCTGACCAGAGACGGGATGGAGGGGTTAGCGGAGCAGGTGGGTCCCACCTCATTAATGGGTGTGCAAAATAGGATGGCCCTTGATATGTTATTAGCAGAAAAAGGGGGCGTTTGTGCCATGTTTGGAGATCAGTGCTGCACCTTCATTCCAAACAACACCGCTCCGGACGGCTCAGTGACTCGGGCTCTTGAGGGCTTAAAGAGCCTGTCTGAAACGATGCATGATCACTCAGGAGTTGACAATCCGCTGGAGGGCTGGATGAACTCGGTGTTCGGACGGTGGAAAGGGCTTGTGCTTTCGGTCATGCTTACTTTGTCTGTTTTGGTGGGTATTTTTGTTATTTGTGGGTGTTGTCTCATTCCCTGTGCCAGAGCATTGTTAGAGAAAGTGATCACAAGGGCAGTGGACCCTGGAGTTGTGACTCCGATGTCCTTGATGCCACTGATGCACGTAGAACGGGCTGTATAGGTCAAGGAGTGACATAACATTTGGTGTTGTGACCTCTGGATTCTCCTAGAGGTCAACAGAGGGAATTGTCGGGTGAAAAGGGGTGTTTTACTTCATTTTTAGCAGTAGCATCATCATTATATCAGAATCATTAAATAAGCATTGCATTAAACATTGATTGACGCTATTGACATTACATTTAACCTTTGTATTACAGTGATTGTTATAACCTGGTGTTAATCTTTTATTTACAGGTGTCAGAATAATTATATGATCTCTCTTTGCAGGTGTAAACATGATCACCTTATACATATGGCAGTTTGTTGCTCATTATAGAGTTGTGCCCGAGTTAATAAAGGTCAAAAACTTCAGTCAGCGTTATGACTGGCTGATCCATGGTGTGGGATGACTTTGGGCCCAGGAGGTTGCACGCGCTTACATAACACTGATATCATGTGATTCTTTGTGATTCTTTAGTCAGTTATATCTTTTCATTAAGTTTTTAAGTAGTGGTAGTTCATTAAACCAACCTTCATTTAATATTGTATCCCTGACTCAGCGTATTATATACAGGTCAACTTGATAATTTGGAAAACCTTGCAGCTGTAATGTTGTGTCTCCGTAGGGGACAGCTCGCTCCAAGGAGAGGCGCTGGAGCCAGTGTCTGTCCTCGAGACGAAGAGAATGTTTTTCTTGATGTGTCTAAAATTGTCAATATTGACTGTATTGTACTATCTGTACGCATGAGGGGGCGTTCTAATACCCTGATTTTCATAAAACAATGAGTGTGTGGAGTTTGTATTGAGATCTGATGCTGTCTGTTATATGGTGTCCATCTCCCACGCGTGTGTTCATTAAATCATCGTTTGACTTGACGCGGCCGGACCAGTGTGGTTATTGTGGGTTTTCCTCCTGTATCCCTCCTCGATATTTGAATCCGCAACAGGCCTTATTCACCACACCAGGGCCAGTGCTTCCTGTGAGGCAATCTTTGCCACATCAGGGCCTGTGCTTCTGACTAAGACCATCCACATTTCACCATGCCAGTTGTACTGCTTGCTGAAAACTTGTTCACCACACCAGGGCCAGTGCTTCCTGTGAGGCAATCTTTGCCACAATCTTTGCCTGTGCTGTTGATTAAGACCATGCACATTTCACCAGGGCCAATGTTGCTTGCTGAGGCCTTATTCACCACACCAGGGCCAGTGCTTCCTGTGAGGCAATCTTTGCCACAATCTTTGCCTGTGCTGCTGACTAAGGCCATGCACATTTCACGAGACCCTGTTTTCCTGGCTGAGGCCTTATTCACCACACCAGGGCCAGTGCTTCCTGTGAGGCAATCTTTGCAACATCAGTGTCTTTGCTGCTGAATAGGGCCATGCACATTTCACCAGGGCCTGTTTTCCTGGCTGAGGCCTTATTCACCACACCAGGGCCAGTGCTTCCTGTGAGTCAATCTGTGCCACATCAGGGCCTGTGTTGCTGACTAAGACCATGTACATTTCACCATAGCCTTTGGTGCTGCTGGCTGAGGCCTTATTCACCACACCAGGGCCAGTGCTTCCTGTGAGGATATCTTTGCCACATCAGTGCCTTTGCTGCTGAATAAGAACATCCACATTTCACCAGGGCCTGTGTTGCTTGCTGAGGCCTTATTAACCACACAAGGGGCAGGTGCTTCATGTGAGGCAATCTAATGCCACACCAGTGCCTCTGGTGCTGCTGGCTGAGGCCTTATTCACCACACCAGGGCCAGTGCTTCCTATGAGGCAATCTTTGCCACAATCTTTGCCTGTGCTGCTGACTGAGACCATGCACATTTCACTAGGGCCAGTGTTGCTGGCTGAGGCCTTATTCACCACACCAGGGCCATTGCTTCCTGTGAGGCAATCTTTGCAACATCAGTGTCTTTGCTGCTGAATAAGACCATACACATTTCACCAGGTTCAGTGTTGCTGGCTGAGGCCTTATTCACCACACCAGGGCCTGTGCTTCCTGTGAGGCAATCTTTGCCACAATCTTTGCCTGTGCTGCTGGCTAAGGCCATGCACATTTCACAAGAGCCTGTGGTGCTGCTGGCTGAGGCCTTATTCACCACACCAGGGCCAGTGGTTCCTGTGAGGCAATCTCTGCCACATCAGGAAATGTGCTGCTGACTAAGACCATCCACATTTCACCATGCCAGTTGTGCTGCTGGCTGAAGCCCTATTCACCACACCAGGGCCAGTGCTTCCTGTGAGGCAATCTTTGCAACATCAGTGTCTTTGCTGCTGAATAAGACCATGCACATTTCACCAGGTTCAGTTTTCCTGGCTGAGGCCTTATTCACCACACCTGGGCCAGTGCTTCCTGTAAGGAAATCATTGCCACATCAGGGCCTGTGCTTCTGACTAAGACCACGCACATTTCACCAGGGCCTGTTTTTCTGGCTGAGGCCTTATTCACCACACCAGGGCCTGTGCTTCCTGTGAGGCAATCTTTGCAACAATCTTTGCCTGTGCTGCTGGCTAAGGCCATGCACATTTCACAAGAGCCTGTGGTGCTGCTGGCTGAGGCCTTATTCACCACACCAGGGCCAGTGGTTCCTGTGAGGCAATCTCTGCCACATCAGGAAATGTGCTGCTGACTAAGACCATCCACATTTCACCATGCCAGTTATGCTGCTGGCTGAAGCCCTATTCACCACACCAGGGCCAGTGCTTCCTGTGAGGCAATCTTTGCAACATCAGTGTCTTTGCTGCTGAATAAGACCATGCACATTTCACCAGGTTCAGTTTTCCTGGCTGAGGCCTTATTCACCACACCTGGGCCAGTGCTTCCTGTGAGGCAATCTTTGCCACATCAGGAAATGTGCTGCTGACTAAGACCATCCACATTTCACCATGCCAGTTGTGCTGCTGGCTGAAGCCCTATTCACCACACCAGGGCCAGTGCTTCCTGTGAGGCAATCTTTGCAACATCAGTGTCTTTGCTGCTGAATAAGACCATGCACATTTCACCAGGTTCAGTTTTCCTGGCTGAGGCCTTATTCACCACACCTGGGCCAGTGCTTCCTGTAAGGAAATCATTGCCACATCAGGGCCTGTGCTTCTGACTAAGACCACGCACATTTCACCAGGGCCTGTTTTTCTGGCTGAGGCCTTATTCACCACACCAGGGCCTGTGCTTCCTGTGAGGCAATCTTTGCAACAATCTTTGCCTGTGCTGCTGGCTAAGGCCATGCACATTTCACAAGAGCCTGTGGTGCTGCTGGCTGAGGCCTTATTCACCACACCAGGGCCAGTGGTTCCTGTGAGGCAATCTCTGCCACATCAGGAAATGTGCTGCTGACTAAGACCATCCACATTTCACCATGCCAGTTATGCTGCTGGCTGAAGCCCTATTCACCACACCAGGGCCAGTGCTTCCTGTGAGGCAATCTTTGCAACATCAGTGTCTTTGCTGCTGAATAAGACCATGCACATTTCACCAGGTTCAGTTTTCCTGGCTGAGGCCTTATTCACCACACCTGGGCCAGTGCTTCCTGTGAGGCAATCTTTGCCACATCAGGAAATGTGCTGCTGACTAAGACCATCCACATTTCACCATGCCAGTTGTGCTGCTGGCTGAAGCCCTATTTCACCATAGCCTTTGGTGCTGCTGGCTGAGGCCTTATTCACCACACCAGGGCCAGTGCCTCCTGTGAGGAAATCTTTGACACAATCTTTGCCTGTGCTGCTGACTAAGATCATCCACATTTCACCATGCCTTTTGTCCTACTGTCTGAGGCCTTATTCACCACACCAGGGCCAGTGCTTCCTGTGAGGAAATCTTTGACACAATCTTTGCCTGTGCTGCTGACTAAGATCATCCACATTTCACCATGCCTTTTGTCCTACTGTCTGAGGCCTTATTCACCACACCAGGGCCAGTGCTTCCTGTGAGGCAATCTTTGCCACAATCTTTGCCTGTGCTGCTGACTAAGAACATCCACATTTCACCAGGTCCAGTCTTGCTGGCTGAGGCCTTATTCACCACACCAGGGCCAGTGCTTCCTGTGAGGCAATCTTTGCCACATCAGTGCCTGTACTGTTGACTAAGACCATGCACATTTCACCAGGGCCAGTGTTGCTGGCTTAGGCCGTATTCACCACACCAGGGCCAGTGCTTCCTGTGAGGATATCTTTGCCACATCAGGGCCTGTGCTGCTGACTAAGACCATCCACATTTCACCATGCCAGTTGTGCTGCTGGCTGAGGCCTTATTCACCACACCAGGGCCAGTGCTTCCTGTGAGGCAATCTTTACCACAATCTTTGCCTGTGCTGCTGACTAAGGCCATGCACATTTCACCAGAGCCTGTTTTCCTGGCTGAGGCCTTATTCACCACACCAAGGCCAGTGCTTCCTGTGAGGCAATCTTTGCAACATCAGTGTCTTTGCTGCTGAATAAGACCATGTACATTTCACCATAGCCTTTGGTGCTGCTGGCTGAGGACTTATTCACCACACCAGGGCCAGTGCTTCCTGTGAGGAAATCTTTGCAATATTAGTGTCTTTGCTGCTGAATAAGACCATGTACATTTCACCATAGCCTTTGGTGCTGCTTGCTGAGGCCTTATAAACCACACCAGGTCCAGTGATTCCTGTGAGGCAATCTAATTCCACATCAGTGCCTCTGGTGCTGCTGGCTGAGGCCTTATTCACCACACCAGGGCCAGTGGTTCGTGTGAGGCAATCTTTGCCACAATCTTTGACTGTGCTGCTGACTGAGACCATGCACATTTCACCAGGTCCAGTGTTGCTGGCTGAGGCCTTATTCACCACACCAGGGCCAGTGCTTCCTGTGAGGCAATCTTTGCCACATCAGGGCCTGTGCTGCTGACTAAGACCATGTAAATTTCACCACTGCCAGTGCTTCCTGTGAGGCAATCTAATGCCACACCAGAGCCTCTGGTGCTGCTGGCTGAGGCCTTATTCACCACACCAGGGCCAGTGCTTCCTCTGAGGCAATCTAATGCCACACCAGAGCCTCTGTTGCTGCTGGCTGAGGCCTTATTCACCACACCAGGGCCAGTGCTTCCTGTGAGGCAATCTTTGCCAAAATCTTGTCCTGTGCTGCTGACTTAGACCATGCACATTTCACCATGCCATTTGTGCTGCTGGCTGAGGCCTTATTCACCACACCAGGGCCAGTGCTTCCTGTGAGGATATCTTTGCCACATCATTGCCTGTGCTGCTGACTAAGAACATCCACATTTCACCATGGCCAGTGCTTCCCGTGAGGCAATCTAATGCCACACCAGAGCCTTTTGTCCTACTGTCTGAGGCCTTATTCACCACACCAGGGCCAGTGCTTCCTGTGAGGCAATCTTTGCCACTTCAGGGCCTGTGCTGCTGACTAAGACCATCCACATTTCACCATGCCAGTTGTGCTGCTGGCTGAGGCCTTATTCACCACACCAGGGCCAGTGCTTCCTGTGAGGATATCTTTGCCACATCAGTGCCTGTGCTGCTTACTAAGAACATCCACATTTCACCAGAGCCTCTGTTGCTGCTGGCCGAGACCTTATTCACCACACCAGGGCCAGTGCTTCCTGTGAGGAAATCTTTGCCACATCCTGGCCTGTGCTGCTGACTAAGACCATGTACATTTCACCAGAGCCTTTGGTGCTGCTGGCTGAGGCCTTATTCACCACACCAGGGCCAGTGCTTCCTGTGAGGCAATCTTTGCCACATCAGTGCCTGTACTGTTGACTAAGACCATGCACATTTCACCAGGGCCAGTGTTGCTGGCTTAGGCCGTATTCACCACACCAGGGCCAGTGCTTCCTGTGAGGATATCTTTGCCACATAAGGGCCTGTGCTGCTGACTAAGACCATCCACATTTCACCATGCCAGTTGTGCTGCTGGCTGAGGCCTTATTCACCACACCAGGGCCAGTGCTTCCTGTGAGGCAATCTTTACCACAATCTTTGCCTGTGCTGCTGACTAAGGCCATGCACATTTCACCAGAGCCTGTTTTCCTGGCTGAGGCCTTATTCACCACACCAAGGCCAGTGCTTCCTGTGAGGCAATCTTTGCAACATCAGTGTCTTTGCTGCTGAATAAGACCATGTACATTTCACCATAGCCTTTGGTGCTGCTGGCTGAGGACTTATTCACCACACCAGGGCCAGTGCTTCCTGTGAGGAAATCTTTGCAATATTAGTGTCTTTGCTGCTGAATAAGACCATGTACATTTCACCATAGCCTTTGGTGCTGCTTGCTGAGGCCTTATAAACCACACCAGGTCCAGTGATTCCTGTGAGGCAATCTAATTCCACATCAGTGCCTCTGGTGCTGCTGGCTGAGGCCTTATTCACCACACCAGGGCCAGTGGTTCGTGTGAGGCAATCTTTGCCACAATCTTTGACTGTGCTGCTGACTGAGACCATGCACATTTCACCAGGTCCAGTGTTGCTGGCTGAGGCCTTATTCACCACACCAGGGCCAGTGCTTCCTGTGAGGCAATCTTTGCCACATCAGGGCCTGTGCTGCTGACTAAGACCATGTAAATTTCACCACTGCCAGTGCTTCCTGTGAGGCAATCTAATGCCACACCAGAGCCTCTGGTGCTGCTGGCTGAGGCCTTATTCACCACACCAGGGCCAGTGCTTCCTCTGAGGCAATCTAATGCCACACCAGAGCCTCTGTTGCTGCTGGCTGAGGCCTTATTCACCACACCAGGGCCAGTGCTTCCTGTGAGGCAATCTTTGCCAAAATCTTGTCCTGTGCTGCTGACTTAGACCATGCACATTTCACCATGCCATTTGTGCTGCTGGCTGAGGCCTTATTCACCACACCAGGGCCAGTGCTTCCTGTGAGGATATCTTTGCCACATCATTGCCTGTGCTGCTGACTAAGAAAATCCACATTTCACCATGGCCAGTGCTTCCCGTGAGGCAATCTAATGCCACACCAGAGCCTTTTGTCCTACTGTCTGAGGCCTTATTCACCACACCAGGGCCAGTGCTTCCTGTGAGGCAATCTTTGCCACTTCAGGGCCTGTGCTGCTGACTAAGACCATCCACATTTCACCATGCCAGTTGTGCTGCTGGCTGAGGCCTTATTCACCACACCAGGGCCAGTGCTTCCTGTGAGGATATCTTTGCCACATCAGTGCCTGTGCTGCTTACTAAGAACATCCACATTTCACCAGAGCCTCTGTTGCTGCTGGCCGAGACCTTATTCACCACACCAGGGCCAGTGCTTCCTGTGAGGAAATCTTTGCCACATCCTGGCCTGTGCTGCTGACTAAGACCATGTACATTTCACCAGAGCCTTTGGTGCTGCTGGCTGAGGCCTTATTCACCACACCAGGGCCAGTGCTTCCCGTGAGGCAATCTAATGCCACACCAGAGCCTCTGGTGCTGATGGCTGAGGCCTTATTCACCACACTAGGGCCAGTGCTTCCTGTGAGGCAATCTTTGTCACATCAGTGACTGTGATGCTCACTGAGACCATCCACATTTCACCAGGTCCAGTGTTGCTGGCTGAGGCCTTATTCACCACACCAGGGCCAGTGCTTCCTGTGAAGATATCTTTGTCACATCAGTGCCTGTGCTGCTTACTAAGAACATCCACATTTCACCAGGGCCTGTGTTGCTCTCTGAGGCCTTATTCACGACACCAGGGCCAGTGCTTCCTGTGAGGCAATCTAATGCCACACCAGAGCCTCTGGTGCTGCTCGCTGAGGCCTTATTCACCACACTAGGGCCAGTGCTTCCTGTGAGGCAATCTTTGCGACATCAGGGCCTGTGCTGCTGACTAAGACCATGCACATTTCACCATGCCATTTGTGCTACTGTCTGAGGCCTTATTCACCACAACAGGGCCAGTGCTTCCTGTGAGGATATCTTTGCCACATCAGGGCCTGTGCTGCTGACTAAGACCATCCACATTTCACAAGGGCCAGTGTTGCTGGCTGAGGCCTTATACACCACACCAGGGCCAGTGATTCCTGTGAGGCAATCTTTGCCACAATCTTTGCCTGTGCTGCTGACTAAGACCATGCAAATTTCACCAGGGCCAGTGTTGGTGGCTGAGGCCTTATTAACCACACCAGGGCCAGTGCTTCCTGTTAGGAAATCTTTGCCACAATCTTTGCCTGTGCTGCTGACTAAGAACATCCACATTTCACCAGGGCGAGTGCTTCCTGTGAGGCAATCTAATGCCACACCAGAGCCTCTGGTGCTGCTGGCTGATGCCTTATTCACCACACTAGGGCCAGTGCTTCCTGTGAGGCAATCTTTGCCACATCAGGGCCTGTGCTGCTGACTAAGACCATACACATTTCACCATGCCAGTTGTGCTGCTGGCTGAGGCCTTATACACCACACCAGGGCCAGTGCTTCCTGTGAGGCAATCTTTGCCACAATCTTTGCCTGTTCTGCTGACTACGACCTTGCACATTTCACCAGGGCCTGTTTTCCTGGCTGAGGCCTTATTCACCACACCAGGGCCAGTGCTTCCTGTGAGGCAATCTTTGCCAAAATCTTGTCCTGTGCTGCTGACTAAGAACATCCACATTGCACCATGGCCAGTGCTTCCCGTGAGGCAATCTAATGCCACACCAGAGCCTTTTGTCCTACTGTCTGAGGCCTTATTCACCACACCAGGGCCAGTGCTTCCTGTGAGGCAATCTTTGCCACTTCAGGGCCAGTGCTGCTGACTAAGACCATCCACATTTCACCATGCCAGTTGTGCTGCTGGCTGAGGCCTTATTCACCACACCAGGGCCAGTGCTTCCTGTGAGGATATCTTTGCCACATCAGTGCCTGTGCTGCTTACTAAGAACTTCCACATATCACCAGTGCCAGTGTTTCCTGTGATTCAATCTAATGCCACACCAGAGCCTCTGTTGCTGCTGGCTGAGGCCTTATTCACCACACCAGGGGCAGTGCTTCCTGTGAGGCAATCTTTGCCACATCCTGGCCTTTGCTGCTGACTAAGACCATGTACATTTCACCAGAGCCTTTGGTGCTGCTGGCTGAGGCCTTATTCACCACACCAGGGCCAGTGCTTCCCGTGAGGCAATCTAATGCCACACCAGAGCCTCTGGTGCTGATGGCTGAGGCCTTATTCACCACACTAGGGCCAGTGCCTCCTGTGAGGCAATCTTTGCCACAATCTTTGCCTGTGCTGCTGACTAAGACCATGCACATTTCACCAGGGCCTGTTTTCCTGGCTGAGGCCTTATTCACCACACCAGGGCCAGTGCTTCCTGTGAGGCAATCTTTGCAAAAATCTTGTCCTGTGCTGCTGACTAAGACCATGCACATTTCACCATGCCATTTGTGCTGCTGGCTGAGGCCTTATTCACCACACTAGGGCCAGTGCTTCCTGTTAGGAAATCTTTGCCACAATCTTTGCCTGTGCTGCTGACTAAGAACATCCACATTTAACCAGGGCCTGTTTTCCTGGCTGAGGCCTTATTAACCACACCAGGGCCAGTGCTTCCTGTGAGGCAATCTAATGCCACACCAGTGCCTCTGGTGCTGCTGGCTGAGGCCTTATTCACCACACCAGAGCCAGTGCTTCCTGTAAGGCAATCTTTGCAAAAATCTTGTCCTGTGCTGCTGACTAAGACCATGCACATTTCACCATGCCATTTGTGCTGCTGGCTGAGGCCTTATTCACCACACCAGGGCCAGTGCTTCCTTTGAGGCAATCTTTGCCACAATCTTTGCCTGTGCTGCTGACTAAGACCATCCACATTTCACCATGCCAGTTGTGCTGCTGGCTGAGTCCTTATTCACCACACCAGGGCAAGTGCTTCCTGTGAGGCAATCTTTGCCACATCAGTGTCTTTGCTGCTGACTAAGACCATGCACATTTCACCAGGTCCAGTGTTGCTGGCTGAGGCCTTATTCACCACACCAGGGCCAGTGCTTCCTGTGAGGCAATCTTTGCCACATCAGTGTCTTTGCTGCTGACTAAGACCATGCACGTTTCACCAGGGCCAGTGTTGCTGGCTGAGGCCTTATTCACCACACCAGGTCCAGTGCTTCCTTTGATGCAATCTTTGCCACAATCTTTGCCTGTGCTGCTGGCTAAGACCATGCAAATTTCACCAGGGCCTGTGTTGCTTGCTGAGGCCGTATTCACCACACCAGGGCCAGTGCTTCCTGTGAGGATATCTTTGCCACATCAGTGCCTGTGCTACTTACTAAGAACATCCACATTTCACCAGGGCCTGTGTTGCTTGCTGAGGCCTTATTCACCACACCAGGGCCAGTGCTTCCTGTGAGGCAATCTTTCCCACATCAGTGCCTGTGCTGCTGACTAAGACCATGCACATTTCACCATGGCCAGTGTTGCTGACTTAGGCCTTATTCACCACACCAGGGCCAGTGCTTCCTGTGAGGCAATCTTTGCCACATCAGTGACTGTGCTGCTGACTAAGACCATGTACATTTCACTAGGTCCAGTGTTACTGGCTGAGGCCTTATTCACCACACCAGGGCCAGTGCTTCATGTAACGCAATCTTTGCCACATCAGGGCCTGTGCTGCTGACTAAGACCATGCACATTTCACCAGGGCCAGTGCTTCCTGTGCGGCAATCTAATGCCACACCAGTGCTTCTGGTGCTGCTGGCTGAGGCCTTATTCACCACACCAGAGCCAGTGCTTCCTGTGAGGCAATCTTTGCCAAAATCTTGTCCTGTGCTGCTGACTAAGGCCATGCACATTTCACCATGCCATTTGTGCTGCTGGCTGAGGCCTTATTCACCACACCAGGGCCAGTGCTTCCTGTGAGGCAATCTTTGCCACATCAGGGCCTGTGCTGCTGACTAAGACCATCCACATTTCACCATGCCAGTTGTGCTGCTGGCTGAGGCCTTATTCACCACACCAGGGCCAGTGCTTCCTGTGAGGCAATCTTTGCCACATCAGGGCCTGTGCTGCTGACTAAGGCCATGCACATTTCACCAGAGCCTGTGGTGCTGCTGGCTGAGGCCTTATTCACCACACCAGGGCCAGTGCTTCCTGTAAGGCAATCTTTGCCACATCAGGGCCTGTGCTGCTGACTAAGGCCATGCACATTTCACCATGCCATTTGTACTGCTGGCTGAGGCCTTATTCACCACACCAGGGCCAGTGCTTCCTGTGAGGCAATCTTTGCCACAATCTTTGCCTGTTCTGCTGACTAAGACCATGCACATTTCACCAGAGCCTGTGGTGCTGCTGGCTGAGGCCTTATTCACCACACCAGGGCCAGTGTTTCCTGTGAGGCAATCTTTGCCACATCAGGCCCTGTGCTGCTGGCTAAGACCATGCACATTTCACCAGGGCCTGTGTTGATGGCTGAGGCCTTATTCACCACACCAGGGCCAGTGCTTCCTGTGAGGATATCTTTGCCAAAACATGGCCTGTACTGCTGACTAAGACCATCCACAATTCACCAGGCCAGTTGTGCTGCTGGCTGAGGCCTTATTCACCACACCAGGGCCACTGCTTCCTGCGAGGCAATCTTTGCCACATCAGGGCCTGTGCTGCTGACTAAGACCATCGAAATTTCACCAGGGCCTGTGTTGCTGTCTGAGGCCTTATTCACCACACCAGGGCCAGTGCTTCCTTTGAGGCAATCTTTGCCACATCAGGGCCTGTGCTGCTGACTAAGACCATGCACATTTCACCATGCCAGTTGTGCTGCTGGCCTAGAACTTATTCACCACACCAGATCCAGTGCTTCTTGTGAGGCAATCTTTGCCACATCAGGGCCTGTGCTGCTGACTAAGACCATGCAAATTTCAACATGCCAGTTGTGCTGCTGGCCTAGAACTTATTCACCACACCAGGGCCAGTGCTTCTTGTGAGACAATCTTTGCCACAAACTTTGCCTGTGCTGCTGACTAAGACCATGCACATTTCACCATGCCAGTTGTGCTGCTTGCTGAAGCCTTATTCACCACACCAGGGCCAGTGCTTCCTGTGAGGCAATCTTTGCCACATCAATTACTGTGCTTCTGACTAAGACCATGCACATTTCACCAAGGGCCAGTGTTGCTGGCTGAGGCCTTATTCACCACACCAGGGCCAGTGCTTCCTGTGAGGCAATCTTTGCCACATCAGGCCCTGTGCTGCTGGCTAAGACCATGCACATTTCACCAGGGCCTGTGTTGATGGCTGAGGCCTTATTCACCACACTAGGGCCAGTGCTTCCTGTGAGGCAATCTTTGCGACATCAGGGCCTGTGCTGCTGACTAAGACCATGCACATTTCACCATGCCATTTGTGCTACTGTCTGAGGCCTTATTCACCACAACAGGGCCAGTGCTTCCTGTGAGGATATCTTTGCCACATCAGGGCCTGTGCTGCTGACTAAGACCATCCACATTTCACAAGGGCCAGTGTTGCTGGCTGAGGCCTTATACACCACACCAGGGCCAGTGATTCCTGTGAGGCAATCTTTGCCACAATCTTTGCCTGTGCTGCTGACTAAGACCATGCAAATTTCACCAGGGCCAGTGTTGGTGGCTGAGGCCTTATTAACCACACCAGGGCCAGTGCTTCCTGTTAGGAAATCTTTGCCACAATCTTTGCCTGTGCTGCTGACTAAGAACATCCACATTTCACCAGGGCGAGTGCTTCCTGTGAGGCAATCTAATGCCACACCAGAGCCTCTGGTGCTGCTGGCTGATGCCTTATTCACCACACTAGGGCCAGTGCTTCCTGTGAGGCAATCTTTGCCACATCAGGGCCTGTGCTGCTGACTAAGACCATACACATTTCACCATGCCAGTTGTGCTGCTGGCTGAGGCCTTATACACCACACCAGGGCCAGTGCTTCCTGTGAGGCAATCTTTGCCACAATCTTTGCCTGTGCTGCTGACTACGACCATGCACATTTCACCAGGGCCTGTTTTCCTGGCTGAGGCCTTATTCACCACACCAGGGCCAGTGCTTCCTGTGAGGCAATCTTTGCCAAAATCTTGTCCTGTGCTGCTGACTAAGAACATCCACATTGCACCATGGCCAGTGCTTCCCGTGAGGCAATCTAATGCCACACCAGAGCCTTTTGTCCTACTGTCTGAGGCCTTATTCACCACACCAGGGCCAGTGCTTCCTGTGAGGCAATCTTTGCCACTTCAGGGCCAGTGCTGCTGACTAAGACCATCCACATTTCACCATGCCAGTTGTGCTGCTGGCTGAGGCCTTATTCACCACACCAGGGCCAGTGCTTCCTGTGAGGATATCTTTGCCACATCAGTGCCTGTGCTGCTTACTAAGAACTTCCACATATCACCAGTGCCAGTGTTTCCTGTGATTCAATCTAATGCCACACCAGAGCCTCTGTTGCTGCTGGCTGAGGCCTTATTCACCACACCAGGGGCAGTGCTTCCTGTGAGGCAATCTTTGCCACATCCTGGCCTTTGCTGCTGACTAAGACCATGTACATTTCACCAGAGCCTTTGGTGCTGCTGGCTGAGGCCTTATTCACCACACCAGGGCCAGTGCTTCCCGTGAGGCAATCTAATGCCACACCAGAGCCTCTGGTGCTGATGGCTGAGGCCTTATTCACCACACTAGGGCCAGTGCCTCCTGTGAGGCAATCTTTGCCACAATCTTTGCCTGTGCTGCTGACTAAGACCATGCACATTTCACCAGGGCCTGTTTTCCTGGCTGAGGCCTTATTCACCACACCAGGGCCAGTGCTTCCTGTGAGGCAATCTTTGCAAAAATCTTGTCCTGTGCTGCTGACTAAGACCATGCACATTTCACCATGCCATTTGTGCTGCTGGCTGAGGCCTTATTCACCACACTAGGGCCAGTGCTTCCTGTTAGGAAATCTTTGCCACAATCTTTGCCTGTGCTGCTGACTAAGAACATCCACATTTAACCAGGGCCTGTTTTCCTGGCTGAGGCCTTATTAACCACACCAGGGCCAGTGCTTCCTGTGAGGCAATCTAATGCAACACCAGTGCCTCTGGTGCTGCTGGCTGAGGCCTTATTCACCACACCAGAGCCAGTGCTTCCTGTAAGGCAATCTTTGCAAAAATCTTGTCCTGTGCTGCTGACTAAGACCATGCACATTTCACCATGCCATTTGTGCTGCTGGCTGAGGCCTTATTCACCACACCAGGGCCAGTGCTTCCTTTGAGGCAATCTTTGCCACAATCTTTGCCTGTGCTGCTGACTAAGACCATCCACATTTCACCATGCCAGTTGTGCTGCTGGCTGAGTCCTTATTCACCACACCAGGGCAAGTGCTTCCTGTGAGGCAATCTTTGCCACATCAGTGTCTTTGCTGCTGACTAAGACCATGCACATTTCACCAGGTCCAGTGTTGCTGGCTGAGGCCTTATTCACCACACCAGGGCCAGTGCTTCCTGTGAGGCAATCTTTGCCACATCAGTGTCTTTGCTGCTGACTAAGACCATGCACGTTTCACCAGGGCCAGTGTTGCTGGCTGAGGCCTTATTCACCACACCAGGTCCAGTGCTTCCTTTGATGCAATCTTTGCCACAATCTTTGCCTGTGCTGCTGGCTAAGACCATGCAAATTTCACCAGGGCCTGTGTTGCTTGCTGAGGCCGTATTCACCACACCAGGGCCAGTGCTTCCTGTGAGGATATCTTTGCCACATCAGTGCCTGTGCTACTTACTAAGAACATCCACATTTCACCAGGGCCTGTGTTGCTTGCTGAGGCCTTATTCACCACACCAGGGC
This sequence comes from Neolamprologus multifasciatus, assembly GCF_963576455.1. NCBI lineage: Eukaryota > Metazoa > Chordata > Actinopteri > Cichliformes > Cichlidae > Neolamprologus > Neolamprologus multifasciatus. Next base: position 29,473,507 of record NC_140460.1, on the reverse strand, counting down.
CAGTGCTTCCTGTGAGGCAATCTTTCCCACATCAGTGCCTGTGCTGCTGACTAAGACCATGCACATTTCACCATGGCCAGTGTTGCTGACTTAGGCCTTATTCACCACACCAGGGCCAGTGCTTCCTGTGAGGCAATCTTTGCCACATCAGTGACTGTGCTGCTGACTAAGACCATGTACATTTCACTAGGTCCAGTGTTACTGGCTGAGGCCTTATTCACCACACCAGGGCCAGTGCTTCATGTAACGCAATCTTTGCCACATCAGGGCCTGTGCTGCTGACTAAGACCATGCACATTTCACCAGGGCCAGTGCTTCCTGTGCGGCAATCTAATGCCACACCAGTGCTTCTGGTGCTGCTGGCTGAGGCCTTATTCACCACACCAGAGCCAGTGCTTCCTGTGAGGCAATCTTTGCCAAAATCTTGTCCTGTGCTGCTGACTAAGGCCATGCACATTTCACCATGCCATTTGTGCTGCTGGCTGAGGCCTTATTCACCACACCAGGGCCAGTGCTTCCTGTGAGGCAATCTTTGCCACATCAGGGCCTGTGCTGCTGACTAAGACCATCCACATTTCACCATGCCAGTTGTGCTGCTGGCTGAGGCCTTATTCACCACACCAGGGCCAGTGCTTCCTGTGAGGCAATCTTTGCCACATCAGGGCCTGTGCTGCTGACTAAGGCCATGCACATTTCACCAGAGCCTGTGGTGCTGCTGGCTGAGGCCTTATTCACCACACCAGGGCCAGTGCTTCCTGTAAGGCAATCTTTGCCACATCAGGGCCTGTGCTGCTGACTAAGGCCATGCACATTTCACCATGCCATTTGTACTGCTGGCTGAGGCCTTATTCACCACACCAGGGCCAGTGCTTCCTGTGAGGCAATCTTTGCCACAATCTTTGCCTGTTCTGCTGACTAAGACCATGCACATTTCACCAGAGCCTGTGGTGCTGCTGGCTGAGGCCTTATTCACCACACCAGGGCCAGTGTTTCCTGTGAGGCAATCTTTGCCACATCAGGCCCTGTGCTGCTGGCTAAGACCATGCACATTTCACCAGGGCCTGTGTTGATGGCTGAGGCCTTATTCACCATGCCAGGACCAGTGCTTCCTGTGAGGCAATCTTTGCCACAATCTTTGACTGTGCTTCTGACTAAGACCATCCACATTTCACCAGAGCCTGTGGTGCTGCTGGCTGAGGCCTTATTGACCACACCAGGGCCAGTGCTTCCTGTGAGGCAATCTTTGCCACAATCTTTGCCTGTGGTGCTGACTAAGACCATCCACATTTCACCAGGGCCTGTGGTGCTGCTGGCTGAGGCCTTATTCACCACACCAGGGCCAGTGCTTCCTGTGAGGATATCTTTGCCAAAACATGGCCTGTACTGCTGACTAAGACCATCCACAATTCACCAGGCCAGTTGTGCTGCTGGCTGAGGCCTTATTCACCACACCAGGGCCACTGCTTCCTGCGAGGCAATCTTTGCCACATCAGGGCCTGTGCTGCTGACTAAGACCATCGAAATTTCACCAGGGCCTGTGTTGCTGTCTGAGGCCTTATTCACCACACCAGGGCCAGTGCTTCCTTTGAGGCAATCTTTGCCACATCAGGGCCTGTGCTGCTGACTAAGACCATGCACATTTCACCATGCCAGTTGTGCTGCTGGCCTAGAACTTATTCACCACACCAGATCCAGTGCTTCTTGTGAGGCAATCTTTGCCACATCAGGGCCTGTGCTGCTGACTAAGACCATGCAAATTTCAACATGCCAGTTGTGCTGCTGGCCTAGAACTTATTCACCACACCAGGGCCAGTGCTTCTTGTGAGACAATCTTTGCCACAAACTTTGCCTGTGCTGCTGACTAAGACCATGCACATTTCACCATGCCAGTTGTGCTGCTTGCTGAAGCCTTATTCACCACACCAGGGCCAGTGCTTCCTGTGAGGCAATCTTTGCCACATCAATTACTGTGCTTCTGACTAAGACCATGCACATTTCACCAAGGGCCAGTGTTGCTGGCTGAGGCCTTATTCACCACACCAGGGCCAGTGCTTCCTGTGAGGCAATCTTTGCCACATCAGGCCCTGTGCTGCTGGCTAAGACCATGCACATTTCACCAGGGCCTGTGTTGATGGCTGAGGCCTTATTCACCATGCCAGGACCAGTGATTCCTGTGAGGCAATCTTTGCCACATCAGGGCTTGTGCTGCTGGCTAAGACCATCAACATTTCACCAGAGCCTTTGGTGCTGCTGGGTGAGGCCTTATTCGCCACACCAGGTCCAGTGCTTCCTGTGAGGCAATCTTTACGACATCAGGGCCTGTGCTGCTGACTAAGACCATGCACATTTCACCAGGTCCAGTGCTTCCTGTGAGGCAATCTTTACCACATCAGGGCCTGTGCTGCTGACTAAGACCATATACATTTCACCAGAGCCTTTGGTGTTTCTGGGTGAGGCCTTATTCACCACACCAGGGCCAGTGCTTCCTGTGAGGCAATCTTTACCACATCAGGGCCTGTGCTGCTGACTAAGACCATGCACATTTCACCAGGGCCAGTGTTGCTGGCTGAGGCCTTATTCACCACACCAGGGTGGTGCTTCCTTTGAGGAAATCTTTTCCACATCAGGGCTTGTGCTGCTGACTGAGACCATGCACATTTCACCAGAGACAGTGGTGCTACTGCCTGAGGTCTTATTCACCACACCAGGGCGAGTGCTTCCTGTGAGGCAATCTTTGCCACAATCTTTGCCTGTGTTGCTGACTAAGAACATTCACATTTCACCAGAGACTGTGGTGCTACTGGCTGAGGCCTTATTCACCACACCAGGGCCAGTGCTTCATGTGAGGCAATCTTTGCCACAATCTTTGCCTGTGCTGCTGACTAAAAACATCCACATTTCACCAGACACTGTGGTGCTACTGGCTGAGGCCTTATTCGCCACAACAGGTCCAGTGCTTCCTGTGAGGCAATCTTTACCACATCAGGGCCTGTTCTGCTGACTAAGACCATGTACATTTCACCAGAGCCTTTGGTGCTGCTGGGTGAGGCCTTATTCACGACACCATGGCCAGTGGTTCCTGTGAGGCAATCTTTGCCACAATCTTTGCCTGTGCTGCTGACTAAGACCATGCACATTTCACCAGGGCCAGTGTTGCTGGCTGAGGCCTTATTCACCACACCAGCGCAAGTGCTTCCTTTGAGGCAATCTTTGCCACAGTCTTTTCCTGTGCTGCTGACTAAGACCATCCAAATTTCACCAGGGCCTGTGTTGCTGACTGAGGCCTTATTCACCACACCAGGGCCAGTGCTTCCTGTGAGGATATCTTTGCCACATCAGTGACTGTGCTGCTGAATAAGACCATCCACATTTTACCAGGGCCAGTGTTTCTGGCTGAGGCCTTATTGACCACATCAGGGCCAGTGCTTCCTGTGAGGCAATCTTTGCCACAATCTTTGCCTGTGCTGCTGACTAAGACCATGTACATTTCACCAGAGTCTTTGGTGTTGCTTGCTGAGGCCTTATTCACCACACCAGGGCCAGTGCTTCCTGTGAGGCAATCTTTGCCACATCAGGGCCTGTGCTGCTGATTAAGACCATGCACATTTCACCAGGGCCAATGTTGCTGGCTGAGGCCTTATTCAACACACCATGGCCAGTGCTTCCTGTGAGGATATCTTTGCCACAATCTTGTCCACTGCTGCTGACTAAAACCATGCACATTTCACCACAGCCTTTGGTGCTGCTGGCTGAGGCCTTATTCACCACACCAGGGCCAGTGCTTCCTGTGAGGCAATCGTTGCCACAATCTTTGCCTGTGCTGCTGACTAAGACCATCCACACTTCACCAGGGCCAGTGTTGCTGTCTTAGGCCTTATTCATCACACCAGGGCCAGTGCTTCCTGTGATGCAATCTTTGCCACATCAGGGTGTGTGCTGCTGACTAAGACCATGCACATTTCACCAGAGACTGTCATGGTCCTGGGTCGGTGACCCAGCGCTTTGAGTTTTGTTATTAGTATTTTCTAGTTTATTTCTGATCTTGTATTGGTTTTTGGTGTTTGGTTGTGTTTATCTTCCCTACCTGCGTCTCCCTCGGTGCTCTGTTCATGTCCTCGTGTTATGTAAAACAGTCTGTGTGTTTCCTGTTTTACTTTGTAGGGTTGTGTCTCGTTATGTCCATTAGTTCCAGCTGTGTCCCCTCCTGTGTGCCATTTCCTGATTACCTGGTGTGTGTATTTATAGTGGGTGTCGGTCTGTGTTCGTTGTCGGCTCGTCTGTGTTTCATGGTGTCTGTTCCTCGTCTGTGTCTCTCTGCCTCCCACCCCATTTGTATGATCCGGTTTGTTATTTAGCTCACCCAGTTTAGGTTATGTTCTGTCCTGCTTTCAGTTCTGTTATTTGTATACTGTAAATAAACCCTCACTCTCATCATCTTATCGGCTGTCTGCATTTTGGGTCCTCCGTTTCCTCCACACCACACGGCTCACCCCGCCAGCCGTGACAGTACGAGCCGACCAAACATGGACCCAGCAGCATCCGCACCCTCCCAGGAGTTTCGGGAGGGGGTGATTGACTCCGTTTCGAGGTTAGTTAACCTATGGCTTGAGCATGAGGGGGAGGAATTTCACCGCGCTGTGGAAGCCAGGCTACAGCAGCTTATTTCTGCTCACCCCTGGCTACTGGACTCACTTCACCCGCTCGCACAGGACTTCATTCTGCACGAACTTCACCTTCACCCTCCAGCTGCTATCGCTTCCCGACCCAGCCCGGCGGTGAATGTCTTGCACTGCCCGCCGGGGAATCTGCGGCCCGGCCCGCCGGATGTGGAATTACCCGGCCGATCGGAGCCATCTCCAAGAAGGAAGCGACGTTTACGCCGCCGACGCCCATCACCACAGCCGGGCCCCGAGAGTTCTGAGTTGCCGGCTGTGGTGAGTGGAAAAGACACTCGGTCTGTTTCGCCAGACCGTGTGACTGTTTATACCGGGGCTGTGTTTTTTGAGCCTGCTGCACAGCCGCAAGCTCGTTTAGCCGCACAGCCGCAAGCTCGTTTAGCCGCACAGCCGCAAGCTCGTTTAGCCGCACAGCAGCATTCAGCTCGGCCCCCGGTATCCCCACTAGCCCAGTCATCTATGCCATCTTCACCGACTCCCTCTGTACAGCAGGCTGCGTCTCTGCCTCCCGTTTTGGACTCTTTTTCTATTACGCATTTTTTGCAGAGAGACACACCAAACAATCCTGAAAACACTCCTCAAGAGCTGGCCAGTTCTGAGATGCACTCCAGGGCCTCCCCAGAGGCTGGGTTTCAGCCCCCAGCAGACTCTGGACCCCTGGAGGTAAAGAAGCCAGCTGAGGACTGCACCCGGCTGTCGCTGCCTGAGCTGAGTCAATGCTCGGTGCAGCTGCAGTCAGCCTTGTGTTTGCCAGAGGCCCGTGCGCCTGCTGGTTCTGATCTGTTCCTGCCAGAGGCCCGTGCGCCTGCTGGTTCTGGTTTGTCCCTGCCAGAGGCCCGTGCGCCTGCTGGTTCTGATCTGTTCCTGCCAGAGGCCCGTGCGCCTGCTGGTTCTGATTTGTTCCTGCCAGAGGCCCGTGCGCCTGCTGGTTCTGATCCGTTCCTGCCAGAGGCCCGTGTGCCTGCTGGTTCTGATTTGTTCCTGCCAGAGGCCCGTGTGCCTGCTGGTTCTGATCCGTTCCTGCCAGAGGCCCGTGCGCCTGCTGGTTCTGATCCGTTCCTGCCAGAGGCCCGTGCGCCTGCTGGTTCTGTTCTGCGCCCGCCAGGGGCCCCTGTGCCCGCTGGTCCTGTGACTATTCTCGCTGGAGGGCCCGAGGAGCCCGTCCAGCCCCCTGTCCCGTCAGCTGGAGGGCCCGAGGAGCCCGTCCAGCCTCCTGTCCCGTCAGCTGGAGGGCCCGAGGAGCCCGTCCAGCCTCCTGTCCCGTCAGCTGGAGGGCCCGAGGAGCCCGTCCAGCCTCCTGTCTCGTCCGCTGGAGGGCCCGAGGAGCCCGTCCAGCCGCCTGTCCCGTCCGCTGGAGGGCCCGAGGAGCCCGTCCAGCCGCCTGTCCCGTCCGCTGGAGGGCCCGAGGAGCCCGTCCAGCCTCAAGTCTCGTCAGCTGGAGGGCCCGAGGAGCCCGTCCAGCCTCAAGTCTCGTCCGCTGGAGGGCCCGAGGAGCCCGTCCAGCCCCAAGACTCGTCCGCTGGAGGGCCCGAGGAGCCCGTCCAGCCCCAAGACTCGTCCGCTGGAGGGCCCGAGGAGCCCGTCCAGCCCCAAGACTCGTCAGCTGGAGGTTCAGGAGAACCCAGCCAGCTTCCTGCCTCGTCAGCTGGAGGGCCCGAGGAGCCCGTCCAGTCTTCTGCCTCGTCAGCTGGAGGGCCCGAGGAGCCCGTCCAGCCGCCAGCTGCAGCCTCATCATCCTCGCCGGCTGCCGCTTCATCCACACCGCCGGCAGCATCAGCGGCTTCATCCTCGCCAGCTGCAGCCTCCGTGTCTTCGTCCTCGCCAGCTGCAGCCTCCTCCGTGTCTTCGTCCTCGCCAGCTGCAGCCTCCTCCGTGTCTTCGTCCTCGCCAGCTGCATCTTCGTCCTCGCCAGCTGCAGCCTCCTCCGTGTCTTCGTCCTCGCCAGCTGCAGCCTCCTCCGTGTCTTCGTCCTCGCCGTCGCCTGGTCCAGCTCCGGCTTCATCGTCGCCTGGTCCAGCTCCGGCGTCATCGTCGCCTGGTCCTGGTCCGGCTTCACCCACGCCGTCGCCTGGTCCAGCTTCACCCACGCCGTCGCCTGGTCCGGCTCCGGCTTCGCCTGGTCCAGCCTCTGCATCCGCCTCGTCTGGTCCAGCTCCGGCTTCATCCGCCTCGTCTGGTCCAGCCTCTGCATCAGCCTCGTCTGGTCCAGCCTCAGCATCCGCCTCGCCTGGTCCAGCGCCTGCATCCGCCTCGCCTGGTCCAGCGCCTGCATCCGCCTCGCCTGGTCCAGCGCCTGCATCCGCCTCGCCTGGTCCAGCCTCTGCTTCCGCCTCGTCTGGTCCAGCCTCTGCTTCCGCCTCGTCTGGTTCTGGTTCAGCTTCCGTCTCGTCTGGTTCTGGTTCAGCTTCCGTCTCGTCTGGTGCTGCGAAGGCCACGCAGCCTTCAGGTCCCAAACTGCCGCCTCGACATCGGCGGTCGTCTGCCAGGCCGCTTGTTGGGTGTCGTCGTCGATATGGACGACCTCCCAAAGGCCGCCGCTACCTTCCATGCGGCCGGCCTCCGGACTTGTGTCGCCGCCGCCGTTGCTGTCCGCACGGTCGGCCGCCTGATCTGTTTCCCCGTCGCCGCCGTTGCTGTCCGCACGGTCGGCCGCCTGACCTGTTTCCCCGTCGCCGCCGCTGCCGCGTGCACGGTCGGCCTCCTGAACTGTTTTCTCGCCGCCGCCGCCGTCCGCACGGTCGGCCGCCTGAACTGTTTCCCCGTCATCGCCGCTGCCGTGTGCATGGCCGGCCTCCTGAACTGTTTCCCCGTCGTCGCCGCTGCCGTGTGCATGGCCGGCCTCCTGAACTGTTTCCCCGTTGTCGCCGCTGCCGTGTGCATGGCCGGCCTCCTGAACTATGTTTTGGGACCCTGTTCAGGAACTCCAGTATGTGTTGTGTTTTGGACAATTCGTTTGGCCCACTGGAGCTTGTTTTTTGTTTGGTTGTGGTCCCTCCGTCCTGGTCCCCCGCCACCCGCCCTGGTCGGGTCGTTTTTGGGTTTTGGGGGGGGGTTTTGTGTTTCTGTTGGGCTGTCTGGAGCCAGCCCTTGAGGGGGGGGTACTGTCATGGTCCTGGGTCGGTGACCCAGCGCTTTGAGTTTTGTTATTAGTATTTTCTAGTTTATTTCTGATCTTGTATTGGTTGTTGGTGTTTGGTTGTGTTTATCTTCCCTACCTGCGTCTCCCTCGGTGCTCTGTTCATGTCCTCGTGTTATGTAAAACAGTCTGTGTGTTTCCTGTTTTACTTTGTAGGGTTGTGTCTCGTTATGTCCATTAGTTCCAGCTGTGTCCCCTCCTGTGTGCCATTTCCTGATTACCTGGTGTGTGTATTTATAGTGGGTGTCGGTCTGTGTTCGTTGTCGGCTCGTCTGTGTTTCATGGTGTCTGTTCCTCGTCTGTGTCTCTCTGCCTCCCACCCCATTTGTATGATCCGGTTTGTTATTTAGCTCACCCAGTTTAGGTTATGTTCTGTCCTGCTTTCAGTTCTGTTATTTGTATACTGTAAATAAACCCTCACTCTCATCATCTTATCGGCTGTCTGCATTTTGGGTCCTCCGTTTCCTCCACACCACACGGCTCACCCCGCCAGCCGTGACAGAGACGGTGGTGCTACTGGCTGAGGCCTTCTTCACCACACCAGGGTCAGTGCTTCCTGTGAGGCAATCTTTGCCACAATCTTTCCCTGTGCTGCTGACTAAGACCATGTACATTTCACAAGGGCCAGTGTTTCTGGCTGAGGCCTTATTCACCACACCAGGGCCAGTGCTTCCTCTGACGCAATCTTTGCCACATCTGTGCCTGTGCTGCTGACTAAGACCATGCACATTTCACCAGGGCCAGTGTTGCCTGCTGAGGTTTTATTCACCACACCAGGGCCAGTGCTTCCTGTGAGGCAATCTTTGCCAAAATTTTTGCCTGTGCTGTTGACTAAGACAATGCACATTTCACCAGGGCCAGTGTTGCTGAGTGAGGCCTTATTCACCACACCAGGGCCAGTGCTTCCTGTGAGACAATCTTTGCCACAATCTTTGCCTGTGTTGCTGACTAAGACAATGTACATTTCACGAGAGCCTTTGGTGCTGCTGGCTGAGGCCTTATTCACCACACCAGGGCCAGTGCTTCCTGTGAGGAAATCTTTACCACATCAGGGCGTGTGCTGCTGGCAAAGACCATCCACATTTCACCAGGGCCTGTTTTGCTGTCTTAGGCCTTCTTCATCACACCAGGGCCAGTGCTTCCTGTGAGGAAATCTTTGCCACAATCTTTGCCTTTGCTGCTTACTAACACCATGCACATTTCACCAGAGACTTTGGTGCTACTGGCTGAGGCCTTATTCACCACACCAGGGCCAGTGCTTCCTGTGAGGCAATCTTTGCCACAATCTTTGCCTGTGCTGCTGACTAAGACCATGCACATTTCACCAGGGCCAGTGTTGCTTGCTGAGGTTTTATTCACCACACCAGGGCCAGTGCTTCCTGTGAGGATATCTTTGCCACATCAGTGCCTGTGCTGCTGACTAAGAACATCCACATTTCACCAGGGCAGTGCTTCCTGGGAGGCAATCTAATGCCACATCAGGGCCTGTGCTGTTTACTAAGAACATCCACATTTCACCAGGGCTTGTGTTGCTTGCTGAGGCCGTATTCACAACACCCGGGCCAGTGCTTCCTGTGAGGCAAACTTTACCACACCAGATCCTTTTGTGCTGATGGCTGAGGACTTATTCACCACACCAGGGCCAGTGCTTCCTGTGAGGCAATCTTTGCCACATCAGGACCTGTGCTGCTGGCTGAGACCATGCACATTTCACCAGGTCCTGTGTTGATGGCTGAGGCCTTATTCACCACACCAGGGCCAGTGCTTCCTGTGAGGAAATCTTTGCCACATCAGGGCCTGTGCTGCTGACTAAGACCATGCACATTTCCCCAGGAACTGTGTTGATGGCTGAGACCTTATTCACCACACCAGGGCCAGTTATTATTGGGAGGATATCTTTGGAAAATCAGTGCCTGTGCTGCTTACTAAGAAAATCCACATTTAACCAGGGCTTGTATTGCTTGCTGAGGCCTTATTCACCACACCAGGGCCAGTACTTTCTTTGAGGCATCTTTGCCACATCAGTGACTGAGCTGCTGACTAAGACCATCCAACTTTCACCAGGGCCTGTGTTACTGGCTGAGGCCTTATTCACCACACCAGGGCCAGTGCTTCCTTTGAGACAATCTTTGCCACAATCTTTGCCTTTGCTGCTGGCTAAGACCATCCACATTTCACCATGCCAGTTGTGCTGCTGGCTGAAGCCTTATTCACCACACCAGGGCCAGTGCTTCCTCTGAGGCAATCTTTGCCACATCAGTGACTGTGCTGCTGACTAAGACCATACACATTTCACCAGAGACTGTGGTGCTACTGGCTTAGGATTATTCACCACACCAGAGCTAGTGCTTCCTGTGAGGCAATCTTTACCACAATCTTTGCCTGTGGTGCTGACTAAGGCCATACACATTTCACCAAGCCAGTTGTGCTGCTGCCTGAGGCCTTATTCACCACAAAAGGGCCAGTGCTTCCTGTGAGGCAATCTGTGCGACAATCTTTGCCTGTGCTGCTGACTAAGACCATTCAGATTTCACAAGGGGCTGTGTTGCTGGCTGAGGCCTTATTCACCACACCACGGCCAGTGCTTCCTGTGAGGATATCTTTTCCACATCAGTGCCTGTGTTGCTTACTAAGAACATCCACATTTCACCAGGGACTGTGTTGCTTGCTGAGGCCTTATTCACCACACCAGGGCCAGTGCTTCCTCTGAGGCAATCTTTGTCACATCAGTGACTGTGCTGCTGACTAAGACCATACACATTTCACCAGAGACTGTGGTGCTACTGGCTGAGGCCTTATTGACCACACCAGAGCTAGTGCTTCCTGTGAGGCAATCTTTACCACAATCTTTGCCTGTGCTGCTGACTAAGACCATGCAAATTGGACCATGCCAATTTGTGCTGCTGCCTGAGGCCTTGTTCACCACACCAGGGCCAGTGCTTCCTGTGAGGCAATCTTTGCCACAATCGTTGCCTTTGCTGCTGGCTATGACCATCCACATTTCACCATGCCAGTTTTGCTGCTGGCTAAAGCCTTATTCACCACACCAGGGCCAGTGCTTCCTTGAGGCAATCTTTGCCACAATCTTTGCCTGTGCTGCTGACTAAGACCATGTACATTTCACCAGGTCCTGTGTTGATGGCTGAGGCCTTATTCACCACACCAGGGCCAGTGCTTCCTGTGAGGCAATCTTTGTCACATCAGTGACTGTGCTGCTGACTAAGACCATACACATTTCACCAGAGACTGTGGTGCTACTGGCTGAGGCCTTATTCACCACACCAGAGCTAGTGCTTTCTGTGAGGCAATCTTTTCCTAACCAGAGCCTTTTGTGCTTCTATCTGAGGCCTTATTCACCACACCAGGGCCAGTGCTTCCTGTGAGGCAATCTTTGCCACAATCTTTGCCTTTGCTGCTGGCTATGACCATTCACATTTCAACATGCCAGTTGTGCTGCTTGCTGAAGCCTTATTCACCACACCAGGGCCAGTGCTTCCTGTGCGGCAATCTTTGCCACATCAGTTACTGTGCTTCTGACTAAGACCATGCACATTTCACCAGGAACTGTGTTGATGGCTGAGGCCTTATTCACCACACCAGGGCCAGTGCTTCCTGTGAGGCAATCTTTGCCACAATCTTTGCCTTTGCTGCTGGCTTAGACCATCCACATTTCACCATTTCAGTTGTGCTGCTGCCTGAGGCCTTATTCACCACACAAGGGCAAGTGGTTCCTGTGAGGCAATCTGTGCGACAATCTTTGCCTTTGCTGCTGACTAAGACCATACACATTTCACCATGCCAGTTGTGCTGCTGGCTGAGGCCTTATTCACCACACCAGGGCCAGTGCTTCCTCTGAGGCAATCTTTGCCACAATCTTTGCCTGTGCTTCTGACTGAGACCATCCACATTTCACCAGAGCCTGTGGTGCTGCTGGCTGAGGCATTATTCACTACACCAGGGCCAGTGCTTCTTGTGAGGCAATCTTTGCCACATCAGGGCCTGTGCTGCTGACTAAGACCATGCACATTTCACCAGAGCCTGTGGTGCTACTGGCTGAGGACTTATTCACCACACCAGGGCCAGTGCTTCTTGTGAGGCAATCTTTGCCACATCAGGGCCTGTGCTGCTGACTAAGACCATGCACATTTCACCAGGAACTGTGTTGATGGCTGAGGCCTTATTCAAGACACCAGGGCCAGTGCTTATTGGGAGGATATCTTTGGAAAATCAGTGCCTGTGCTGCTTACTAAGAAAATCCACATTTAACCAGGGCTTGTGTTGCTTGCTGAGGCCTTATTCACCACACCAGAGCCAGTGATTCCTGTGAGGCAATCTTTGCCACATCAGTGCCTGTGCTTCTGACTAAGATCATCCACATTTCACCAGAGCCTGTGGTGCTGCTGGCTAAGGCCTTATTCACGACACCAGGGCCAGTGCTTCCTATGAGGCAAACTTTGCCACACCAGATCCTGTTGTGCTAAAGGCTGAGGACTTATTCACCACACAAGGGCCAGTGCTTCCTGTTAGGCAATCTTTGCCACATCAGTGCCTCTGCTGCTGGCTAAGACCATGCACATTTCACCAGGAACTGTGTTGATGGCTAAGGCCTTATTCACCACAACAGGGCCAGTGCTTCCTGTGAGGGAATCTTTGCCACATCAGGGCCTGTGCTGCTGGCTAAGACCATGCACATTTGACCATGCCAATTTGTGCTGCTGGCTGAGGCCTTATTCACCACACCAGGGCCAGTTCTTCCTGTGAGGCAATCTTTGCCACATCAGGGCCTGTGCTTCTGACTAAGACCATCCACATTTCACCAGAGCCTGTGGTGCTGCTGGCTGAGGCCTTATTCACCACACCAGGGCCAGTGCTTCCTGTGAGGCAATCTTTGCCACATCAGGGCCTGTGCTTCTGACTGAGACCATCCACATTTCACCAGAGCCTGTGGTGCTGCTGGCTGAGGCATTATTCACTACACCAGGGCCAGTGCTTCTTGTGAGGCAATCTTTGCCACATCAGGGCCTGTGCTGCTGACTAAGACCATGCACATTTCACCAGAGCCTGTGGTGCTACTGGCTGAGGACTTATTCACCACACCAGGGCCAGTGCTTCTTGTGAGGCAATCTTTGCCACATCAGGGCCTGTGCTGCTGACTAAGACCATGCACATTTCACCAGGAACTGTGTTGATGGCTGAGGCCTTATTCAAGACACCAGGGCCAGTGCTTATTGGGAGGATATCTTTGGAAAATCAGTGCCTGTGCTGCTTACTAAGAAAATCCACATTTAACCAGGGCTTGTGTTGCTTGCTGAGGCCTTATTCACCACACCAGAGCCAGTGCTTCCTGTGAGGAAATCTTTGCCACATCAGTGCCTGTGCTTCTGACTAAGATCATCCACATTTCACCAGAGCCGGTGGTGCTGCTGGCTAAGGCCTTATTCACGACACCAGGGCCAGTGCTTCCTGTGAGGCAATCTTTGCCACACCAGATCCTGTTGTGCTGCTGGCGGAGGACTTATTCACCACACCAGGGCCAGTTCTTCCTGTGAGGCAATCTTTGCAACAATCTTTGCCTGTGCTTCTGACTAAGACCATCCACATTTCACCAGAGCCAGTGTTGCTGGCTGAGGCCTTATTCACCACACCAGGGCCAGTGCTTCCTGTGAGGCAATCTTTACCACAATCTTTGCCTGTGCTGCTGACTAAGACCATACACATTTCACCATACCAGTTGTGCTGCTGCCTGAGGCCTTATTCACCACACAAGGGCCAGTGCTTCCTGTGAGGCAATCTGTGCGACAATCTTTGCCTGTGCTGCTGACTAAGACCATCCAAATTTCACAAGGGGCTGTGTTGCTTGCTGAGGCCTTATTCACCACACCAGGGCCAGTGCTTCCTATGAGGCAAACTTTTCCACACCAGATCCTGTTGTGCTGCAGGCTGAGGACTTATTCACCACACAAGGGCCAGTGCTTCCTGTTAGGCAATCTTTGCCACATCAGTGCCTCTGCTGCTGGCTAAGACCATGCACATTTCACCAGGAACTGTGTTGATGGCTATGGCCTTATTCACCACACCAGGGCCAGTGCTTCTTGTGAGGCAATCTTTGCCACATCAGGGCCTGTTCTGCTGACTAAGACCATGCACATTTCACCAGGAACTGTGTTGATGGCTGAGGCCTTATTCACCACACCAGGGCCAGTGCTTCCTGTGAGGCAATCTTTGCCACATCAGGGCCTGTGCTGCTGGCTAAGACCATGCACATTTGACCATGCCAATTTGTGCTTGTGGCTGAGGCCTTATTCACCACACCAGGGCCAGTTCTTCCTGTGAGGCAATCTTTGCCACATCAGGGCCTGTGCTTCTGACTAAGACCATCCACATTTCACCAGAGCCTGTGGTGCTGCTGGCTGAGGCCTTATTCACCACACCAGGGCCAGTGCTTCTTGTGAGGCAATCCTTGCCACATCAAGGCCTGTGCTGCTGACTAAGACCATGCACATTTCACCAGAGCCTGTGGTGCTGGCTAAGGCCTTATTCACCACACCAGGACCAGTGCTTCCTGGGAGGATATCTTTGGAAAATCAGTGCCTATGCTGCTTACTAAGAACATCCACATTTCACCAGGGCTTGTGTTGCTTGCTGAGGCCTTATTCACCACACCAGGGCCAGTGCTTCTTATGAGGCAAACTTTGCCACACCAGATCCTGTTGTGCTGTTGGCTGAGGACTTATTCACCACACAAGGGCCAGTGCTTCCTGTGAGGCAATCTTTGCCACATCAGTGCCTCTGCTGCTGGCTAAGACCATGCACATTTCACCAGGAACTGTGTTGATGGCTGAGGCCTTATTCACCACACCACGGCCAGTGCTTCCTGTGAGGATATCTTTGCCACATCAGTGCCTGTGTTGCTTACTAAGAACATCCACATTTCACCAGATCCTGTTGTGCTGCTGGCTGAGGACTTATTCACCACACCAGGGCCAGTGCTTCCTGTGAGGCATTTTTAACCCCTATAGACATGGTTACTAGTATTTTCTTGTTTTTTTCCTGGTATTATTATTTCCGACACCCCTTGAACACATTTTGATTTTCTGAGAATGCAACAAAAGCACGTTGCTGCATTAAGCTAGTCAAAACGGAGCAAGACACCCGAGAGCAATTAACAAGCTACACAGTGAGTCTTTCAGTATAAAATAAGTGTTATAAAGTATTTTTAACTGTCTCTAACTTAATGTTATGTACTTTTCAGAGGCCTTTATGTGTTTTACTCTCGACCAAAACCAGGCAGAGCGTGTGTTTGTTTCTTGGGAACTCCGGTGAGTTACTAGAGACTATAAGTTAGCAGGAAAACCTGTGCTAATTTTACATGTGGTAAACACTGCAACAGTGCGAAGTCTGTATTGTCTAAAAAAAAGCTAAAACCAGTCGGAGTACTCTAATTGTTTGTGAAATGGAGTGTCGTATTTTATTTTATTGTCTATTTGATTGGGCATCTTCACAAATGCGCAAAACTAATGCAGGATGCACTTTTCTTTTAGCCATAAATGGTGTCCAGTGCTTTTTCTGCACTTTGTCATTTCAGTTATAGGTTAATTCATGTAAATAAGTTATTTAAAACTAGTTACGTTACAAACATTTCATGATGTGATTACATATGCCTTAAAAAGGGGTATATAAATACAATTTATTGTAATGCTGTAAAGCAATACAAATGGAATTCATGGAAACAGAACAATGTTAAAACAACAGTGTACTTGATTTTGAAAACTTTATGAGATCTCATTTTATTTAGAAAAACTGTTAAGAACTATTTTGTTTATTGCTCTGTACTGTATGTGCAGACTGTTTTTTTGTGATCCTGGATCTGAAGTGGTTCTGGATATGGATGGTGAGCCAGACCCTGTGAAAACCCTTGGCGAATCCAAAAAGTGTGGCCAGCTGTTCTGGATGCAGGAGTAGAGATACAGTCTGAATTACTTCGAATCGCAGGATTTCAGATAAGCAAGAACAAAAACTGCTTACTTCATACGGATTGTTTCTCTGGGAAATTATTGAACTCCCAATATCCTGCTCATCAGGAGTCAGGTCTAAAGAGACTACTCATTTTATTTTATTTTGTTGTTATTTTCTTTCTTTTTTTTTTTCTTTTTTTCTTTTTTTTTTTTTTTGCCTGTCCCGTTTGGCTCTTTTGCCATCAGAATTATTGTCTAAAGGCGAAGAAAGATGCCCAACGGATTTTCTTTACCAAATTGACCATCCCAGCTTTGCCGTAATGGTCCATTTGATTCACCTTTTATTCTTTATTTTATTTTCACTTGCTGAATACGGGACAGACTTGACTGGGGGAAAGAAAAGGGAGAAAGAAAGAGGGAAAGAAAAACAGTTGAGAAGAGGGACAGGGGAGAAGGGCAAAAAACAAAAAACAGAATAAGCAAAAAAAAAAAAAAAAATACATGTATCGATCACCTGGATCACCTGTTGAGAAAGAAAAAAGAAAACAAGCAGAAGAAAACGAGAGTAATACAATAAACAACATCACAATGATATATGGGAATATGACAGTAAATACTAAATATTAAACATTATTGTGCAGCACGTAAGATCGACAGCACAGTGTGCATTGAGGTAGGAGCCAAAAAGGGTGTAGTTTGTGTGTGTGATCACCCGTGTGTACACCTGTGAGCATGGACGCACTTGTTTTCTTAAAAGGTTCCCTCATGTAATGATCTGCTAGAGGGTGTGGGGGGCCACTGCCCCGTCCTCCAGGGCATGAAGCAGGCATGGAGGAGATCAAAACTCCAGACATCCAGAGGCCCCCCAGAACACAAGAGACCAAGGAAGACCAACAGAGGGGCAGCCGTGCCACTGTCCCAGAAAGAGCTGAGGAGAGTCCCAGATGAGGGGTCACCCAGCAGCCACGGAGCAGAAGCCAGGGGGGGTTGCAGCGACGTGCCCGTGAGCTCCGCCGGCAGCCAGCTGTGCCTGAGTGACCGAGCCCCAGGCCGAGAGGCCGGGGGCACCCCACCTCCGAAGTGGCCCAAGCGAGCCCCAGGCTCCAGGCCCCGATAAGCAGCCGCCAAGGAGTGAGCCGGTGTGTACCCGGACGCCCACCCCCGGACACAAAGAACCACCAACGCACCGATATCTGAGGGAGTCCGCCCCCGGCAGGGGAAGTGGTGGGGGGAGATAGGCCTCCAAACCTTGGAGGGCCTGAGCTGTCCTCAGAGAGGTGGCGTCTGATACTCAACCTGACATATGGACACAGACATACAGGCACACACAGATACAAACATCCATTCCCACCCTCATGCTCTCATATGCACTTACTCCACTTACTTAACCAACGTGGAGACAGACATAAAGAGACGCTGTACACACAATCACACTCCCCAAGCGTACTCTACAAACCGGGTCTAGGTACCCTTGCCCCTGGAGGGGGGAACTGCACCCAGACCCAGGTTGTGTTACCCTTTTTCCCTGCGGTGGGGAGAAGCAGACCGCCCCGACTCCGCAGCAGCAGGGAGGCCCCACATTCCGGACCCCAGTCGGACGGCCAACTCCTCCTCCTAGCCCCCCTGCTCCAGCAGACTGCAGAGAACGAGGGTGAGAGAAGACTCCTAACCTCCCTCCACCCGCTCATTGTAGTGTTGATGTATGTGTGTTCTAAGGTGCATTTAAAACCCAGGAGGGCATGGAGCCACCTGCCAGAGAGCAGCAGGTAAGTGCATAGTCCCTCCTGCTAGCCCTCAATGTCTACGTGTATTTAAAATTGAGAGGTGGGCAACGACGCCAGGGGTGAGGTGTACACCCTGATGGTAATTGAGATTCCGTGTAGCGTGCCCACTCCCAAGATCCTATATGTATGTGTAATGAGAGTGTGAGTAATGTGAATGTCTAAGTTGCGGGATAAAATTGAGGCAGAGGCAGCCAGAAGGGGACAGAGGGGGGGGGGGGGGGGGTTACCTCCTCTGCACCCTGGTGACACACCCCTAATCCAAGGCCCTGCATGTGTGGGTGGTTGTGGTGGAGCGGGAAGAGGGAGGCAGCTGGAGATGGGGAGGGAAGGAAGGGAGGGGCAAGTGACCCCTCCCTGGGGCCAGCTCCCCCGCTGACCCCAGTAGGCACCCCCATACTCCGCGACCCGCCAGGGAAGGGGGGCCCAGGCCCATCCGAACCGGGGCCCAGTGCAGCGCCCGGCCCCACAGAGCCCGGGGCAGTCCACCCAACCCCACCACAGAGAAAACTGCACCCACCCCATCATCCACTCATCTTCCAGACTACATAAGACAATAGACGCCCAGGCTGAGATCTTCCTCCACCTCTCCTGTATCTCCCCCTCTTGCAGAGAGAGTTCCTGAGAGAGGAAAGCTCCTGCAAGATGTTACAACCCCCCCCCCCCCCCACCACCACCAGTTGAAGAGCCCCCCAGGTGGCTCGGCGCACCGGCGGCACCCCGCGCCAGTGGTGGGTCCCCATACACCCACCGGCCCACAACCCCGGCAACACACCAACCAGGACCCAGGCCCCCGAGGCCCGGCCAGGGCCCCAGGCCAGAGCCGGAGCGCCCCCAGAACCTCACGCCCGTCACGGGCAGCCAGGCTACCAGGTCAGTAACCCCCGTCCGTCAGCACAGACCCTCCCCTAGCCCCGCTGCACGTAGCCACGAGGAAACCGTCACCTAAGAGCCAACAGAGCCCCTAATTGGCCATGACCGCTACCCCGGGTTGAGCCCCCCAAGGAAGATGCTCCCGGGGAACCCCCCGACGCCCTAAGCCTGACCCTACCCCCACACCAATCACAACAGTGAAGGCGAGACCAAAATATGACCCCCCACCCCCACTAGGTGATGGAGCTGATCAGAGGAGCCCAGAGCGATTGATCTGATGTGGTGGCAGAGGCTGTATGAAGACTAATGTAATCTAATAGATAATTTCTATATTGGTTAGAATTAAGATTGTTTTTATTTTTCCAGTTCATGAGGACTGTTTTCTTGGCTATGCATAGGGCAGTGAAAACCATATGGGCTATATTCTTTTCTGAAGTGACATTATCTAAGCTGCCCAACAAACACACTAAGGGGGAAGTTGGAATGTTACATTTCAGACACTTTGATAAGTCTTCACATATCTCGCGCCAAAACTTCTGAACTGGTGGACAGAACCAAAGAGCATGGATATAATTGTCCGGTGAATTGGTTTGGCAGTGTGAGCAGTTGTTGGTAGATGCAAAGCCCATCTTGAACATCCGATGACCTGTATAGTGCACTCTATGTAGTATTTTGTATTGAATTAATTGAAGACTGGGATTTTTGATTAGATGAAAGGTTTTTAAGCAAATCTGAGACCAGAAGTTTTGGTCTAAGTTAACTGATAAATCCGCTTCCCATTTTGCAATAGGTAGTGATATTGATTCATCTATTTTAGAAAGCATTCTGTATATTTTGGATAGTAATTTGGGGGTTTTAAGAGTAAAAAATTGAACCACACTTGGTGGTGTTTGTAGTTCAACTTGACCCGGTTTAAATTTCTTTTTTATTATGGATTTAATTTGTTGATATTCTAAAAATCTTTTCTTGTTGATCCCATATTGTGTAACTAGTCTGTCAAATGAAATAAATTCTGTTCCTTCTAGTATATGTTCTACATATTTGATTCCTTTACCATTCCAATCTGAAAAGTTTATCATATTATTGTTTTGTAATATGTCAGGGTTGTTCCAGATAGGTGTACGTTTGCATGGGATTAATGAAGACTCTGTCAACTTCAGAAACTCCCACCATGCTGTCAGAGAAGAGCTGATGTTGATGCTTTTGAAGCATTCATGTCGTTGGATGTTTGAGCTGATAAATGGTAGATCTGAAATCTCTAGATTATTGCAAAGTGCTTGTTCTACATCTAGCCAAGGTTCATCTAAAAGGGTATGTTTTAGCCATCCTGAGATAAACTGAAGCCTGTTGGCTAAGAAGTAGTGCTCAAAGTTAGGTAGTTCTAATCCTCCTTTATCCTTGGTCTTTTGTAGTGTTTTTAAGCTTATACGTGGGGGCTTATTTTTCCAAAGGAATTTGGACATATATGAATCTAGAGATCTGAACCAATCTTGTGGCGGTTTAGTTGGGATCATTGAGAATAAATAATTTATTTTTGGTAATACCATCATTTTTATAGCAGCAACCCTTCCCATGAGTGATATGGGTAGACATTTCCATCTAGCCAGATCACCTTCTACTTTCTTTAAAAGTGGGGTATGGTTTAATTTAGTTAGATCTGCAAGCTTGGGAGAAATATTAATACCTAAATATTTTATATTTCCCGATTGCAGTGGAGTAGAAGAGGAATTATGGAAGCAGCAATTAATAGGAAGGACTGTAGATTTTGACCAGTTAATTGAGTAATCTGATATTCTTGCAAAAGAGTTTATCAATTCAATCACCCCAGAGATATTGGTTTGTGAATTTTGGAGAAAGAGTAACACATCATCCGCATAAAGGCTGATTTTATGTTCCACGTTCTTGCATTTTATGCCCTTAATTGCTGAATTCTGTCTAATTGCTGCTGCTAGTGGTTCGATAAAAATTGCAAACAGTGAAGGGGAGAGTGGGCATCCCTGCCTGGTGCCCCTCAGGAGACATAAGCTGGAGGATGTCTGGTCATTTGTTCTGACACAAGCTGTTGGGGAATTATATAATATTTTTAACCAGTTGATGAAAGAAGATCCAAAACCAAATTTGTGTAAAGTTGCAAATAGAAATTTCCAGTTAACTCTGTCAAACGCTTTTTCTGCATCTAAGGAAAATATTGTAGTTTCAAGGTTTTTACTGTATGAGTAGTCTATCAAATTAAGTAATCTACGTGTATTTGTTGATGAGTGCCTACCTTTTATGAAACCAGTTTGGTCAGGATGAATTAAGAGGGGGGTTATTTTCTCTAGTCTCTTCGAGAGAGCTTTGCAGATTATTTTGAGGTCTACATTAATAAGGGATATTGGACGATAGCTTGAGGGATATACAGGGTCTTTGCCTGGTTTTAGCAGGAGATTAATGTTTGCAGAATTCATATTTGATGGAAGTCTGCCCTTTTCTTTGATTTCTAACAACGTTCTGTAAAAAACTGGTGCTAGAATCGTCCAGAATTCTTTGTAGAATTCTGCAGGAAAGCCGTCTGGACCTGGAGCCTTATTATTGGACATACTTATCAGGGCTTCCTGGAGATCACCTGATGTCAGTGGCGAATCCAGTGCCATTGCTTGAGCTTCTAATAATTTTGGGAGAGTTATGTTGTCTAAAAATTGATCAATTTCCTTTTTAGATGGGTTTATTTGTGGTGAATACAACGTTTTATAGAAATCCCTGAAAATGTTGTTTATTTGTTTCGGTTCATATATTGTGTTCCCAGATGAATCTTGAACAGCACATATAGTTGTTTTTTCTTTATTTATTTTTAGCTGGTTTGCTAGAAATTGACCGGATTTATTACTATGTTCATAATTTTGTAAGCGTAGTCTTTGTACTAAGAATTTTGTTTTTCTATCAATTATCTCATTTAATTCTAGTTTTGTTTTGCGTATTTTGTTCAATGTTTCCTGATTTTGGTGGGACGCGTAGGCTTCTTCTAGTGATTTGATGTTTTTTTCCAATTCCTGAATATTTTTGTTTTCTTTTTTCTTTTTATGTGATGAGAAAGAAATTATTTTACCTCTCATC
The DNA here is from genome assembly GCF_963576455.1 of Neolamprologus multifasciatus. Lineage (NCBI taxonomy): Eukaryota > Metazoa > Chordata > Actinopteri > Cichliformes > Cichlidae > Neolamprologus > Neolamprologus multifasciatus. Next base: position 29,451,993 of record NC_140460.1, on the reverse strand, counting down.
ACAGCTTTCCCTGCTTCCCATAAAACAGAAGCTGATGTTCCGGGAGTGTCATTAAAGTCTAAATATGAAGTCCACTCTTTTTTAAAATATTTAATAAAGTCTTCATCTTTAAGCAGTGATGTATTAAATCTCCAGTTTTTGCTTGGCATAGTATTATTCTTGTGCATTAGTGTTAAAGATACAGGAGCATGATCGCTGACAGCTATAGGGTGAATCTCAGTGTCTGAAATGTCACTCAGCAGTGAGCTGCTGACCAAAAAATAATCTAGACGAGAGTAGGAGTGATGAACATGTGAAAAAAAAGTATATTCCTTACTGGTGGGGTGAAGGGAGCGCCATGCATCGCAAAGACCAAAGTCGCTCATATACTGTTTGATTATATTTGTGGACTGCCAATTACGCTGAGTTCCTGCTGTATTGAGCCTATCCATTTCTTCATTCAGTCCAAGGCTGAGGTCGCCTCCAAGCACAAGTGTGCCATCTAAGTGTTCAGAGAGTGCACTGAAAAAACCGTGAAAGAATGAGGGATCATCAACATTTGGACCATATACACTTACAATACATAGCTTTTTATCAAGTATAGATAGTTTAATGATTAAGAATCTGCCCTCTGGATCTATAACTGTATCGAGTACTGTGAAATTAATTTTTTTATGGATTAAAATTGCTACTCCCCTTTGTCTAGAATTATAACAAGCTGAGAACACATTAGGAAACTCAGGTGTTTTAAGTTCATTCGAACCTCTAAGAGGTCTGTGAGTCTCTTGTAAAAGGACAACATCTGCCTGTAGTTTTTTGAGTTGGTTAAATATTTTTAACCTCTTTTCTCTGGAGCCAGCTCCGTTTACATTCCATGTAACGAATCTTAGTGCACCCATAGATGTCTGTACATAACTAGGGGTGTACTCTGTGTGTGTCGCTTAGACAGGTGGAGAGAATACATCACTTGTTCATAAATAAGGAGAGGGAGAGAGAGAAAAAATGTGTGGCGAGATGCTCCCTGAGTCTGACTATGTGTTTGCATATTTACTAATATGAGTATGCTTGGCTTAAGTGTGTGTATCCTGTAGGTCTGTGTGCGCTGTCTGACTGATGTAAATGTGCTGCCGTTGAGCGCATGACTGTGCGTGATCGTGCAGTGAGTAAGTGTCGAAATAAATGATGTTGTTTGTGGATGAGTGTGGAAGTAGGTGATCGAAGCAGTGAAAGAAATAAAGAAAGAAACCAAGGACGAGGGTGAGCAGCATAAAAACAAGAGGGGGAAAAGAGAGAAGAGAAAAAAAAAACAACAAAAAAAAAAAAAACGAGAAGAGTGAAAAGAAAACGTAAACATTCCAATTAAATCACTGACGGAGAGTGACGGTGTTAATACTGCTATGAAATCACACTTAAGATGCGATTTGATACCGGTAAGTTAAACAGATGTTAATGCAAGTTAGTGTGAGTGGATAGGGAAAGGGTGTAGCGGATTCTTATCTGGTCTGAAGTTAATACAGCCACGGAGTGATGTTGGGGTCGCGGTGGAGCTGTCCGTCCACGTACAGCCGGTCCACAGCGATGACAGCGCGGGAGCCTTTCTGGATGAAGCCGCATCGAATTGGGAAGAGGACCCTGCGTCGTTCCAGGATCTCTTTGGGGAACTGATCGTTCACGCTGAAGTCCGTTCCTTTTAATTCCCTGCCGCGGCTTTTCACATGTTGCTTTTGTTTGAAGTGGCCAAATTTGGCCACGATAGGACGTGGTCTCCCGGCCGTAGCCCGAATGGGGCCGAGGCGATGCACCCTATCGAAAACGATGTTCTTCACCGTGTCCTCCGGCAGCTTCAGATGGGTTTGGATGAAGCTTTTTACCGTGGTCTCCGCGTCCTCTCCAGCGGCTTCTGGAATACCAGAAAATACTAGATTATCACGCATGCTACAGGCTTGTAGATCAATAACCGTTTCTTTTATTTTTTTATTTTCTCTATTGAGCTGAGTAACATTTTCTGTGAGAGATTTCACCGACTCCCTTAGCGTGGCATTTTCAGCAGCGAGCGTTTCCACTTGCTGCTGGCTGAACTCCAGGGATTCTCGCAAGCATTTAAATTCCCGGTGAAGAATCTCCACCAGGGACAGCCTTGCGTCGAAACTGGACAATCGCTTGTCGATTGACTCCAGTATGTCGGCAATATCTTTGCCAGCTGGCGATGTTGTGCCGGGGGAATCTGCCGGGCGTTGTCTTTTCGACGATGGCGTCTCAGATTTGGCCGGGGAAGCTGCACTCTGGGCCTTCTTCATCACGAGATCCTGAAAGCACTGATCAATATAATCTTGGAGAGCCTCTAAACTCTCCCTGTTGTTCTCCAGGGTGTTGGAGATTATTTAGACAAATATTGTTAGTTATGAGACAATTGATAAGTGTATTTGGTAATACTGAAGCTTAAAGAAATTTGTTCAAATCTAAACTACCATTTGCTTTAATTTTCCGCCAAAATCTCCGGCGTCTGACGTCAGTTGCAACATGAATCGCTTACCTTGACCGTCACTTCCGCTTACCTTCGCTCCTTCCCCCCTCTAACAGCCTATTTTGTTGTTATTTTCAAAAGAGCGCTCTTCTCTGTTGACCTTCTGTTAATTTTCTATGCTGTTTACATTGGGTTATTGCACCACTGTAAAATTGTAATGAATCTGCCGGCTGTTCAACACTCAATTCTCTAAAATTTATTTTACTCCTCTCGAATCTAGTCTATAAGCTTCACCCTACTATACTAAGCAGGTGTTACACATTCTTTGCCACAATCTTTGCCTGTGCTGCTGACCAAGACCATCCACATTTCACCAGGGCCTGTGTTGCTTGGCTGACGCCTTATTCACCACACCAGGGCCAGTGCTTCCTGTGAGGCAATCTTTGCCACACCAGAGCCTTTTGTGCTTCTATCTGAGGCCTTATTCACCACACCAGGGCCAGTGCTTCCTGTGAGGCAATCTTTGCAACAATCTTTGCCTGTGCTTCTGACTACTACCATCCACATTTAACCAGGGCCTGTGTTGCTGGCTGAGGCCTTATTCACCACACCAAGGCCAGTGTTTCCTGTGAGGCAATCTTTGCCACAATCTTTGCCTGTGCTGCTGACTAAGACCATCCACATTTCACCAGGGCCTGTATTGCTTGGCTGAGGCCTTATTCACCACACCAGGGCCATTGCTTCCTGTGAGGCAATCTAATGCCACACCAGATCCTTTTGTGCTGCTGGCTGAGGCCTTATTAACCACACCAGGGCCAGTGCTTCCTGTGAGGCAATCTTAGCCACAATCTTTGCCTGTCCTTCTGACTAAAACCATCCACATTTCACCAGGGCCAGTGTTGCTGGCTGAGGCCTTATACACCACACCAGGGCCAGTGCTTCCTGTGAGGCAATCTTTGCCACAATCTTTGCCTGTCCTTCTGACTAAGACCATCCACATTTCACCAGAGCCTGTGGTGCTGCTGGCTGAGGACTTATTCACCACAACAGGGCCAGTGCTTCCTGTGAGGCAATCTTTGCCACATCAGGGCCTGTGCTGCTGGCAAACACCATGCACATTTCACCAGGTCCTATGTTGATGGCTGAGGCCTTATTCACCACACCAGGGCCAGTGCTTCTTGTGAGGCAATCTTTGCCACATCAGGGCCTGTGCTGCTGACTAAGACCATGCACATTTCAACAGGAACTGTGTTGATGGCTGAGGCCTTATTCACTACACAGGGGCCAGTGCTTCCTGGGAGGATATCTTTGGAAAATCAGTGCCTGTGCTGCTTACTAAGAACATCCACATTTCACCAGGGCTTGTGTTGCTTGCTGAGGCCTTATTCACCACACCAGGGCCAGTGCTTCCTATGAGGCAAACTTTGCCACATCAGTGCCTCTGCTGCTGGCTAAGACCATGCACATTTCACCAGGAACTGTGTTGATGGCTGAGGCCTTATTCACCACACCAGGGCCAGTGCTTCCTGTGAGGCAATCTTTGCCACAATCTTTGCCTGTGCTTCTGACTAAGACCATCCACATTTCACAAGGGCATGTGGTGCTGCTGGTTGAGGCCTTATTCACCACACCAGGGCCAGTGCTTCCTGTGAGGCAATCTTTGCCACACCAGAGCCTTTTGTGCTTCTATCTGAGGCCTTGTTCACCACACCGGGGCCAGTGCTTCCTGTGAGGCAATCTTTGCAACAATCTTTGCCTGTGCTGCTGACTAAGACCATCCACATTTCACCAGACCCTCTGGTGCTGCTGGTTGAGGCCTTATTCACCACAGCAGGGCCAGTGCTTCCTGTGAGGCAATCTTTGCCACACCAGAGCCTGTGCTGCTGACCAAGACCATCCACATTGCACCAGGGCCAGTGTTTCTGGCTGAGGCCTTATTCACCACACCAGGGCCAGTGCTTCCTGTGAGGCAATCTTTACCACAATCTTTGCCTGTGCTGCTGACAAAGACCATACACATTACACCAGGGCCTGTATTGCTTGGCTGAGGCCTTATTCACCACACCAGGGCCATTGCGTCCTGTGAGGCAATCTAATGCCACACCAGATCCTTTAGTGCTGCTGGCTGAGGCCTTATTAACCACACCAGGGCCAGTGCTTCCTGTGAGGCAATCTTTGCCACAATCTTTGCCTGTGCTTCTGACTAAAACCATCCACATTTCACCAGGGCCAGTGTTGCTGGCTGAAGCCTTATTCACCACACCAGGGCCAGTGCTTCCTGTGAGGCAATCTTTGCCACAATCTTTGCCTTTGCTTCTGACTAAGACCATCCACATTTCACCAGAACCTGTGTTGCTGCTGGCTGAGGACTTATTCACCACACCAGGGCCAGTGCTTCTTGTGAGGAAATCTTTGCCACATCAGGGCCTGTGCTGCTGACTAAGACCATGCACATTTCACCAGGAACTGTGTTGATGGCTGAGGCCTTCTTCACCACACCAGGGCCAGTGCTTCTTGTGAGGAAATCTTTGCCACATCAGGGCCTGTGCTGCTGACTAAGACCATGCACATTTCACCAGGAACTGTGTTTATGGCTGAGGCCTTATTCACCACACCAGGGCCAGTGCTTCCTGGGAGGATATCTTTGGAAAATCAGTGCCTGTGCTGCTTACTAAGAACATCCACATTTCACCAGGGCTTGTGTTGCTTGCTGAGGCCTTATTCACCACACCAGGGCCAGTGCTTCCTGTGAGGCAATCTTTGCCACATCAGTGCCTCTGCTGCTGGCTAAGACCATGCACATTTCACCAGGAACTGTGTTGATGGCTGAGGCCTTATTCACCACACCAGGTCCAGTGCTTCCTGTGAAGCAATCTTTGCCACAATCTTTGCCTGTGCTGCTGACTAAGACCATCCACATTTCACCAGGGCCTGTTGAGCTGTTGGCTGAGACCAATTACATTTCACCAGAGCCGATTGTGCTGCTGGCTGAGGCCTTATTCACCACACCAGGGCCAATGCTTTCTGTGAGGCAATCTTCTCCACACCAGAGCTTGTGGTGCTGCTGGCTGAGGCCATCTTCACCACACCAGGGCTTGTTGTGCTGGCAGATGCCATCCACATTTCACCAGGACCTTTCCCTCAGGCTTAGACCATCCGATATTAAGCCAGGGACAGTGCATCCTTTAAGGCCATATTCACCATACCAGGGCCTGTGTTCTCCCAGAGACCATCCACATTGTGACATCCACATCCACTGTGATTCTCGCTGATGCCATGCACATTACACCACTGCGTGCCGAGGCCATCTTCACCACACCAGGGCCATTTCTTTGTTTTGAGGCCATCTGCACCACACCAGGGCCTCAGCTTCTAGCTCAGGCCATCTTCACCACGCCAGGGCCAGTTTTTCCAGTTAGACCATCTTCACCAAAATCAGGGCCTCTGCTTCTGGCTGAGGCCATCTTCACTAGGCCAGGGCTGTGCTGCTGGCTGATCTATTCACATTTCACACTGACATGTGTTGCTTGCTGAGGCCAACTACAGCACACCACAACCTATGATTTGGCCATTCTGCCAGAGGCCATCTGCATTTCACCAAGGCCTGTGCTCCTGGCTTAGGCCATTTTCTGTTTGTGATTAATATTTTATTGTACTTTTAGAACACTACAGTCCACTGCAGAGACAGAGTACATCACATAAAAAGAGCATCAGCTTAGCAGCAGAACAGTAGAGAATACAAAACCAAAATGAGGGGGACAAACAAAGCAAGAGATAAAAAAGCAGAAAGAAAAAGAAACAACAAGAAACAGCCAGCGGGGTGGGTCTTACGGCATGCCACACTCTGACATCCCTAAGAGTGCTTCGTCAGAATTCCAATGTCTGTCCCACTCTAAGTTCTAGTCTGTTCGTTTTATTCTGGACAGATATGGATCCCACTTCAGATGGAAACTCTCCACTTTATTCAGAAGCCTGTATGAGAGTTGTTCTAGTGCAGCGAGTCTCCCTAGTTGAATATGCCATACAGAGACAGGTGGGGTGGAAGGGGCCTTCCACTGGGAGATAATGAGTTTACGCCCCAGAATCAATGTAGTCTGTACCCACTCAGCAACCTTGGGCGGAGCATATTTAAGGAGTGATGGGTCCCCCAAAACAAATAGTTTTGGTGAAAAAGGAATATCCCATCGTATGGTTGATTTTTAGGACAGCTCCAAATCATATGGGTCAATGTTCCCACCCCAGTCTGACATCTCCAGCATTCAGGCGACAGGTTCGCCCTAAACAGTCTGTGTGGCGACCAGAATATTCAGTGTAGTAATTTGAATTGGATTAGTCTCGTTTTAAGTTCCCTGGACACCTTTTTAATATTCTGCAAAATTGTAGTCTATTCCTGATCTGTAAAAACCACATCAAGGTCAGATTCCCAAGCTAACCAGAGGGCGGGTAGCCCTTTACTTGTGTCTTAACAAGCATTGAGTAATATTTAGAGACTTCACAACCTCCCCCAAATATTTTTTTGATGTAGCTGAGATAGTTGGAGGTGGTGTGGAGGAGGAACCAAAAGTTTTGAGCAATAAGTGCCGGAGCTGCAAGTGCCTCCAAAACTGACTCTGTGGCAACTGAATCTGTGCTTTAAGGTCGTTGAAGGACTTGAGAATTCTCCCCTGATACAGGTCCCCGAGAACAACTATCCCTCTCTGGACCCACAGTCTCCAGAAAAATGGAAATTTATTAATGCAGAGTTTGGGATTGAGCCATATGGAGGCCTCAGTATGAAGGTGGGAGTTAAAATTTAATAGCAAGGCCACCTTCTTCCAGACCGTCTGCAGAAACGGAAGAATGGGGTGGGTTTGTATATCTGGTGGGAGCTTGGTGGTTAAAATGTGCATCGGAGGGAGTGGACAAAGTACTCTCCAGACTAAACCATGGGGGGGGGGGGGGGGGGGGGGGTTCGTTCTGGAGGGAGAGCCCAGTGAACCATATGTCTCAGACTGAAAGCATAATGGTAAAACAGTAAATTTGGGACCCCCAAGCCACCCGACTCCACTGGCTGCTGTAGCTTTTTAAGCTTTATTCTAGGGCGTCTGTTATTCCATATGAATGGTTGCATAATCTGTCAAATTGATGAAAATATTTTGATGGGATTTCTAGCGGGAGTGTTTTTAGTAGGTAATTAAATTTTGGAGCACAATTCATTTTGATGATGTTAACTTATCCAATTATTTGAATTAATTATTATTATATTCAATCACCATTCTTATACTGCATGCATGCTGAATGTGATTTATGTTACATGTTAAAGATGGCACCAATAACAGCAGCAGAAAGGCAAAGGAAGTATCGGGAACGCCTTAAAGCTGATCCTGAAAGAAGGGAGAGAAACCTGCAGAGTGAGCGTGAGAGATGGAGGCAACTGTCAAGGTGACAGTCAAGAAATCTTTGGAGGGCACACAAGAGAACCTCATTGAGCTCTTCAGCAGCTTTGTAAAGAAATTTAAAATGCATCACCTTTAATATCAAGCAGCAGTATGCCTTCTGCCGTGAGTAGAGAAAGAACAACATGGAGGATACTTTGATACATGTTGACTTCTCAGAAAACTACAGCTGTAAATACAGTTCTCAAGTTCAGGTGGTCCACTTTGGGGCTTGACATCAGCAGGCCACCCTTCATACTGGTGTGTTGTATATTGGTGGACTCTCAGAGCCTGTGTGCTCTGGTGTGTGCACCATCTCCCCCAGTAGACATAAAGGCCCTCCAGCAATATGGCAGCACCTAAATCCTGGGCTAGGACTTCAAGGCCAACATCCACAAGTATCTGTGCTGCACTTTTTAAGCCTGTACGCGACACAAACAACGAAGAAACTTCTACCTTTTCACTACAGAACTGGACAGAAGAGGATTCAAGGCTGGTTCTTGGAATTTTTTCGAGGCCAGTCATGGAAAAGGAGCACCAGATGGTGTCGGGGGAGCCTTAAAAAGAGCAGCTGACATGATGGTAGCAATGTCATGACATCCCAGATGCAGAAGAGTTATTCAGGGCCTTGTCTGAAACAAACACAAGTGTGAAACTGTTCTTTGTGAAAAGTGAAGATGTTGAGGAAGCTATGAAGAAAATGCCAAAGCAGATACCAGCTGTTCCTGGAACCATGAGAATTCACCAGGTCGTTACTGTAGCTCCAGAGAACTGATGGTTTGTGATGTAAGCTGCATGTGCACAACACGGAAGCAGTTTAACTGCAAGTGCTTCAACACCAAGTGTTTCACTTTTGGCCAGAAGATAGAAACAGCTGTATCACAGACAGGCAGTGGGGGGGGGGGGGGGGGGGGGATCCAGGAAAAGAAATCCAGTGGGAAAGTCCAGAGCTGATTGGTAAATGGTGTATTCTCAGATATGACGATGATTTGTATCCAGGCATCATTCTAAAAATACAAACAACACAAAGTCCAGGTCAAATGCATGCATCGTGTTGGGTCAAACCGATTGTTCTGGCCGCATCAGGATGATATCCTCTGGTACTTGTTTGATGATGTCCTTGAACTCATTCCACCCCCACGGGCTGTGACAAAGTGTGGAAGTCTTGAAAGAGGTCTGGAACCGACTCAAAAGATGAATTCATGAAACAAAAGGCACATTCATGCATATATACAGACACACACACTATGCAGGCACACACATGCAAAAACACTCTGACACAGACACAGACTCATTGAAATCGTTAACTGAACCAGTTCATCAAGTTTAATTGTATGTTATTGGAGCAAGGATGAGGTGACTTTTAGCACAACTCATGAGGCTCTCTTATGCCTAGACACACACACACACACACGCCCACCCACCCGCCCTCACACACACACACACACACACACACACGCACACACGCATTATGTTACATTTGAGCAATTCACTGTACAATGTTTGTTAGTTGTTAATATGCTGTTGTGGTTGTTTTAACTTTAGATTAATAAAACTTAATTCTACTGCAATTTGTATCTGGTGTCCTTCCTATGGTTACAAAGTGAGATATAATGCTAATGGAAAGCCCTGTACATTGAACTTAAGAGTAAACAACTATTTATATGTAAAGCTGTATTTGTCTCTTCAACCCTGTTATGCTAGTCTCAACCCCGTCACACCTACATTTTCATATATTATTTTCTTAAAATGCTGAAATTTTTTTTTATTGTTTGGGGATTTTTGTCTAAAATATTGAGAGTTATCATCTGATCATTGATTTTGATTACAATTCTTAGTTAAACTAAATGTTTGATGAAAAATGACAAGATTGCTTTCACTCATTAGTTACATTTCAGGATTTAAGAGAGTAAAAATGTGTGATTTTATGTCATTTTTCTATGTAAAATTATTGAATTAGTATGGGGGACATCTAATTAATGTAAACATATTGATTTCTTTAGAAATACATTTTAAGATAATATTCAGAGAGCCTCCAAAGTGTCCATAACGGGTTGAAGAATTACAGTCACTACATCTTGAAAATAAGATCAATAATAAAAGAAAACTAATGCCTGAGATGGGAAAATGCATTTTTCTGATAGTTAAATATATCCTTAATGATGTGGGATATACATATAAATAATACATTTTGGTAAAAAATGTGAAACATCCAAGTCCAATTTTAACCATTCTCGTGGAATGACTCAGTTACTGTTGATATCAAAAATGTAATGCTGTCCTTTGAGATTTTAACATAAGACCGTGAGTGTAATGGATCTAAAACTGTTTAAATCTTCAGGGCCTTCTACAGCCTGGTAACATGGAGACTTTAAAAACATCAGCAGAACGTTTAAGTAGTGTAGTCTAATTTGTTCTTTTAATTTAATAATAGAGTCCATATTATATCAACAGCTACATTCACTCTGGAGAGAAACTAGTGAGGGAGACCATCAGGACCAAGCTGGGTTTCCTGGGTCCAGAGGTTTGGAGAAACTTCTTTCATCACAGCTGTCCTGTGCCATAAGTTCTGTTGACCTGCTGTAAGAGGCATCCTTCACCGGCAGCTCCCTCACAGGGAAATCTTCAGCACTCCTCCGTAGGCCCGCCCCAGGAGATGAATAAACCCAGCATTTCATCAACACTGTGATGAGACCTTTGGTTTGTGTAATAAACCTTTGGTTTGTTAGACCTTTGGTTTGTTATAAATACTCAGATACTCCCCAGAGGCTCCGGACTTTTACATAAAGATATTATATTCAGTAATATCATATTTAAAAATATATGATCCTCTCTGGTTACTCTGGTATGAATAACTCTGAATCACTTTATGGTAAATAACACACTATGTGTAAAAAAAAAACTGTGAAAAAATTCCAGATGACAACTTTATAGTTCAACATACAAGTGACGACCTTTGACCTTCATCAGGTTTTATTTAATTGTGTTAGAGAAAATCTCATATGCTCTTCATGCAGCTGAGTACATCAAGTGTTTAAAACGGAAGCTGTGCAAGTCTGAGATCAGCAGCTTTGTGAAACACCAAACTGAGGTCCTGTTAATGCTGATATATAGTGACACAGTTACATGAGTGATTAATCCTTTTGTTTTTTTGTCTTTAACTTTATCAATAAAACAGCTGCAGCTTTCACTACAGCACGTGTGATACTTTAACCTTTGTACTGTTTCCATCAGTTCATTTTGCAGTTATGTGAACATGTTGGATGATCTGTCTGCTGTCACTCGATGGGGCTGAGGTCTGAATCTGAGGGCAGCTCCTGTAATCACAAAGACAACAGAACCATCAAACTCAGATATAAATTTTATCCCTCAATATTGAAATAAAGCTGATTCTTCTGTCCTCACACACTCAGGATCTGAAGTTCTTCTCTTACATTTTTTTCAGTATTACAGTACACTACAGTACTTTAATCCATAGTTCCTGATTAATGAGGAGTTACTGAAGTACAAGCTTTTAAAAAAATTGTTACTGTCTTTACAGATGTGGCAAGAGACTGAAAACATGCTGTTGTTTGCACATATTTAATATTCAGCTCTGCGCAGGAGCTGCAGCAGGGTGCAGCCTGTTGCTTTTACAGTATAATACTTGTAATAAAAGTACAGTAACAGTAATTAGTGTCAGTAAATTCATTCACCTGCACAGCTAAACGAACCCTGACAGCCGAGTGCTCATCTTAGCTAGCTAGGTCTCAGGAGCTAGCTAAGGACGGTAGTTACGGAGTAACTTACAAACACGTTTAACTTACCGAAAAAGTGCAGCGGGGCCTCGGGTCCTTCTGTCGGGTAGTCCAGTTTACTGAAGAACACCTCAGACTGTCAGGTTAAAACACTCGGTCGTGTTTTCGTAGCGTAAACGCAGGCCCTCCTCTCAGAGCCTACGCTCTATCTGCTATTCGCGAACAGAGATACGCAAGTTTCTCCGTGACTGCAGCTGTCAGTCAAAGCTCTTATGATGACGTTTAACCCCAATTTAACATCACCGCGGTAGGAATTAGGGGACTTATGGGAGAGGAGACCCCTTGAACATCAATCAGCGTGATGAGAACTATTGAAAACAAAAGGAAGAATCTTTGGAAAAAAATTATCTAAGGAGAATTAATTAATTTTAGTCTGGCTTCATTTTTGGGGAGCTGTCGCGTCCTCCATGTTTTCTACTGTCAATGGTAGTGACAGCTACAATAGGTTTTTTTTTTTTTTTTGTATACGTTTTATTGACAAAACACAAAATACAGATATACAAATACAAAATAGCAAACACAATGTCAGGGGGTTCATATAAAAAAACAAAATAGACACAGTCTATTAAAGAATCACATGATATTGAACAGGGAACATAAGTTTATGGTTTTGACAGCTTTTTGATTTTGAGAATGTTGTATGGTTTTAACATATTGTTTGGTTTCATTTAAAAAGCACCGAAAAGATGGTTTTGCATTAGAAAATTTCGACTTATGTATATGAAATTTAGCCAATAACATTAATAAATTAATCAAATAAAATTCGTTTGCCCTGTGCATGGGGTACTTAAAGAAACCAAACAATATTTTCTCGTAACAAAGAGAGAACTCAGAAAAGATAAAGGAAACAACAAAAACACAAAATTCTTGCCAGAAAAGATTTGTGTATAAGCGTGACCAAAATAAATGAGAAATATCTTCCTTCACACAATTACAAAATGTACAGTTAATATCAATGTCCTTTTTATAATGTACAAGAAAAGATCTGGTTGGGTAAAAACAATGAATAACTTTAAAAGATATTTCCTTTACTTTGCTATTTAATAGAAATTTTGACGGTAAGGTCCAAATCTTCTCCCATTCCAGGTCCTGGTATAAGTTATTCCAGTAGGCGACAGCCGTTGGGACACAAGTTCTGTCTTTTTGAAATAGAGTTTGTATTTCACGGTTGTTTATCCTCTTTACAGAGGGGAAACACACCTGACCGACATAAGTAACAGCATGATCCAGTGGTAAAGGGGTCAAATCACTAACAACAAGATTTCTAAACAACTTTAAGACCCCAGCAGGGATAGCATCAAACACTATGGTATATTCATTTGGTGGAACAGGAAGACCATATGTATTCAAAAATTCTGAGTAAGAGAATAAACCTCCAACTGGATTTATAAGTTGTGCAACACGATGAATCCCATTATCAAACCAACTACTTAAAAACACAGACTTATGTTTGTATAAAATGTCTCTATTGTTCCAAATATAGTATCTATGTGGAGAAAAGTTGTGTTTATAAATCAATGACCAGGAAAGAAGCATTTGTTTATGAAAGTTGGATAGTTTAAAGGGATTTTATCGATATTGTAATTACAAAGCAAAAGAAAGTTAAGACCACCAATTTTTGAGAAAATATAATTGGGAATAAAGTTCCAAATTGAGGTTGGGTTCCTGAAAAATTGTTTAATCCAGTTTATTTTAAACACATTGTTTAATGAGGAGAAGTCAAGAAAGTTTACTCCACCATGTTGGAATGAGTTGGATAAAACTGATCTTTTAATATAATGAATTCTATTTTTCCATATGAAATTATAAATAAGTCTGTCAATATCTGCCAGGGTTTCTTTATTTACATCAAGAGACAAAGCAGCATAAGTTAGACGAGATAAACCCTCTGCTTTCGTGAGTAAAACTCTCCCTTTAATGGATAAATCCCGCTGCAGCCAAGCATTTAGCTTTTTTTGTGTTTTGTCCAAAATTGGAGTGAAATTAAGGGAGCACCTGGTGGATTGATTTTTATTAATGACTATACCAAGGTAAGTGACAGACTCTTTCACTGGGATACCAGCAATAGATAGACTGGTACAATTTCTAAGGGCAAGCAGTTCACATTTGCCAATGTTTAGGTAGAGTCCTGAAGCTAAAGAAAAGGCATTAATTGTGTTAATAGCCATCTGCACCTGTGAAGCATTTTTTAAAAAGAGAGTGGTATCATCAGCAAGTTGACTAATGAATATTTCTTCATCTGCAATTGTTATACCTTTCAGAGGACTGCGTTTAATATAATCAGAGAGGAGTTGAGCACAAATGAGAAATAAGTATGGGGAGATGGGGCAGCCTTGCCTGATACCGCAGTTCAAGTTAAACCTAGGTGATGTACCTGCTTGTAGTTTGATGGAGCAATTCACATTTTTGTACATTGTTTTAATTGCATTCTGAAAATAAGGACCAAAGCCAAATTTGTCCAAAGCCTGAAAAATAAAACCATGTTCAATCGTGGCAAACGCTTTGCAGAAATCTACAAATAAGATAAAGCTATCATCCCTACACAAATCTGCATAATCAATTAGGTCAAAAACAAGTCTGATGTTGTTGGATATGTGTCTGTTAGCCATAAAGCCAGACTGAGTTTCATCAATAATATCATTCAAAACAGCTTTCAGTCTTTTGGCAAAGATCTGAGCTAGGATCTTATAATCATTATTAAGGAGGCAAATTGGCCTCCAATTGTCAATATAAGTGGGATCTTTCTTTGGCTTTGGGATTAGGGTTAACAGACCTTGTGATAAAGTGGGGGAGAAGAGACTGATTTGTAAGACTTTCAATGTATACATTAAGAAGAAATGGAGCCAGTTGATCTGCAAAAGTAATGTAAAATTCAGAGGTTAAGCCATCGGTTCCTGGGGATTTATTAAGTTTAAGACGTCGAATGGCAGGTAGCACTTCACTAATAGATATCGGCCTATCACAGAAACTCATCTGATCTTCTTTAACTGTTCGCACATCAGGGATTTGTTCCATAAAGTTCAGAGCAGCACTCTCATCAAACTCTGACTTGTATAAATTTTTATAAAAATTGGAGCAATAGGTGGAGACGGGGATCATCAGTTATAATACCGTCAATATTAAGTCTCCGAACAGAACTAAGTTTAGAACAAGATTTCTCTAATTTAAAAAAATAGGATGAGTGTTGTTCACCTTCTTCTAACCATCTTCTCCTTGATCTCACAAAGGCTCCCTCTGCTTTCAGTTTATAGATATCATTTAACTTACTCTGTTGCAAAGCTAAGTCAGTTTTATCTTCTTCAGATAGGTTCTCTGGTGGGATCTGAGTGAGAGCAGATATCCTAGTAATTACATTAATTTCTTCATTTTTCCTCTGTTTTGCTGCAGATGAGCCATACTCTCTTAAATATTTAGCGGCTTCAAATTTAAAGAGTTCCCAATTTTGACAGTAGAGATGACTGGTTAGGGCTTTATCCCAGAAACGTTTGATTAATGACAAAATATCTTCATTCACTTTTTCATGTTTTAGAAGGGAGTTATTAAGTTTCCAGTAGCAGCTCCTACAAGTTTGGGCAGCATTAGTATTGAAAAAGACCTGAAGTGATACCACTTTGTGGTCCATGAGTGGAGTTGGCATTATATTGGCTATAACATTATCCCTATTTAAGCAATCAGAGATTAACCAGAAGTCAATACGGGATTTAAAAGAGTTGGATTTGTTACTCCATGTAAATAGTCTGGCTTTAGGGTTTTTAAATCTCCAAATGTCTATTAAATGAAACTTTTGCATAAATGTATTTAAACAACAGGACAGAGAGTTATTTGAGCTAGGTGGCCATCTGTCTAGTGAAGGATCTGGAGCAATGTTAAAATCGCCTCCAACTAATAACAGGAGATTCGGGTATTTGGATAACCAGAACAAAAGGCGTGTTTCAAGGGGATCCAATAAGAAGTCATTATCAGACTTAGAATTAAAACCATACACGTTGGCAAGAAGAAGAAGTGTACCATCAATGTTGACAATCATTAACACATAGTATCCTTCTGAGTGCATTTCAGAGTGCATAACGTTCCCATTAAATTTGTTCTTCAGAGTAATAACTTCTGCCGATCTTTCTGATCCATGTGAGAACCATAGGTCCTTGCCCCACTGTGTTTTCCAAAAAGCAGGATCCTTAATAACAGAGTGTGATTCTTGAAAAAAAACAAAGTCAGTATTCTGTTGATTTGCAAACAAAAACAAAGCTTTTCGCTTAACAGTGTCTCTTAAACCCCTGACATTGAGAGAACAAAGTGATATAGAGAGTGCGGCTTTAACACAAAATAATGAACAGTTTACTTCCCTTAGTTAACATGGAACTGGTATTAACTTTTATCCTGAACCTCAAAATTGTAAATAACTCCTTTGACATCGGTAACTTTATACCTCAAGGAGGGCATGAAACCTCCATCAACGCAGGTGCAGCATGATCCTCAGGCGAAGTGTGCGTTGGGTGCACCTCTTTCCCTTCAATGATCACACGGACCCCGGCAAAGTGAGCTCTTTTTCCTTCTTTCCTTGCAGCATCAATAAGAGGCCAAAGCTTCTCTCAAATTGCTCTGTCGGCAGAGGACAGATCTTCAGTGAACCTCATGTAGTTTTCTTTCAGAAAGGAGCAGTTTTTAGCTTTTCTCCAGATCAAGTCACGAGCTGATCTTGTCACAAATCGAATGATAACCAGCCTTGGTTTCTTCTGAGTTTCGCTGTAGCGGCCCAGGCGATGAACTACATCAATGCTGTTTTTGAATCCTGCACTTGTTTCCCCGGCAACAGTGCAGCAGATGTCAAGTACTTTTCTGGTGATGTCTTCTTGCTTTTGCTCAGGGACACCTGAGAGCCTGAGATTCCATCTCCGATGGTATCTTTCAACTTCTTTGACCTTCAGTTCTACTTGAGACATTCTGCTGCTGTTTTTTTCACAAGTAGCTTTAACAGTTTTGGTGACATTCTTCAAAGATTCTACTTCCAAGAACATGAAGTCAATAGACTTCTTCATGGCCTCGATGTTAACAGTATTCTTGCTGATCATAGCCTCCAGATTATCTGAGCGCTCATTAATTAAAGTAGCAATGTTGTTTTGCACATCAGCAAGAGTTATATCACCTTTGTGTTTTTTACCATCTGGTCTGGCTGGAGTATCGGGGTCCGAGTCCGGCAGTGGCATCAGTTCAGGACTTTTGCTGCGGTTGTTCGGCAGTCACGGCATTCTTGGGGCTGGTTTTTGAGCCAGCTACACCTGTGTTTCTCTCCATTTCCTTGGTTGCTCCTTTGGTTAGACTTTTAAACTTCATGGGTGTTTCTTTTTCCTTCCTTTTGCTACCCTGAGCTGTTGGAAACATCGCTGAGGTAACAGAGCTTTCCTGCTGTTAGCTGAGCTATCGCTTTGCAAAGAGGCTAGGGTCGCGAAAAAGTCCTTTGAAGTATGGTTCAGGAAATGCCTTAGAAATGCCGCATACGTGTACTGAATAAACAGTCAGTAGAATAACTCATTTGTGATTCAGAGAAAAAACGACGGCTGAAAAGGAAGTAAAACTGCAAAATCCTGCTTAGCCACGGAGAAGAGCGTCTACCTCGGTCGCCATCTTGGCTGCTCTCGACAGCTACAATAGGTGACACGGGGGAGCCCATGGCGCAGCCACGTTTTTGTCTGTAGAAACCCTCGACCCGAGCTTAGCAAATGTAACCCTATAATACGGTAGCAACACTGTGTCAACTCAGACCTTAGAAGCTTTTTCGGTATTTAAGCCAGAAAAGGACTGATTTTGATCAATTAAGAGACAAAATGTCACAGCTTGACAATAAAAGACCCTCGTCTAGCTCCAAGACGAAGCTACTGCTAAAGGCTAATGCTAGCCAAACCAACGGGTCGGTAAACCCACTGCCATGACTATACGGCTCTTTCACTACCTCTCCCAATAACTGAGGACGTAATGGACGAGTTTCCACCTCTACCCGTCTCACCCAGCCAGTCTCCGGCGCCAAAGAAAGCGATGCATTCAAAGGTAGATAGCGTGGATATTGTTGAAACTCTATCAAAGCTAATAAACGAAAGAATGGATAACCTTGCACTACAGATTGCCGGTGTTGTGCCAAAGTAGTTACCCCCGTCAAAAATTGTTTCCCCATTCACGGGAGCGCGCAAAGTAGGAGAAGCCACTTGCCCAGCTCCGTTCTGTACGCTACTTGTCACTGATCTGCAGTCGACGCGATAAAGAGTAAAAGCTGGAAAACAGCAGACTCGATTAATTTAATATTAGTTTCGTGACATTGTAATGTGCCGTGTGGAAGACAATTTACCTTAAACTGTACACTGAAATAACCTGCTGGGAATACTTTGTCTAGAAAAAGACTTTGATACTATAATACTGTAAAACCAGACGCGATCATGGAAACACGTCGCTCTCCAGGGAATTTACACTCGCTTTACACTTTGTAGCGAAGCTATCACGAATGAGTTTATTTGCAAAATCAATCACAGTATAACCAATAAGTACAGTAACTTTGGAGACGATTTCTTCGTCACAGCAAAAGTTATGGAGGGATACAGATTTTATCAGGCTGTGTGGCATCGGCTGCCAAAATGTGTGCCCCCCCATCTGTAATCCATATTGGCTTTGCTATCACAAAGGGTATATTTGCCAAATAAGTCACAGTATAACCAATAAGTACAGTAACTTTGGAGAGGATTTCTTCTTCACAGCAAAAGTTATGGAGGGATACAGATTTTATAAGGCTGTGTGGCATCGGCTGCCAAAATGTGTGTCCCCCCCAATCAATAATGTACCTTGGCGTTGCTATCACGAAAGAGTTTATTTGCAAAATAAATCACAGTATAACTAATAACTACAGTAACTTTGGAGACCATTTGCTTTTTTTAGACTTCTTAATTTAACATCTACATCTATATATGTAGATATGTGTTGTCAACAATGTGTGCCATAAAAACACTAGCTGTGGACCTTTAGTGTCAACTATGTACAAGCGAAACAAATAAACACATCTTCTGGTGGTGGGCTTTTCACGCAGAGCTGGTGGAACCACCGCAAACACATCTCACACTGAATCTGTAAAAAAATAAATAATTACAAATCCCAATGTTAAAATTTCATTTATGGGAATTGATCATAACATTTAGCAGTCTTTCTTAATGTCATTACCCATTTGTTGTCAGTTTCATGCTCTTCTTCCCCGCAGAAATTACAGATCAAGTCAAGTCAAGTCATCTGTTTTAAAAAGTGAAAAAATAGCACATATACTACCTACTGCACTTATTACTTCATTCAAACAACTATATGGTTTGTTTCTACAGCCATCATGATGAAAATATTAATGATGTGAGAACATTGAATGGTGGAAAATGAGTTACCTGTCTCTAGGAGGAGAGTGGTGGCAATTTGCAGCCTGTGTGTGTTTATGGCCTTTTTTGTAGACGGAAAGTCTATTGACTCTTTTCGCAAGATCTTTTCAGCAAACTGAAACAGAGATTCTAAGATGACTAAATAGGCTAATATCATAAATGTTATTTTATAGTAATTTGTTTTCTGTGAATCAATTTCTTTCTTTTATTGTGTAATTATCTTATATTCCTTTTCCTGTCATTAACATTTATTACAACACAACATTTCCAATATTCTCATATATATGTATGCAGTAGCGGTTTTAGATACGGGCGACACGGGCGGTTGCCCGGGGCGGCATCGTGGTAGGGGGCGGCATCACAGGCATCGGTTAAAAAAAATTGCTTGTACTCATGCTGCCCCGACATCATGCGAGCCTATATTGGGAATGGCATAGGCACCGATCGATTTTCTATCGCCCATGGGAGTAAGGGCGCCCTCCGTTTGTGAGGTGCGCCTGCTACTTGCTGCACAGGGAGGAGAGGGCGGGGCGACGGGGGATTCTCTGGCTGGCTGGAGCAGAAAAATTACCAACTCTCAAAATAAAACAAAAATAAAAACAAACAACAAACATGAAAACACCAGACATCATGATACAGACTTATAATTTGCACCGATGTTTTTTCAAAATTCTATACACGAAAAGTGAGCGTAAGAGCCCTCGGTGTGCATGCTCGCTGCTGAAGTCAAAGTAAACTTTATTGTCATCTCCGCTACATACAGTCCAGTATATAGAGAGACGAGACGACGAGGCTCCAGTTACAGCAGTGCAAGAAAACAAACAATAAATATTTAAGAGTAAAAAAAATAAATATACACTTTAGGACTCGGGGTAAAGGGATCAATAACAATTTAAAATGTATATTTTATATTTTGTTTATTTAAAGTCTCACACACAACCCGTTTTTAAAGTTTAAAAAAAGAGAAAAGAAGAGGAGTGTAGCGACTTCCACAGTTGCTAGAGGTCGGGGACTGAGCCTGCCTATTTGCCTGACGCGCTGTCAACTTTACGCAGTAATGCGAGAGGTGGAATTGCTTGCTTGTTTATTAAAGTGCTTGAAAAGTTTACAGAGCAATGTGATCGGCTCGCGATTCAAACTCTTAAAACATCACAGGCTCTAATTCAACAAGGGGAAACTCGTTGTGCTGCGGTCAACAAAAACTACGGCTACCCAGCCCTCCTCTCTGTCAAAATCAAACCAGTGATAGACAGACTGACAACGCCCTCTTAATGTCAGCGCTAGCACCCACGTGACTCCCGTTACACATCACCATAGCAACCAAACAAATAAAAACCCAGTGATCCTTAAAATTCAATACATTTAATTATGGCTCCTACAAGGAGGAACGAGCAAAAGACACAGGTAAGCAGATGTGTCATTGGATAATGGCAGGTCATGTATCCTAAAACATTAAGAATCAGAATACTTTATTAATCCCTAAGGAAATGATGTGCGTTACAGTTCCTCCAAGAAGAAATGGTAAAAATAGTAACAGTAACAGACTAAACTCCAAACAATATATACAATAATATAATATTAATTAGTCAGTGTCAGTTGTTGATTTGTCCTGTTCTCATTGTATGACAAAGTATGATGTCTGTTTAGTAGCCGTTTGCATACTATGCATACTCTCTCCCTCTTCATATGTATGTATGTATGTGTGTGTGTGGGGGGGGGGGGGGGGCCGCCAGAGGGGGTGTTCGCCCAGGGCGCCTAACAGGCTAGGACCGCCACTGTATGTATGTATTACGGTTAAGACTCCACTCCAATGCAAAGACTCCTCATGACGTAGCGTCCACTTGTTTTGGGTGTTTGACTGTGTCACAAGTCCATCTTGAGACGTTGCATCCTTTTTTTCGCATGAATGCCCTGAAAGACAAGTACAATAAAAACAACATGTTTTAAAATTTTGGTGACACAAAAAGGTGAACAGTATGGAGAGCTTAAGTGTCTGTTGAACATCAAGTTAAGAACACTGACCACACTGTTTTGTTAAAATCATTACTTTTTAAAAGTCTACAACGCATTTCCGTGGACAATTACTTGTGCTTTTTTTCCCGTTTCCGCCCATGATATAGAAATCAATCACTTACACAGTACACTTTGAAGAGATGTGGAGGAGGAGCAAAGATGAAATTCACACATGTATAACCTATGTGAAATTATTTTAGACATTTGTCTGATGTTTTAGTGCTAAACCTCAGCAACACTTTATGCAACTACTAAACATTATTCTCCCCGTGCTATATTTTCTAATGTAAAACATCATCTCATACAGACATCAGGTCCTCAAATAAACATTGAAACATGGGGAGACTTCTCTTTAAAGGCAAAATTAACCCATAACACCACAATATCAGAAGGCCAACACAAAAATTTAAACCTGTTGCTGCTACTTTTTTAATTGTGAGTACCAATTTTTTCTAAAAAAATTTTTGATTGACATCATACTTATAATTGTCATAATAAACACAAAAATAACAACAGCAACAAAGAGTTTAATAAAGGGTCAAAATAAATTTCAACATTTATCCTTACCTTGTTGATTCCAAACAATTTTGGATACCTTGTTTAGTTTCTCCGAGTGGATCAAGATACAGTGACTTCTTTTCTTGTGGGTAAATGACTGTGACAAAGTGGCTAGGACAGAAGTCATTTGCCATTTGTCACTTGTGTATATTGTTATTCTGTGTTCTGTTATCCTATAGTCTATCATAATGCTTTAATGTAAACACAGCACATGTAACCTTGGCTCTACATACTATCCCGGGTCTGTTTGTGGTAGCATTGGTTATATTCATTTCATCTGTGCAAATGTACTTAAAGCTAAATGTCACTTCATCATTAATTGATTTGAATCTTTCATTTGTTTATGTAGTTTGGTTATACTTATCATTGTGTGTTCCTCTGAACAGGTCCTATGTGTAAAACAGGTATGTGGGAATGGCCGGCCCAGTACTTCCTGATTTTATAGGATATGATGTCAATGATCATGTCAATTGGGTGTAACCAAATGAAGGGGTGTTTCTTTTGTGTAAAATTGTTTATTTCATTTAAAATAACCCCATGAGTCAGAGTAAGTGAAGAGATTGACTTTTCAAACTGTTTAGTTGGGTGAATGAGTTTGTTAAGTGGAAAAATGATTTTATTCCTGTTTCTTTGTCTAGACTGTGTTATTTAGTCTACTAGTGATGGGTCGTTAGCGAACGAAATGGCTCTTAGAGCCGGATCTTTGACGTGAACGACGCGAGCCGGCTCCTTATCGCGAGCCGTCTCCTTATCGCGAGCCGTCACGTGGGGGTTTTTTTTTCTTTCTCTCAGCCTCTCGCACTTTTTTTTTTTGAATGTGTTTCGGAGTTTGTACGTGTTTTGTCTCTAGGGGCCACCGCATATATTTATATATAAACATATATAAATAAAACCACTTTTTTTTTACGTTAGTAATTCCTTTTGTGCATAATTTTATATTATTGTTAATAATAAATTAATTAAAGCAACAAAACAACCTGAAGAGCTGGTTCGGAGCCGAAAGAGCCGGCTCTTTTTAGTGAGCCGAACCGAAAGAGCCGGATCTCTAAAAAGAGCTGGAAATCCCATCACTATAGTCTACCCTGTTTTCCCAATGGTAGAGGTTAATGAGATCCAGGTGTGAGTAGAATTCTATATAAAGCAGGTGAGATTTTGACTGAGAGGTTCTTATGTTTTTGTGAAATAATTGTTGAAAGGCGACGCCAGAAAATAAAGAACACTTAAAAGAAACTTGAACAGTCTGCAGATGCTGTCTTCCTATCACCTTCCATGCTGCTTATGTCACGCTACCTCACAATGACCTACAGTAAAATTATGTGGAGAATTACATGTAATAATTCAAGACTTAGATTATCTGCATGCCATGCATTTGTCTTATAAAACTGATTTGATGAATATTGTAAATGCAATTATTTTTTTACCACTAATGTCCAGTGATGATGTTCATTTACAATTCCCAGAATGACTTCATGCTCCATGGGTTTGATCTTAAATTGAAACAAAAGAATAAAAATATTAACTTCAGACATAAAAAAAAAGAAATGCAATAACATGTTGTTTAGAGTCCTTTTTTATTAAAGCAATTTATGATATATTATATATCATCCACTTATAAAGTACTCTGCGACAGCCATGATTCACCCCTCATTTCTTTAACCTGTGCAAGAAGCTGAACTATCTTATATTTTTTATAAGTGGTTTTGCACATTACTTCCTCCAAGACTAATAAAGGTCTTTCTAAGGATTTTTTTTGGACATGGAGTTCATTTTCAATCATTTTCAATGTGATCCTTGTACCATCTGCAGAATAATGTTTAATGCTTTCTTAAGCCTCTTTAACAGTGACGTATGAATCACTTGAGAATAAAAAGGTACCTATTAAAGAGATGAAGCAGTGTTGATGATTTCAAAAGAGATATTAGCCCAAATGTTTGCAAATCTCAAATCAAGCATTGATTGGAGTGTGTACAAAAAAAGGAGGAAACCAGACAAGCAGAGAACAAAAGAGAACTGTCAAGTCTAATAAACTATCCACATCTACTAACCCCAGTCTCAATTCATTCTTTCTGCATAAGCTGTTATCCAATCTAAATCTGGATGTGGATATGATCCAAGGTACTTAAACAATACACACAAGACTCTTTCTAGAGATACCTACCTTGAGTCTTGGAGCTTTTCTCTTCCAAATGGAAGTCATTGAAAATGCTGCTTTTGCTGAATTATGACGATTGCATTGTCTCACCATGATCGCAAGATATGCATTAATAGACTGCAAATACAAAATGTAAACATTTTTTAACTGTTGTCAAGGAATAAAACACTGATAGTTGCATTGTTGTCAGTAAAGATCACTGTACCTCACTTTCCAACTCCATGTCCGGACTAATTTGTTGGATATCCCAGTAGAATAATTTGTAAGCACCAATTTTGGAGAGTAGAACGTGAGGACTCTTTCCAGCCCAGGCATCCATTATATCTACAAAAAGTAATGAGAAAAAGAGATAAGTCAGCAGGACTAAATGTAAATCAAAATTTAAAATGCAGAATTTCTTATGTAGTTGTCTGACAAAAGACGTGTTTCAGGGTAAATACTTTTAAGACGCTGATAAAATGGGCACATGGTTTAACATTGTATTTTGTAGAAAAAAAAGAGCACTTAAATTTGCTTTTATTTGGGGGTAAAGTTACACTTACAATGTTCTATAAAGAAATTTAAATAAATTCATATTAATAAAAGAAAATAAATTTAAATACATAGCAATAGAAATGCTCTTGCCCCCTATCAAATCTTTTTTCCAGCAGAAACACCTATTACAACAATTTTTTTAAATTATGTTTAGTTGAAGCTACATGAATATATTTTTAAAATACTCAGGCTCAAGGCTTGCACCTGTGGCCTTTACTATTACATAACCGTTTCTGGAAAAATGTTATTTTTCTCCTCCAAAACTAGTTTTATTATCTTGAAAATAGAGTGTCAATTTCTGGGCTGTTAAAAGCAGCGTCTTAAAGAGTATTTGATCTTTCGAACTGTTGCTGGCAGGCAGTCATCATCACAACATTAATATACTTCTTGTAGTGGGCATTCTATGTCACTAGCAGCATATATAACAGCAATTTTAGAAAAGAAGAAAATGAAGACTACTAGTCAAAATTAGGGACACACCTTCCCATTCAGTGTTTTTCTGTGTGTTCATGCTTTTCATGCAGTGACAATCATCTTAGGTGACTACCCCATGAAGCTCACTGACAGAAGGCCTAGAGTGTGCAAAGCAGTGATCAAAGCAAAGGGTGGCTAATTTGAAGAATCTAAGATATAAAAATATTTTTGGTTCTTTCATACTTTTTGGTTTACTACATCATTTGTGTTAGGGTTAGTGCTCCATATGTGTCCATTCATAGTTTTGATGCCTCGAGTTCTACTCAACAATAAATCTACAAAAGAGAGTACTGAAACAAACACTGTCATATGAACAAAAGTCCTTTTTTAAAAAATAAAAAAATATTATATTTATTTACATTTCTCTGCAACTGTTAGTTCTGTGGTTTGTGCTGTAGATTGCTGGGCTGTAATCTGTGGAGCTGAGGCTTGTGTGGTTGTAGCATTTGGAGCTGTGGTCTTTGAGGCTGGGTCTGCTGTTGTGGTTGGGTCTGCTGTTGTGGTCTTTGAGGCTGGGTCTGCTGTTATGGTCTTTGAGGCTGGGTCTGCTGTTGTGGTTGGGTCTGCTGTTGTGGTCTTTGAGGCTGGGTCTGCTGTTGTGGTCGGGTCTGCTGTTGTGGTCTTTGAGGCTGGGTCTGCTGTTATGGTCTTTGAGGCTGGGTCTGCTGTTGTGGTCGGGTATGCTGTTATGGTCTTTGAGGCTGGGTCTGCTGTTGTGGTCGGGTCTGCTGTTGTGGTTTGTGAGGCTGGGTCCGCTGCCGTTGTGGTCTGTGAGGCTGGGTCTGCTGTTGTGGTCTGTGAGGCTGGGTCTGCTGCCGTTTTGGTCTGTGATGCTGGGTCTGCTGGCGTTGTGGTTTGTGAGGCCTGGTCTGCTGTTATGGTCTTTGAGGCTGGGTCTGCTGCTCTTTTGGATTCGGTTTGTAGAGCTGTAGCGTGTTCTGGTGCTGTAGCACTTGTGGCTGGTTCTGGTGGTTTGTTCTCTTTCTGTGCTGTTGCTCCTGACTCTGGTTCTGATACCGTTATTGCTATACCTTGTGGAACTGGAGATGGATGTTGTGTTTGAACTGGTAGTGATGTAAGTGATGCCATTGGTGCTGTAGCCTGTGTAGCTCTAGGAGGAGGTGGTGGTGCTACCGCCACTGGTGCTGCTGTAGCCTGTGAAGCTAGAGCAGATGCTGGTGCTGCTGCAGCTTGTGGTGCTGCTGGACCTGGTTGTGCTGTTAGTAATGTGGCTGCTGTTTTCTTTAAACCCCGGTGTGGCACTCTTGGCATACTGTCTTTGCTCAACTTTAGTTGGTCAATATTTACTTTTGGAATGATTGTCCCATTGGAATCCTGAAGATCTGCACTTTTACCTTGGATTGCTGTAATAATGTAAGGGCCTAAAAAGTTTGCTTCAAGTTTCCCCCCTTTCCTCTGCTGGCTTCTTATGTTAGCTCTTAAAACTTTGTCACCAACTTTGAAGACAACATCTCTTCTTCATCATTTTTATTTTGCCCTTTGTTTTTTCCTGAGCTTTGACCACATTGTCCTTCACCAGTTCCAACAGCTTTTGATGCTTTTGAATGTCTTCCGACAGCTCCTCCTGCCCCACAATGTCTTCCACACTCTCATCAACCTTTGAATCAAAAGACATGTCTATCATTACTATAATTTGTGTAAGATACACAGATAATACATAAAGGAACTGAGAAATACAGTGAAAATTTACATTTAGTGTCTTTGGTAAGTTTTTAAGACACAATGTATTTCTGGCAAAGCTTAGGTGTATCTTGGGATTGATTGGACATGAAGAAAACTATTATTGAGGGGTGGAACAATCCATAAAAATATTCAGTGGTGTAGTGCTTTTATAGCGGTGACATAGCATCCATTGAAACTGATCTGCCTGCGCCTCAAAAACTAAAAAAGTTTTGTTGTGTGGGATTTCCGTGTAGTTTGTCACAGACAAAAAGACATACCATGAACTCTTCTGGGATTTCGGAAGGATAGCGAGCCTCTCTGCCAAACATTAGGTAATAAGGTGGATGGTCACTTGTTTTTTAGTTCTGAGTCCAAACATTACAGCATCCAGATACTCATCCCACATTTCTGGTTGGTCGCCAACAACTTTACACAGGGCTCTGACAATGAAAGCACATAGAAGACATTCATATGAAAGATCATTTACATTTTTTAATAGTTTAATGTCATGCATTAATATTTTGTTTGAAGGGAACCCCCATAAATGTATAACATGTACTCCAAGAATTTACCTCTGGATGGTGCCATTCATTTTCTCCACCAGCCCATTTGTTTGTGGGTGATAGGGGGAGCAGAAGCTTCTTTTAATTTTTAACAATCCGCAAACCCTTTTGTTGAGCTGCAAAAGAAAGTTATATACACTGGACCAATGTCCATTGTTGGTTTCAGTAAGTTTTCCAATAAGGTCCATCCCAACCAGTTCAAATGGCTGAGAGACCTTAAAAAGAAAATCATAGTTAAGTTAATAATACTGAAATTACACAGAATGCTAGTCTACTGTTATAATTTTTTCAAGTATATACTCAGTAGGTTTCTAAGCAATGAAAACATTGTGTGATTAAATGTGATTATTTGCTATGGTCGATGACTAACCTTTATCGGAATGTATTCTGCTGGTTTTTTAATTGTTGCAGCACTTGCCTGGCAAAGTGCACACTGGGAAACCTAATCAAAAATAAAAGCAATTCAATAAGAAACACAAGAGTTGAGGATCAAGGTTTACATAACTTATTTTGAGAGATACAGAAACATTGCTGTGTTCCTCTTAAAATAAGTTAGCTGTAGTCGAATTACATAGAGTTTGTTTTGGAGTACCCACCCAATTATTGATGTCCACTGACATCCCTGGCCAGTAGAACTGCTTTGAAATGGCTTCTCTTGTTTTTGTTTGCCCGCAATGGGCCCCAGTAGGACTGGCATGAAAATCTGAAAAAATTGTGTTTGCACTCATCAGCCCCACAGACTACCGTTGTCTTTATGGTTTTGTCTGTGCCTTTGTAAAACAGCTGCTCCCCTAAACATAAACAAGAAAATAGAAAAGTTTATTATAGCTGTTTAAACCACAACAGGTCTATATGTGGTAAAAGTCATGACAATACATCTTGAATGTAATGAATCAATTATGTATGTGATATAATTTGGGGGTGACTATTGGACTGGTTCTCTATATTTATGACAGTATGACTACTTCAGAAACCAAAAAGATTATGCCACACACAAGACTGATTTACTGATACTAAAAAAAGTGATGGATGTGTAAAGTCATTATGACTAATGGCCTTCAGATATCATGGATTTATTTTTAATACAAATATCAATTCAAAGTAGTTTAATTTAATTTTCCACATATGTAATTTAAAGACATAAAGACATAACAGTGGGTACACCTGCGTAAAAGGGTGTGGCACATACCACTAAAGAAAAGTAATTACGACGTAATATATTGTAGTTAAGCTATAAAAGGACAAAAACAGTTCTTAGTTAACGCTGTCTACTTAATAGCAAACCTTAAAACTTTTACTTTAATAAACGCCCATGTGCCTATTAACCGGGGTTAACTAGGTCAAAGAAAGGTCAAGCTAATTAAATCGGTTAGTGCAAATTAAGACTACACATTATGCCATTGCACATTATGCACAGTTGCTTGGACTTGGTTGACTGGTTTTCATTGATCCTTCTGGTGTTTTGGATCATTAAGTCTATGCTTCATTTATAGTGTGAGGACACTTTACGTTTCAGCACCTGAGTTGTATCCTAAAAAATATTTCGTGTATTTCTGCCGAGTTATTTTCATCCTTGCAATGCTCGGTCCCTTAGTGAGGTTTATTTTTTGTTAAGCACACAATATTGGTTCCTTAAATTTCTAACTGTTTATTTTTTGTTTTCTTAATTGTCATTTTCTATTGTTTCCCTTAATGCCAGGGGGTTGAGACAGATCTGTAAACGTAAAGCCTTATTTTTGTTTGCTAAGAAATATAAAAGTCATTTTTGTTTTTTCCAAGAAAGCCATTCTGTATCTGCTGATGTGAACTTCTGGAAGTCTCAGTGGGGTAACAATGTTTGGTATTCGCACGGCACAGAGAGGTCAGCTGGGGTCACAACTCTCAAAGGTAGCTATATTCAGATTGTGACTCTTTGGGTCATTATATTTGTCTGGTAGTAGAATACAGTCACTCCATTTTCATAATTGTCAATTTATATGGCTATAATACCAACCCTGAAAATGATAATTTAATTGACTCTTTAGATACAAGGATTAGTTTTTGGCTTTCTAAATATCCCAGTTCAAACTTAATAATTGGAGGAGATTTTAATGTTTCACTGAATGACACTATAGATAGATGGCCCCCAGCACAACATTTTAGGAAAAATTTGAGATTGGAAACATTTATGGATAAATTTAATGTAACTGATATTTGGAGAGACAAATTTCCTGATGATATATCATTTACCTGGAGTAACCATTCTGGTTCAAGGAAATCGCGTATTGATTTCTGGTTAATATCAAGTAGTCTATCAAAGGACAGTGTCACGGTCAATATCCTTACAACTCCACTTACGGACCATAGAGCAATATATATTAACCTGCAACTCTTTCCTACTATTGCAATTAATAGATCCTCATATTGGAAATTAAATAGCTCGCTTTTGGGCCATACAATTGTAAACTGTTAAAACACTTTATACACAAGGCTAATATTGAGAATTCCTATAGCACAAACTGGGAAATTTTTAAATTTGAGACGAGTAAAATGTTGAGACAGTATGGGGCAAAAATAGCTAAGTCAAGGGCAGCAGAAGAAGAAAATCTAATTGTTCAAATTTCCGCAATATATCAACTCCCTCCAGACGAGGTCTCGAAGGAGGATAGATTACATCTTAGGTCCTTTCAATCTAAACTGGATGAGATTTACCGCCAGAAAGCTGAAGGAGCTTTCGTTCGTTCAAGAAAAAGATGGATAGAGGAGGGAGAGCAGAATTCTGCTTATTTTTTCCGCTTAGAAAAACATAGATCTAAAACCAATACTATTCATAAAATGAATATAAATGGTACAGTCAGTGATGATGCAAAAATTATTTCTCAATTTTGTTGTAATTTCTACTCAAAGTTGTATGAATCCAATTATAACGCAAAGGTCGCTACCCAATTTATTGACTCTGTAAACAATGTTGAAATGATTAAAAGTGCTGATAGGCTTTTTTGTGACAGTCCAATTACTGAAAAAGAGATATTGACATCTATTGAATTTCTTAAAAACAACAAATCTCCAGGCACAGATGGGCTGGTGGCTGAATTCTATAAATCATTTTCTTCTCAGCTTGCACCCTTTTTGTTGCAGGTTTATAATGAAAGTATTGAATGGGGCACTCTTCCTCCCAGCCTTACTCAAGGACTTATTACTTTAATTCCCAAACCTAAGAAGGACCTACTTTTTATAGACAACTGGAGACCAATAAGCCTCCTAAATAATGATTATAAAATATTAGCTCTATTGCTAGCTAGAAGAATTAAATATATTTTGGATGATATTGTAGACGAGACACAGTCTGGTTTTATGACAAACAGGCACATCTCCAATAATATTAGACTCGTCTTGGATATTCTGGACTACTCAGCATTAATATCTGATGACTCATTTATCCTTCTCCTGGACTTCTATAAAGCCTTTGACTCAATTGAGCATGAATTTATATTTCTTACACTTCAGAAATTTGGTTTTGGTGATATCTTCTGCAGAGCTATCAAAACTCTGTATTCCAGTGCTAATAGTTCTATTAGAATGAAAAATGGCACCACTTCTCGTTTTAGTCTTAATCGAGGGGTACGCCAGGGTTGCCTGATTAGCCCTTATCTTTTTTTACTTTGCACCCAAATTCTTGCCTCTCATATTTCGAATTGCCCTGTGAAGGGTATAAACATAGCAGACAGAGAGATTGTCATCAGTCAATTGGCAGATGATACCACAATTTTTCTTAAAAATGCCAGCCAAGTGCCAATTGCTTTACGTGTAATAGAGGATTTCTCAAAAGGGTCTGGATTGGTCCTAAACTTAAATAAATGTCAATTATTACCTGTCAAAGAGTGTAATGTTCAGAGTATTTGTAATATAACAGTTAAAAATGAAGCAACATATTTAGGTCTGATTATCTGCAAAGATCCAAAAGACAGAATTTTACTAAATTTTCCCCCAATTATTAAAAAATCTCAAACCAAATTAAATCAGTGGTTGCAGAGAGATTTAAGTTTAAGAGGAAGGATATTGCTCTCAAAAGCAGAAGGTCTGTCTCGACTGACTTATGCAGCAATTTCTCTGCATGTGGACGGCAAAACTTGTAAGGATATTGACCGAATGCTCTTCAACTTCCTCTGGAAAAACGGGACACATTACATCAGAAAAAGTGTATTGATGAATGACTATGAACACGGTGGTCTCAATGTTTTGGATTTTACTACTCTAAACAATACATTTAAGATTAATTGGGCTAAACATTTTCTTAAAAATCCGGTATCCATTTGGAATTTTATTCCTCACTACATTTTCTCTAAGTTTGGTGGTCTTAGTTTTATCTTAGGTTGTGATTATAATATAGATAAGCTTCCAGAAAACCTTTCGATGTTTCACAAACAAGTTCTATTAGCTTGGTCCCTTATATATAAACACAACTTTACACCCCATACGTATTCAATTTGGAATAATAGGAACATAGTGTATAAAAATAAATCATTATTTTTTTCTAGGTGGGTTGAGAAACAGATTGTTTTAGTGAATCAGCTGTTTAATCCTAATGGGCAGCTTATGTCCTATTCAGAATTCTTAAACACCTATAAATTTCCTGCCACACCCAAAGAATATGCCATATTATTTGATATAATATCAAATAATATGGCACGGGTATTATAATGCTTTTTAAAGGTATTCAACCTTGCATATCATCGGTTTCTCTCACCAACCCTTTAGATTCACACATAGGAAGAATCTGTCTAACAAACCATAGTAAAAGTAATAAGAATATTCGTGCTTTGTTCCAGACAGAATCTCTAACTTTTCCACATGTGGTCTCTTATTGGAATTCCTTTGTCAGTGACATTAACTGGAAAAGAGTATGGACAATTTCTAACAAGTATCTGGTAACGAATAAAGTGAAGGAAGTCTCATTTAAAATACTGCATAAATTTTATCCTGCTAATCATTACATGACAAAGTTCAAAAGGGACATAAATGTGAACTGTGGATTTTGTGGAAGCCATCCTGAGACTGTGCAACACCTCTTCTGGATCTGTTCATACGCTAGAACATTTTGGAAAGACTTCAGTAGATTCATTGCTGGACATCTCTATAAAGACTTTACTGTGTAATGGGAAAATGTTGTATTTTTTTTCTTTCGAAGGCAAAAAAAGATGTTTACTTTATAATAAACTTGTTAGTTATCTTAGCTAAATTTTATTTTCATAAATGCAAATACAGTAACAAAAAAACCTAATTTTAAACATTACTATAATGATGTTTTATGTTACATAAAATTGATTATTGGATCACTTAACAAAAAGGCTATGAAAACTTACTATTTGTAGTAATTACAAATTATTTGAATGTTTGTAATTCTTTGTATTACACCCCCTGGCATATGTTAATTTTGTTCTGATTGTATACATGTTCTGTATACTGTTTCTTAATAAAGTTTTATATTTAAAAAAAAAAAAAAATGTAGTGATTTACGTCCATTTACGTCCACTGTGAGCAACCATCTTTGAACAGAGGCGGTGGTTTACGACAGCGGTCTCCAACCTTTTTTGCGCCACGGACCGGTTTATGGCTGACAATATTTTCACGGCCGGCCTTTAAGGTGTCGCGGATAAATACAACAAAATAAAACTAGTACCGGTACCGAAAAAAAGAAAATTTATTCATAACACACGTGAAAAGACCAAGGAAAACCGAGTAAACGATAAAAACGATAACAAAATAACGCTGAAAACCGATAAAAACCCTGAAAACCATACATTTCACACCTGAGCCTCAACTCTCACGGCCCGGTACCAAACGACTCACGGACCGGTACCGGTCCGAGGCCCGGGGGTTGGGGACCGCTGGTTTACGACACAAACTGTCATACTGCAACTCAAAGAAGTCCAGATGCTTTTATTTCCAAGCTCCTTAGACTACGATGACCTGTATGACTGAGAACCTTCACAGAGATATTGCTGATAAGGCTCGTGTAGAAGAGCAAGAAAATTTATGTGGCAGATTACAGGGTGCTGGCTTGACCGTGACTTACAAATGACGGCTTACTTGACTGCAGTCCAATATTAGTCTAATCAAACTGTTTTATTGTCTTACACATAACATAGTTTAATAACACATAGTTTTAATATGTTGCCACACTTTTGTTACTGACAAATCGGGACACCTGGTGGTTAGTAGTTTTGTGAGTCTCTGTTGAGCAGTAGCGTTGCAGTTACTTCTAGTTGCTCTTGTTGCTTCGTTTAACTCATATATACACAGTGGCCTTAGATTTCATGTCTTGGAATTTGCAGCATCCATGAGTAGTTGTCTTACACTATCTGTGCTGAATATCTCGGGTCAGGGCTGTGATGCTCAATCAAGTTATAGACCTGCTGCTGTTCTTTGGGAAGCTGATCAATGCATTGATCAAATCTGTTTCTGCGGGTTTTTCTGTAAAAATTCTCTGTAGCAGCTTTTATGTTATTGTAGAATATTTTCTATTAAATTTGTAGATTGGCCTTTAATATGTTACATTCATATCTATAATGGAGCTAGATTAGTCTGCCCTGTTCCAAACATGTCTATTAAGCTCTTAAATTCTCAACTAGTTAATAAATGGTCTTGATGCTGTGTGGTGGTGAGTGTAGTGGAGGCACCAGAAAAAGCTGCTGAAAACAGTTGCAAGGTACATCTGCAAACATGATGGACAGGCAAATTTATGAGATGGAAAAAAACTAATCAGTCCTGCTGTGCATAGAGCAGTTGAGTAGGGCACGAAGCAGAAACACTGCTGTTTGGAACACTGGAATACTGTTTGGAAGCTCTGCCAGGGATGAAACATTACAGATGTGCACCATGTATAGATGGGAACGCCCTGTGGGTAGATCACTGTGACTGACTCCTATACGCACTCATTTAAACCAATGGTAATCTGTCATTGGAATAAGATAACTGAACTTTGAAGTTAAATAATTTGAAACTGGAAAGCTGTCTGCTAAAACAATTAGTGCATTAAAGGGGAGAGTTGAAATACAAAACCAAGTTCAAACAATCAGTTTAAATGGGGAAAAAAAGCACAAATTTAAACTATAGATGTGCCATCATCTATTCAACCATTAAAAAAGGTAAAAAAAAAACAAAAAAGAAACCAAACAAAAAACTTGTAAACCTGCCTGACTTTCACGTCATTGAACTCAATAGACAGTGGGTCAACTCTAACACACTTTCCAGCCGTGGTGTGAATTTACTGCAAGTCAAACGCTAGGTATATTTTCTCTAGTGGTAGTATGAATGCACTTTACCACATGTTTCAGTTCACTCCTTTTATTGATAGTCAAACACTGAAAAGATAAAGATTCAGAATTCATCACTACAAATCACGTGATTTATTTTACAAGACAGTCTGTCTTTACATAATAAACTCATATCAAACAAAACAAAACAAAAATCATTCCTGTCCACAGAAATTCTTCATTCATATTTGGAATCTCAGTTTTATGTTTAGGACAAAATAAGACCAACTATTTTGGGTCTTTCACATTTGAACACTGGGGCTCTCCCATATTTCATCATCATACATATTTGAGATACATGTGATCCCATCCTTCGAGGACACATCCGGATGGTTTACATCACTGGCTGTTGTCTCTTCAGTATTTGGGATGAAATCACCTGTATAATCACCAACACTTCCTAAAGACTCCACAGTAGGTTCATTAGGTCCTCGTGTAGACCCTTGGTGATTCAGTATACAAGGAGCTTGCTTAACTGCAGAAACTTTACTAGTAACTAAACCCTCCGTACTGCCAACATCCAGGACTGCTGAATGTCCCTCACTACTAATCAAGAAGGAAAACGGGGACGCAACTTGGATTTTCTCTGATGATTCTTCCCATCTTCCTTCATGCTCTCCGTTTGTAACAGCTGCTGTGCCCTTGTTTCCAGTTTTCTCCTGGTTGTGACATCTGCTCTCCAGCCCAAAGAAGTGGTTTCTGACAATGTAGCGTACACACTGCAGGAGGACATTCCTCTCGTGTCGGATATCTGGAGCCAGTAACTAAACAAAGAGACAAACAAGAGTTGGACTAAATAATACATCTAAATAGTATAGCTTTAAACAGCGGGTCCTTTTTTACTAAATCAAAATCATATAAATACGCATGCATAGTGTCAAATGACTTCCATACCATCTCAAGCAAAGTGGGGTGATGTGACTGTGGTAGTCTTCCTCGTCCCGCTCTTTCTCCTTTGCTGTTGGGCATGTGAAGTCTGGAATCTGTCTGAACTATTTTCTGTCTCTCTGCATTCTGTAAAAAAGCCCCTCTACCCCTGGCAGGTGCCCTCTCCTCAGGGTTGGGTGGTATTAAGTTTAGAAGGTCCTGGTTCTCTTGCACCAGCTCCTTACCTCTCTGAATGGGTGTGGCTAAAACGCAAAAGCACAAGCGTTAGTAGAAACACTGGACATAAGTTAGGCTTTGTTATATATATATATATATATATCCATCCATCCATCCATCCATCCATCCAGTCGCGTCCGCTTATCCTTTTCAGGGTCGCGGGGGGCGCTGAGCCTATCCCAGCTGTCATAGGGCGAGAGGCCGGGTACAACCTAGACAGGTCGCCAGTCTGTTGCAGGGCCAACACACAGAGACAGACAACCATTCGCATTTACATTCACACCTATGGGCAATTTGGATTAACCAATTAACCTATCCCCACTAAGCTTTGTTATATACTACATAATAAAACCAAACTACAACATAGCTACTCCGAGATGAAAAGTACATGTTTAATGTTGAATCTGATGAAAAACTAGGGCAAGTTATTGTGACTCAGCACACACACACACACACACACACACACACACGGGTGCAACAATACATGTATCTGTATTGAACCATTCGATACAGTGCTTTCAGTTTGGTACGCATATGTATTGAACGTATGGAACGATACAAAATTTTTAATTTATTTGATCAACTTTTCTTCTGACAATGCCGTCTGTGTTGAGGGCTCAGTGGATCTGCATTTGATTACTCCGTCTAGGCTGCATTGTTGGGCGCAGATCCACTGAGTGCCGCCCATATGCACTCAGACAAGTTTGCATGGCAACTCCTCAACGCTACCCAAAACTGAACCTCATCCACCGTCATTCAGATCTGGCGTTTGGAACTATTTTGGTTTTCATGTGAAGTATGACCCTACTTAAGCCTGTTGTGGAAAAAAGTACAACAGTATGTCGGATGTACCAAGCAATGCTCAATTACATTGGTCGGAACTAGGGCTGCTCGATTATGGCAAAAATGATAATCACGATTATTTTCACTGAAATCGAGATCTCGATTATTTGATGATATTTATTTAACCCTTTAAGACCTACCATAGAACCAAGTCCGCCAGAGCTTATATTATTTATTTTTTTTACATGTTGTAGTGCCATTTTTGGGAGCATTTCAAGTTGCTATACATCAATACAACTGTTATAGCCCATATTTTAATAATATGTATGCATTAAGTCCATAGTAACTACATTAATTGCAAAAAAAGTGCAATAAACTACAAAAAAAAATTGTCGTTTACAACAACAGGAAATTTATTTTGAGTGTCTTCATAGTTTTTTGGAGATACAGCAATTGTTATATACTGCAGGAAAAACAAAAAACAATCCTATGATACTAATTTGCAAAGAAAACAGCATGTGCATCAAAATAAACTATTTCCAGCAGTGCAATTCGAGTTCTAAGCATCCCAGAAACTATTCAGAAAAGTATAGAGTCAAACATGACTTATAAAAACACCAGTATAGGCTTTTAAGGCCTACAAGTAAAAAAACTACATTTTCCGCAAAAATGGCGTCACTTCTGATTTTGGCCAGGAAATGGTGGACATGCGATAGTTAGCATTGACGTCTTTTTCAATGTGGGAATTGTTTCGAACAGCTGATCGGATCGGCAAAGCCTGTTTCTGGAATATTATGTTTTTGTTGCTGCAAGCGCTTTTTATGCAATTTTTGCAAAGCTTTATGTGGAAGGAAACCGTGACTTAGGACAAGCTGATGGCATAAGATGTAAGTACAACTCCTCCGGTTTCATATGCAAAAAATATTATTGCGCTAGCTTACGCGGTTCCGGTTCTACAGGGATTTGAAAATAGTTACGCAAAACGGAGCGTGCTGCTCTGACCGGCTTTAAAGGGTTAACAATAACAATGTATTGAATAATGACTTTAAAAAATAATATAAAATAGTGTGCAAATACTGATAACAGTGCAAATGTTTGCAATATAAGAAATAAATGAAAAATGTAAACATCTTTGTTATGTGAACTTTGCTATGGTGTAGTAGCTGCACCACAGAGCAACACTGCAAAGTTTACACACTATGTCTACTTGATCCACGTCTGACTCCGCGAACCCATAATGTTTCCACACATTATGGGGGTTTTTTACCTCTCTTTTCAACCAACAGCAGTCACTCTCCTCTCCAAATAACTTCTGCTTAGCTTTCCGAGCTTCCCTCGGGTCCTCTTATTGTTGTGACGCGTGTTCGAAATGCAGAGGTGCGCTCGATTTGCCACACGGAGCAGTGCGAGAGTAAAGCACGAGGGAGGTGCTAATATTCGACTCAGTAATTTTTAATGATCGTTGAAAGCCCAGATCATAATCCAGATTAAAATTCGATTAATTGAGCAGCCCTAGTTGGAACACAACAAATATGATTACACATTTACGCCGACATCACACTAGTGCAAAGACAAGTGGAAGCAGACAAAAACAACACCAACAACACAACACCAAGCAGGCATGCTACAAACGGCGAGTCATTTAGACAGCCGTTAGAACATGATTCTAAGAGGGCAAAGGGGATAGACAGGGCAATTGCTACTTTTAATGCTGTCTACAAAATTGCTTTTCTTTTGGAAAGAGACATTTCTCTGTAATAAACTATTTTCCACAGATGAGGGATTTCGCCATCAGATACATTTATTTTGTTATTATATTATTTTTTGTATCAAAAAAAATATCTAACCGTGACACCCAATGTTCCATCTAATCTGCGCGTGCGCAATTGTGCACTGCTGGCACCGCCTCTGTGCACAAAAACTCTGCGTTGCGCACAAAAAAATCTAACCTGATTGAAAATTAAAATTGAAACTTTAACAATTCTGTTTTGCAGTGTTAGTCAGTAAGTGACTGGCTGCGCCTGTATCAATGCCACCTTATCCCATAGTCCAGCAAATCATGCGATTACATTTGTATTTACGCAGCATTGAACAGCAAACATACATAGTAATGTAGGTTATAGAAAGGGTATGAAAAATTTCACAGCTTGCAGTATCTTTTACAAGTCATGAATACAAATACAAGTACGTAAACAAAAAAGTATACCTTAGAAGAAAACAAACAAACAAACAAACAAAATAACTGATTAGAAAAAACATAAATAAAAAAAAATAAGGTGCTCAAGGTATAAATAAACAACATATAAGTCAAGCTAAACTATGCATTCAACACAGTTCTTGTGTTTTACATGCTTTGGAGTTAGTGCTGTTCTTTAGATTCTCTAGATAATTGGAAAACAGGGCTTTAAAAGCAAATATGTTGAGAAAATTTTGTACAATGTATGTGAAATTTGGCAAAAATAATCAGAAGATTGATAATATATTTTTTTCCTGGAATTATTTTATCAGTATGTGAGAGGCCAAATAGAATATGTTGAAACTTCAGTTTACATGAGGGATCAATTTTGGTGTTTATAAAATTAATTGATAATTGACCATTATCATTCAGTAATTGACTCACAAGTAAAATTTTCCTATCCACCCATTTCTGAATATACAGTGGGGCAAAAAAGTATTTAGTCAGCCACCGATTGTGCAAGTTCCCCCACTTAAAATGATGACAGAGGTCAGTAATTTGCACCAGAGGTACACTTCAACTGTGAGAGACAGAATGTGAAAAAAAAAATCCATGAATTCACATGGTAGGATTTGTAAAGAATTTATTCGTAAATCAGGGTGGAAAATAAGTATTTGGTCACCTCAAACAAGGAAAATCCCTGGCTCTCACAGACCTGTAACGTCTTCTGTAAGAAGCTTTTCTGTCCCCCACTCGTTACCTATATGAATGGCACCTGTTTGACCTCATCATCTGTATAAAAGACACCTGTCCACAGCCTCAACCAGTCAGACTCCAAACTCCGCCATGGCCAAGACCAAAGAGCTTTCGAAGGACACCAGGAAAAGAATTGTAGACCTGCACCAGACTGGGAAGAGTGAATCTACAATAGGCAAGCAGCTTGGCATGAAAAAATCAACTGTGGGAGCAATCATCAGAAAATGGAAGACATACAAGACCACTGATAATCTCCCTCGATCTGGGGCTCCACGCAAGATCTCATCCCGTGGGGTCAAAATGATCATGAGAACGGTGAGCAAAGATCCCAGAACCACACGGGGGGACCTGGTGAATGACCTGCAGAGAGCTGGGACCAAAGTAACAAAGGTCACCATCAGTAACACACTACAACGGCAGGGAATCAAATCCCGCAGTGCCAGACGTGTTCCGCTGCTGAAGCCAGTGCATGTCCAGGCCCGTCTGAAGTTTGCCAGAGAGCACATGGATGATACAGCAGAGGATTGGGAGAATGTCATGTGGTCAGATGAAACCAAAGTAGAACTTTTTGGTATAAACTCAACTCGTCGTGTTTGGAGGAAGAAGAATACTGAGTTGCATCCCAAGAACACCATACCTACTGTGAAGCATGGGGGTGGAAACATCATGCTATGGGGCTGTTTTTCTGCCAAGGGGACAGGACGACTGATCCGTGTTAAGGACAGAATGAATGGGGCCAAGTATCGTGAGATTTTGAGCCAAAACCTCCTTCCATCAGTGAGAACTTTGAAGATGAAACGAGGCTGGGTCTTCCAACATGACAATGATCCAAAACGCACCGCCCGGGCAACAAAGGAGTGGCTCCGTAAGAAGCATTTGAAAGTCCTGGAGTGGCCTAGCCAGTCTCCAGACCTCAACCCCATAGAAAATCTGTGGCGGGAGTTGAAAGTCCGTGTTGCTCGGCGACAGCCCCAAAACATCACTGCTCTTGAGAAGATCTGCATGGAGGAATGGGCCAAAATACCAGCTACTGTGTGTGCAAACCTGGTAAAGACCTATAGTAAACGTTTGACCTCTGTTATTGCCAACAAAGGTTATGTTACAAAATATTGAGTTGTATTTTTGTTATTGACCAAATACTTATTTTCCACCCTGATTTGCGAATAAATTCTTTACAAATCCTACCATGTGAATTCATGGATTTTTTTTTTCACATTCTGTCTCTCACAGTTGAAGTGTACCTCTGGTGCAAATTACTGACCTCTGTCATCA
This sequence comes from Neolamprologus multifasciatus, assembly GCF_963576455.1. Lineage (NCBI taxonomy): Eukaryota > Metazoa > Chordata > Actinopteri > Cichliformes > Cichlidae > Neolamprologus > Neolamprologus multifasciatus. The sequence continues at coordinate 29,411,579 of NC_140460.1, read as the reverse complement.
TTTTAAGTGGGGGAACTTGCACAATCGGTGGCTGACTAAATACTTTTTTGCCCCACTATATAATGATTTGTTCTTAAATTTAATATCCTGATTATTCCAAATGAGATCTTTATGGGGAGAAAGTTTGTGAGAGTATATCATTAACCAAGATGATAGGAGTTGACTGAAAGTTGGAGAGTTTAATCGGTAGTTTAGAGATATTGTAATTGCATCTTAGCAGAAAGTGCATTCCTCCAAGTGAGCTAAAGATATGGTTGGTAATAAAATTCCAAACTGAATTGGGATTTTTAAAGAGTTTGATCCATTTGGTTTTAAAAGACACATTTAAGGAAGTGAAATCTAAAGAATTTAGGCCACCATAACACAACTTGTTTATCATTACATTTTTTTTTTAATATAATGTATTCTCTTTTTCCAAATGAAGTTAAATAATATTTTATCAATTTTTGTGCATAATTCTTTTGAAACATCAAGTACCATATATGCATATATAAGTCTGGAGAGGCCTTCAACTTTGGCTACCAAGGATCTTCCAGTAATGGATAAATCTCTTTGAAGCCAAAGATTAAATCTTTGTTGTATTGCAGTTATAAGAGGGTCGAAATTTTCAGATAATCTAGCATCTTGGTCTTTTTGAATGGTAATACCAAGATATTTAACCTTATTTTTAACAGGAACACCTGATACAATAGTATCTGTGCAGAATTTAACAGGGAGAAGTTCACATTTTGTAATGTTGAGTTTAAGACCAGAGGCTATTGAGCCTATTGAGCTATTGAAATTATTGAGAACTTTGAGACCTTCATCAACTTAATATTTATCCTTAAAAAAAAAAAAAAGTGTTGTGTCATCTGCTAGTTGAGTAATAGATAATGTTCTGCCAGCAACAGAGAGACCCATTACACTGCTGTTTTTAAAATGAATACAGAGTAACTGCATAGGAAGAAGGAAAAGATATGCAGAAATTGGACAACCTTGACGGATCCCACAGTTGATATCAAATCTTTTCGTTGTACCATATGGGAGTTTGATTGAGCTATTTGCATCTGCATAAAAAGTTTGAATTGATTTTTTAAACATATTTCCAAATCCAAAAATACCAAGTGCTCTGAACATGAATCCATGTTCAATGGAGTCAAAAGCTTTATAAAAATTCAAAAAAAAAAAAAGAAAAGAAAAAAAAAAGAAGAAAAGAATGAAACTATTATCTGTGATTAAATCTGAAGGATCCAAAATATCAATTACCAGTCTTATATTGTTAGTTATGTGTCTGCCAGTCATAAAACCAGACTGTTTCATCAATTAAGTGCACATTTTAATTTTTTAGCCAAACACATAGCAATTATTTTATAATCATTATTCAGCAGTGAAATAGGTCTCCAATTTTCTATCAAAAGGGCGTCTTTTTGAGGTTTAGGAATCAAAGTAATCAGTCCCTGAGTCAAGGAAGGAGGGAGCTTTCCATTATCAATGCTTTCAATATGTACTTTATGTAAAAAAAAAAAAAACGTGATAAGTCCTTTGAAAATAATTTGTAAAATTCAGAAGTCAAACCGTCCTTCCCTGGACTCTTGTTAAGTTTCATTTTATTAATAGCACCTTCAATATCAGTTTTATTATTGTCACTAATTGTTTTAATATTACCTAAGGAATTATAGAATTTTTCCATGGCTTCTGTAGAAAAATTAGATTTATATAAATTTTTATAAAAAAGTTCACATGTCTTGGAAATCACTTGAGGATCTTGTGTGATGACCCCATCTGAACAAAGTTTAGTCATGCTGCCAAGAGTATTGTGATGTTTTTCTAATTTGAAAAAATAGCTAGAGTTTTGTTCTCCCTCTTCAAGCCATTTCCTTCTTGACCGCACAAAGGCACCTTTTGCCTTGTAAATGAAATTATTTCCGACTCTTCATTTTTTTTTCCTATTTTTAACTATTTCAGCTCCTCTTTTCATTAAAAAGGACCTCAATTCAAATTCCATGAGCTCCCAATTTTTACAAAAAGCATTTTCAACACATGCCTTGTTCCAATACTGATCTATTTTTGTTTTAATTTCCTTTACTAAAGAATCATTCAGTAGAAGAGAATTATTTAATTTCCAATATGAATTCACTCTTTTAGACGGATTACTGGCATACAAACATATCTCCAAAAAAAAAAATGTTCTATGAGCTGTCAAGGGTGTTGGCAACATTTTTGATGTAGAAACATATTCAGATAAAGGATCAGAAATTAGCCAATAATCAATATGAGACTGTAATGAACCTGATCTATTTTTCCATGAAAATTCCTTAATTGTTTGATTTTTGAATCTCCAGATATCAATTAGGTCTCTTTCATTCATAAAATCCAACATATAATTACTACTTTCCTGACTTTTACTTGGCCATCTATCTATCATGTTACTGAGTGAATGGTTCCAGTCTCCTCCTAATATAATCTTTAGATTAGCAAATTTACTTATTAAAGATTAAATTTTTTCATTTACTACAAGTATTAGGTCAATATTCTCCTGTTTGTTATTATAGCCGTAAATGTTACCTAGTAAGAGGGTCTGATCATTAAAAAAAACAAAACAACAACCAGCAAAATAAAATATCCTTTTGGATCAGTTTCTGAAGATATAATTTTTCCATTAAATTTATACTTCAAAATCACGAGTTCCCGCTGAATGGTTTGTGCCATGAGACATCCATAAATCTTCGCCCCATTGGGATTTCCAGAAGTTAGCGTCCTTAGGTTCAGAATGGGATTCTTGTAAGAGACAAAAGTCAGTATTCAAACTTTTAGCATATAAAAACAGAGCTTTCCTTTTGGTATTGTCCCTTAGTCCTCGAGCATTAAAAGAAATAAAGGATAAAGATGAAATTTTGAAAAGTAAATTAACTTTTTACCCTGAGAAGAGTGTGCAAGCTTCAGAGAGAGCAGAACTACTTTGTCTAAGTGCTTCACAAAAGTTTTAACAGCAACAGCATACTATAAGTCTTTAGAACAATAAGGAAAAGAGACCTTGAGGTATATCCACAAACAGGACTGGAAGAGATTTCAGTGAATTTCTTTTCTGTTCACAAAAGCACGGGCTCCGACGAAGTAGGCAATTTTCCCTTCCTTACGTGCCTTCTCCACCTGTGGCCATAGCTGGTTGCGTCTCTCTCGGTCCTCGGGAGAGAGATCTTCTTTGAAATGGAGCTTCCTTGTCTTCAGGTAGTCAGATTGCTTCGCCGCCTCCCAGATGATGTCTCGAAAGTGTCTCATGGTTAATTGCAGGATTATGGCGCGGGGCAGTGGCGCAGAAGAGGACTCACGTCGTTGACCGATCCTGTGGACTGATTCAAGTACCTCCGGGAACTTTTCATGGTGGTCAGGATCCATGTTTTGGCAAATTTCAATAACCTTACTGCGTACGTTTTCTCCTTCTTCTTCGGGTAGCCCGTGAAGTCGCAGGTTCCATCTTCGTTTATAGCGAGACAACTCCAACACCTTGTTTTCCAGTGTTTGAATTTTCTCTTCTGCTTTATCCACCTTTATTTCAGTACGAGAGACTTTTCCTTTTAGCTCCCTGAGATCTTCTGAGATAAAGTTAATAGTAACCTTCAGGTCGCCAATACTCTTCTTGATGTTAGCATTATTACGGAAAGCATTATTACGACGCTCAAGATGGCTATCGAAGAGCAAGGGCTCTTTGATAGCCATCTTGAGCGTCGTAATAATGCTTTCCGCCGTATCAGTTTCCATCACTCTTTTCTTACCAGAAGGTTTTGACAGGGAGGAAGTAGGAGTGATAAGAGCTCTCTTATTTGAGCCCAGGTTTTTTGCCATCACATACAGCTAGAAGTGTGCACCTTAAAGTTCGCTTTGCTGCTTATAAAGGAGTTTTAAGACAGAGCAAGTTCTGTAGCAGACCGTTCACATCTTGGCCCGTATTTACGCAGCTTATCAACGTAGTTGACAGGCTATGACAGCGTCCTTATGTGCTGACACCAGGGGTTTTAGCTGGCTAAGCGGCGTTGCTGATGTGGAGTGAAGCCACGTTAATGACAACGTGTACAACCATTGGAGATGTGAGCAGGACAGATGGACCAATTGACGGAAAAAGTGTGGACTTTATACCAGTTTTTAAATTATGCTGATAGGCCACGTAAAACCAGAGTTATGATAAAAATATATGCAATGTTTGTTTTGTTTTTTTCCCTGAATACTATCGTTGTTTATATTCAATGCGGGAAGAAACGGTAAAGACAACGTTTTATAAAGAAAACCATCGAAACACTCTCGGCGTTTGAGCAAAAACAAAACCAACCCCCCCACCCCCCCCCCAGCCTTTCCCATTGGTCGAAAAATGTACCATGTCGATCAATCAAAAAAATTATATGGCAACATGGCATTTAGTTATTAAGACACAGGAGAAAGTTTTAGGAGTGACGGCCATGTTTTGAGATGTTTAGCGCAAATCCTGTGTAGTTAGTGTGTAGTGTAGTCAACAGTTTTGTTGTGTGTGTCAGAACAATGAGGCGACTGCTAAATGTTACAGGTGTTACAGGAGTGATACATCTCCTGTTGTCAGGCCTGCAGGTATCAGGCTGTTGTTCTCCTTTAACTCATAGTGGACAGAAATTATTTTTTGGAGTGGCACAAATAATTTGTGTGGCATCAAATTTGATGCAGAACAGCTGATTGTTCTGTAAATATTTTGAAATGTTTGTTTTAAAAAAAATGCCTTGGCAGCATTTATAGGTAAACAGCTGCAAAAAACTTTGTTGTTTGCAGAACTCAGTTACTTTTTTGTAGAAGTAACTATATAATTATTTGCCCAACATTGGTCATTATATACTGTATTTTGCAGACAGAGTTACAGAACTCTCTTCCAGACCACAGACTCATAATACAAGTCAGAGCTTTATAATAAATAAATAAATTAAAAAAAGTTGTGCTTTCAAAATTGGAGTTCAAGTTATTTTTACTTCCAATAGTGTTAACATACTGCACAGGTCATGAACAAGATTTTTTAAATTTTGATAGTAAGTGGGCTAAAGCAGTTAATTAAAAGTAGTCTAACATAAATGTAAATGCTGTAATTTGATTATTTTAATAAACCATGTAACTTGGATGGATTCGATGCTGGCGTGACCACAGTGGACACGTCTGCTGTTGCTCACAGTTGTCCAAGGGACCGCTCAGGGAGTTTGTGTGTTTTCTCAGACACATGAAAAATTAGAACATTGGTGACACCAAAGTATCGAAACGAACCGAACTGTGAATTTTGTGTATTGTTGAACCCCTAATACACACACACACACACACGCATACATACATAAAAAACTCTATAAGTATATTACTCTTGCACGTGCCCACTGACAAATTTACATGTATTGGATCCAAAAAAATACAGTCTGCATTCGTGCAAGCAAGGCTCCATTCTAAGTCAGCTTGGCTTTTAGGATTTTCCGGTAGGCAGTGGTACCATATCAGGTACTTTTTTAGCACTTATTGGGCCGGGGTTTGAAGTGAGCAGAGTTGAGAAATGTCATCAGACTGCACTCAAGAGAGGGTAGAAAAGTCCATTTACGCTTGTGCTTCATGTCAAGGAACTTTTGGGTTGCGCTGCTATAACGACCCCGCCCAAATTGAGGTGGTAATGTAAAAAGACTGAAACAGAGTAGAGATGAGTAAAGTAGGTGGTAGTGGAAAAGCGACATAGGTGAGGTAATAAAAAGTGTAAATTAACAACAAAATAAAAACAATTCAACAAGACAGAATCATTAGCATTTTTCTTGCATGGTGAAGATTTTGAACTATCATCCAGCAAACACTATGTGCTCACCTGGTTCATCATCACTTTCGGTCATGGAGCCGTAGTTTGCTACTAGGGATCCCAGAGCTGAGCTCATCTTCTTAGGGGCCACAACCAAGCCACTGGTCCTGGACTCCTCTCTGTCAGAATCTTGGAGCCAATGAAAAACAGAGCACTATATATCACTATCACCATATAGGGGTGTCTGTGTATTTCAATCAAAGAATAACCCGAGGATAACCAGTGAAAGATTTTTGATCTTGTCCTCTATGTAGGTGATTGTGCACAGGCTTGATTGAACTTTGATCAGTTAACTCACCATGGTCACTAGTGGCTAGTGCTCCGAGTGGATCCCCGTCCCTGCATGGGTGGGTGAGTGGTTTAGGCTTCTCTGTAACACTGCAGTCCGATGAGTGTGGCCGTCTCAGATGTCGCCCTTGGAATCCTCTGTTTTTCCAACCACAACCTCTGCCTCTTCCTCTCATTCGTCTGAAAATAAATACATCATTGCTTATGCAAGTTAACTTTTTCGTAAGACAGACTTCATTTCAAATTAAAATATGAAATTTGAAATACATTAAATGTATATCAAAATAGAAAATAAAAGAGATGCACACCAAAATCCATAATTTATACATTCAAATGTAAACATTTACCCAAACTGAGCTGTTTCCAGGACAGCTCCCGTTTCCTCCCGCACCTCCAGGACTTTTTTCTTCTTCTCAATATTCACAAGTGTTGGATAGTTTCTAGTAAACCAGTAAAGACAAATTAATGACTGGACATGGGCAGTATGCATATGTGGCTTAACTAATGGCAAAATTGCATCAAAAGTTCATGACTGCCACAGTTTCTAACTAACTTGCGCCTCTCCTCTCTCCATTTAGTAATCTCCTCCGGTGTGTCCAGTTTGATTCTTTTAGTTCCTGGTGCATGGTTCTGTCAACACAGAGTACTCACATTAGAAAGGGGAACTACTACAAGCTAATCTCTTTACATCATCTTCTTCCACTTACATTTTTCCAGTGTATGCTGACAAGTTTTTCATGGGCCATGAAGCTGCAGTCAGCCACAGAACACTAAAAGTGGATTCAATTGGAGCTCTCAGTAAAAAGTAAAGAATATCAATGTGAACAGCACTAATATATATCTAGTAAGTAGCCTAGAGTGAAATACCTTGACATGCTGAGAGACATGCTCATTGTACTTTTCCTGGTTTTTGAAGCCCCGGTCGCAGGTGTCACAAAAATGGGAATACTCTGGTTCTTTCCTGTTTTTCTGCAAGGGGTGAAAAGCTCAAAGTTCCCAACAACGGTCCATTCACTTTAAATATAAATACAAAGTTCTCAGAAATGTCACCTTTTTTCCATGATGGCTGGGAGCTCGGTAGCTTTGATGTCCACCTCGATGCCATTCATGATGCCAGTTTTGACCTGAAAACACACGCAAGAAATTCAAACACACCTTTCTTTTAAAAACCGACACACGGACATGTCCTTTATGGTGACTAAAGGCTGACTGCATGTATCTTAAACTACACAGCTGCTATCAAAGTTATTGTGGGGATGTGGTTTTGTTTTTAGTTTTCCACGGATGTATCCGTTCTGTCACTAGTTGGCTTTTATGAAACTAATTCAAGTGTTTTAACACCAAACAACCCACTGACATCACTTGCTGCATTCACACATTCTATAAAGCTTTAAACACTTATTCCTTAACTGCAACATAACAGTGTTAAATCTATTACTTTTTTTGTTAGAGCAGAACCCCATGGTGTAAGTCAGTCTTTACATTATCTGGTCCTTCATGTGCACTTTAGGGCGACAGTAACATGAAGGAACCCATCTTCAATAGGGAAACTACTGTATATTCCACTCACTGTATGTATGTGTAGGTCCGTGGTTTCCACGGTTTGATGAGAACCCATAACTTGCCGCTGACCCGTGGTGCCTGCCAACACTACTGTCGCAGCCCCAGCTGTGTTCGGTAGGCGTTTCGCTCCAGCTCCACATGGTGGGATGGAAGCTACTCGAGTGCGACGGCTGCTGCTGGAACGACTGGAAGGAATTCGAAGGAGGAGAGCCAAAGTCGGGCGGGGGATAGTTTGCCGACTCGTTCATACCGCCAGGCCAAAATCTTTCTTCACGCTGACAATGAAGGTAGTTCTAGAGAAACGTCTCCTCAACGCGTTGCCCTCATAGGCGCATGTATTTACTTTGAGCGAACTATGGTTTCGTCACTTCCGCCAAAGAAGGAAGACCATAAATCAACACAGACGAAAACGAATAAATATATGTCTATACATACTTACGTTAAGTATATGTATAAAAAGGTTTGTAGTGGAAAAAAATATATACTTGAGACTTAGACTGCAATTTTGATTTTACCAGTAGTTGGCTACAACTTCTCGCGAGGTTTAATGTAACAAATTCTCTTGGGTTGCCATTTTTGGTGAAAAGCCGCCTGGTAGATATTAGAAATGCACTGCATTGTCTAAATACCAACACATAAAGTTTGTAAGCGTCATAAGCTAAGTGGCCGCTCGCTCGGTTTTATTAACCCGCATGCCGTGTGCGTAATTAAACGTATTTCAAAGTGTATTTTTTCCACAATAGAAGCAGAAACATATTCTAAGGTAAAGAAAACGTACAAATACATTGACAATACGGTGGATTAGATACACCGAGATACACCCATCCGTAGAAACATTTTCTTCCGCTTATCTATAAATAAACCCTAAATTGTCTTTTTAATGTTAAGCTCGGGGGATAGCGACCGATGTGAACGAACCTGGCAACCCAATAGTTTCCTGGTGCCCTGTCCACGCCGCGTGTGTTTCAGAGTGAGAGCAGCAGCGTGGTGATCGAGGTGGAAACGTGAAGGCTCCAGAGGTGTGCACAATAACTGCACTAAGGCGCTGCCAAAATGCTCGTGTTGTTTGAAACTGCAGCTGGATATGCAATATTCAAAGTAAGTATTCGACTATTGTTCGCAATCTTTTTAAAATGCGCGACTTTAGCACAGGGGCTATTTGCGTTAGTCCGGATTAGCCATCCAGCTAGTTCACTGAAAGTCGATAGGTGGCATAAACGTGTTATTTACGGTATGAAAAAAGCAATCTCTTCGTTGTACTTGTGGATATGGATTACATTTTTATTTAAAGGTGTTTTGTTTGCGCACGAGCTTGGCTAAGTCATAAGTGAACATCAAGCTTGTACTGTGAAGGGCCTGCAACCACGTGCGCACACTGAGGTGGCGCTGACTCCACTTTTCAACTAAGTCACATGAATTTTAGAATTGTAGGTTGTTCAAATGCGTCCATCAGCCATTACTTTTTTAAGTTACATTCTTAACGATGTAAGCCATCTCACTGCTTTACATATTTCTTTTAACTAATGTCTGTGTATTGTGTTTTAAGGTCCTCAATGAATCCAAACTGCAGCAGGTCGACAGCCTGTATAAGGAGTTTGAAACTCCCGAAAAAGCCAATAAAATGTAAGTGCCGATGTTACATTTTACCACCTGGCGGCACTCTTTATGCCTTAAATATAACCATGGACTTATTACTATAAATTGTAGATGGAATGTAACTTCCATATTTTTCCTTTTGTCCTACCAGCGTTAAGCTGAAGCATTTTGAGAAGTTCCAGGACACAACAGAGGCCTTAGCAGGTAATGAGAAATTTGAGCCCTAATGTTCACCTGAGATTAGTCTGTGATGCAAAGCTGTGTCTTAATTAAACATGAGGTATTGCTCAGTCCTCGTCACTACTGCTGAGACCAATTCCTCCTCATACATATGAGAGTTGACACTTTTTGTGTTTTGTGCAAGCGCTTAGCACAGCTAAGCTTTATTTTATTCTCTATTTCCACTTTTCAGCTGCGACTGCCCTTGTTGAGGGAAAACTTGGCAAGAGTCTGAAGAAGGTGTTGAAGAAAGTTGTTGCCAAGGAAGCTCATGAGCAGCTGGCTATTAGTGATGCAAAACTCGGTGGCGTTATCAAAGTAAGTCACTGATATTTCTGTCAGCCTAAAAGACAGCATTGTTATCGAACGTTGTGTTTCTAATGACTTCTGGTCTTCAGGAAAAACTGGACCTGAGCTGTGTCCACAGCCCTGCTGTGGCTGAACTGATGAGATGCATCAGGGGTCAAATGGAGAGCCTCATCACTGGACTTCCTCCCAGGGAGATGAGTGCTATGTCTTTAGGGTTGGCTCACAGGTTAGTGGTGCACATATTATGTTATATGAATCCAACTGCTGCCTATGATTACATTTGCTGTCTGAAATATTTGTGTAGATTTTTCTCAGCATTCGTCACTACCACTGAGGCAGCAATCCTCTGGCTTATTGAAAATCCCTTCATTAATCTAGAAATTTGAATTAACTCGTGTTCTCATCTGGTTGCAGTTTATCCCGCTACAAGCTGAAGTTCAGTCCTGACAAGGTGGACACAATGATTGTGCAGGCTATTTGTAAGTGTTGTATTACACAGTTATGTCTGTTGTGCCTGTAACATGTCAGACAGTAGTGCAAGAGAACAATCAGCAGTTTAAATTATTTTCAGAATGTCCAAAAACCTTCAGTTTGTTATCATTGCAAACAAAGAAAACATCTAAATTTTTCTTTTTAGGATAATAAAAATGTCAATTATTAATATTTTTGCTCTAAAAATGATCATTTGAGCAGTTAACATCAGCTGTACTATGTTTTCGTCCTTGCTTCTAGCTCTTCTGGATGACCTCGACAAAGAACTTAATAATTACATAATGCGTTGCAGAGAGTGGTATGGCTGGCATTTCCCTGAGCTGGGAAAAGTGATCACAGACAACTTGGCCTACTGCAAGAGTGTCCGCAAGATAGGTAAGGACCATCCTGCTTTTGCACAACACAGTCAGAGAAGCATATCTAGATATCCTAAATATTGTGAGTAAAGCCAGCAAAAACACAGCATCCTACAATTTCCACATTCAAATTTATTAGCACCTTTTAATTTTATTCAGAGCTTCTTTCAGTCTTGGTTTCCTGTCAGGCTGAGTAAACCAGAGTGCTCTGAGCTTGTTTAAAGTCAGCGTATTGTTGCTCTAAGACTTGCGTGCATTGGTTTAACTTCCATGTGGTGACATTCCCGAGTAACTGCCATATGGTTGTGTCTGCAGGTGATCGCACAAACGTCGCCGGCTCTGATCTATCAGATATCCTCCCAGAGGAGATCGAGGCAGAGGTTAAACTGGCTGCTGAAATCTCCATGGGAACAGAAGTGTCAGAGGAGGACATTGGCAACATCAGGCACCTGTGTGATCAGGTGTGTGTGCTCACTGTTTGCTACAGTGACTGTGATGGCAATGACTGTTGTCTGTTGCAAACACAGGCTTTTCTGTGCGTCTTTGCCTTTTGTGACTGGTACCCTGCATTCATGAATTTGTTTTTGAACGTTTTCTTTCTTTATTTTTTCTCCCATAGGTGGTAGAGATTTCAGAATACCGGGCTCAGCTCTACGACTACCTGAAGAACAGAATGATGGCAATCGCTCCCAACCTCACTGTAATGGTGGGGGAGCTGGTTGGCGCCCGTCTCATCTCACATGCAGGTGAGTTGGGGGGGGGGGGGGGGGGGGGTCATGTCATTTGTGAAAACTGGCCTAGCAGTGATGATGATGACACTAAGTCACTTTCCTGAACATGACTGATGGTTTTAAGTCACTACCTCATCTGAGCTGGCAGTGAAAGCACTGGTAGTCAGGTCCTTGAAGAGCACCATAGCTACAGTTCTTTGTTTCATTCATTGTGCGATCCAGGTTCCCTTCTGAATCTGGCAAAGCATCCAGCCTCCACAGTCCAGATCCTTGGAGCAGAGAAGGCTCTTTTTAGAGCCCTGAAGACGCGCAAAGACACACCCAAATATGGTCTCATATACCATGCTTCTCTAGTGGGCCAGACAACTGCTAAGAACAAGGGCAAGGTATGTTCTTAGTGTGATATGTGACTGAATAATGGTTGGTGGCCACAATGTGAAGCTGTCAACTCAGGCTTTGGTTTTCTGTAATGCCAATGCAGATTTCCAGGATGCTGGCAGCTAAAGCAGCCCTGGCTATTCGCTATGATGCTCTCGGAGAAGACACAAATGCAGAAATGGGTGCAGAGAACCGTGCGAAGCTGGAGGCCAGACTACGTCAGTTGGAAGATAAGGGGGTAAGTACAGCTACAACCCCTGTTCCAGAAAAGTTGGGATGCTATTTAACATCCTTGGCCCTGGCGTCCACATATGTGGACATCACATTTTGGGTTGTCTAGACCAAAATACTAATTCTCGCCCTACAAGGGCCTGATATCCACTTACGAGGACAGTATACTGCCACTGTTCTATCGAAATTTAAAACAAATGTCCTCATAGGGCTGGGCGATATGGCCTAAAATCCATATCACGGTATAATTTGAAGCATGTGCGGTAAGGACATATATATCGCGATATATACTTTTCTTCTGTATAACGTATTTTACACACTATAAGGCACACTTAACATCCTTTAATTTTCTCAAAAATTGACAGTGTGCCTTATGTATGAATTCTGGTTGTGCTTACTGACCTCGAACCGATTTTATGTGGTACACGGTGCGCAGAAATCTGTCAAAAAAAAAAATTAATACGACTTTGGTAAGCTATGAAGGTGCACAGCTTGATGGATTGCCGGAGCCTTACGGCTGCCATAGTCAGGAGCCTCGCGGAGTAATCTGGGTCCAAAACTCCTTCTTCAGGTCCCAAAGTCAGTCAAACACTGTGGCACCACTGAGAGTTAAAAACTGTCTGAATTCTTTAATTTTTAATAAAATAATCAGCGTTGCGGCTTTACCAGGTTTAACAATTAAGTTTAACATCCAGGCATCCATGAAAACAGAATTAATTCAATTCAACGGCGTTAGAAGTTAGCAGGAAGTTTGCTCACTAGTTTCCACCTAAACATGATATGCCATGTTCTGACTGAGAGATTAATCATTAATATATTGCAACAACATGGGAATAGAGCAGCTGCGAGAAAATTCAGCATTAATGAATCAATGGTACGGAAGTGGAGGAAGCACAGTTTTTGGCTTTTCCCATATCCCAAAAGTGCTTTGTCTCTTTGCTGTTACTGTTGCCCGGCATAATTTGCAGATGATATTGTTCGCAGCCACTGCAATGTTTTTGACCAAAACAGGCACCGCTTGATGAGACCGTTACCATGCGCTATCGCGGTATAGTCAAAATCTCTACCGTTGGTCAAATTTATATCGTTTCTACTGTATACTGTTTATACCGCCCACCCCTATGTCCTCATATGTGGAACAAAAAATGGGTAAAAATAAAAATCTGATAATTCTTTGTTTTTACATTCATTAGGTCCCAATTTTTCCAAATATCAAAGAGAAATTAAAAATGCATGTCATGGAAGAGTTTGGGTCTTAGGAGGTTAAAATCTAAAACTTACCATTTTTAAGCAGCAAAAAAGGTAGTGTTGAATGATGGGACAAAGCTGTTTAATAATTAACACAGCATAGCACCCCATTTTGTTATAGCAGTCCTTAAATGTCTGGGAACTGGGAAGATGAATGTCATCCTTTTCTTGTCTTCGTTGTAATGTGTCAATGGATTCCAGTGGTCAAGGTCTGGGCCAGACCAGTACCCAACCTGTTCTACTGTGAAACCATGTAATAGATGCCTTATGCCGTTTAGTTTTGTCTGGTTTAAATATGCAAGGGTTCTACTCTGGATGGTAATCCTGTGTTGCTCTAAATCCAGTGTATACCTTTCAGTATTGATGGTGCCTCTCCAGATGTGACAGTTGCATAACCATCAATGCATTCCTGTACTATCAGAGACGCAGGCTTTTGTACTAAGTGCTGATAAGAAGCCACATGGCCTCTCGCCCCTATAGTTCACAGGACTGGGTATCCCTATTTTCTAGAAAGAATTGCAAATTTGATTTGTCTGATCACTGGAGAGTTTCTCGTTTATGTATGAGTCTGAACATTAGCACTAAGAACACAACAGCAGTTCTGGCTCATGTTCACAAATGTGGCTGTACCTCAGGAGGTGGAGCAGGTCATCTACTAATCAGACAGTTTGCCATTCCATGTCTGGCTACTCCAGTATCCCCAGTCCTTGAGCAAGATGCTAAATGCAGGTAGTATCTTGCTCCAATATAGCACTTTGAGTGTCCAGGTAGAAAAGTACTATATGTAATGGATTTTTATATTTCTTCTGAATCTGTTATCCTGGTAAAATCCCTGTTTTTGTTATTTTTTCTCCCTCCTTTAGTCATTGAATTCACATTTTCTTTTCAGATCCGAAGAATCAGTGGAACAGGCAAAGCAATGGCAAAGGTAGATAAATACCAGCACAAGAGGTGAGTAGTCACTTGCAGCATATTTTGCATATTTCCACATCTACACATGTAAGGTGGTTAATGCCTGCTACTACTTTTCCTTCACAGTGAAGTGAGAATTTATGATCCGTCAGGTGATTCTACGATTCCGTCCACATCGAAGAAGAGGAAGTTTGAGGAGGTAGAAGAAGAGGATGCCACAGAGCCCATGACACCAGCAGTCAAACCCAAAAAGGCAAAACGGGAGTCGGTAATAGAAGGTGAGTGAGTTTGGAATCAATCATCTGCCTCCTGTGCATTTGGATCTGTGATGCTGATAGTGTTCTGGCTCTGTGTTTAGAAGAAGAACAAGCAGAAACATCAGCGGCAGCAGAGGAGACTCTGAAGAAAAAGAAGAAGAAAAAGAAGGATAAGAAAGCAGAGGAGCAAATGGAAGAACCAAAGGAAGAAGAGGTGGTAGCAGTTACTGAGGTAAGATGGAAGCTAAAGTTTTAAAATTATCCCTTTTTTTTCTTCCTCCCCTTTAATGTCCTCTCTCTCTCTCTTTCTCCAGACAACAGAGAAGAAGAAAAAAAAGAAAAAGAAGGTAAAGGAGGAGCAGGAAGAAGCTTGAAAAGAGAGGAGAGTGTAAATAGATTTTTGTCTTTTATTTTTATTATTCAATTATATTTTCTGAGGACAATACAGTATTGAGTGCCTGTCTGTGGACATCTGAAAAGAAGTTCAAAGTAAACATCAGAGTAATCATTAGATCTCATTCTTTTCTCTGGTCATAAAGAGACTGTACAATAAAAGTCTTTTTTTTTCTCAAAAATGTTTAAGCTTAATCTACCAGAAGCCTGTGTAGACGAGCATTTGTTTTATTCATGAAGAGATCTAGTTTTGTCATGAGTTCAGTACAGATTTCCAAGTTCTCTTGTGATAAACAAAGCCTGGTGAAATAAAACCTTTTGCTCAAATGCTGTGTGTGTGTGTGTGTGTGTGTGTGTGTGTGTGTGTGTGTGTGTGTGTGTGTGTGTGTGTGTGTGTGTGTTTTTTTTAATGTACAAATAAGTGCATCCAGCAGGGGTGGGAAGTAATTGAGTACAAACACTTCACTTATTATACTAGCTAGTTTTAGCTGTCTGTAATAGTATGAGTATTTATTTTTCTGACTACTTTCAATCCCTATATTTTTCCACAACACTTTCTACTTATATTTCCAAAACAGATTTGTTACTTTAGGTTCAGTGGTATCATCTATAGTGTTCTAAGTGAGGTTTTTCTAAGTAGCATGTAATTTCAAATTCAACAATTTTATCAGCTAAACAAATGTCAGCAAACTGTGAACACTGTGTCTGCTAGCTAAAGGTACAGCTGCTGGGTTTCCCAGGGAGAGAAAAGAGTAACTTCACTCAAAGATGGAAAAAGATATAGGATATGTTTAGGGTTTTTTTTTTTAAGTCTCATGCCCAGTACATTTGAACTTGAATCAAAGTGTTCGGAAAAGTGTCAAATTTTGGTCCTATAACGTGAGGGTAGGATGCCCCATCTCATATTCTGACATAGTCATAGGACTGCATGATGGGAGGAGTTTGCTCTAGTGATTATATTTAAAATGACTTGCACTCTAAATAAAAAAAAAAAAATAACATGAGTGTAAAGATGCAACATTGTGTGGATGACCAAATGGTGCCATTTAAGGACAAGCAAATTCAAGCAGTACCTAATGAGTAAATTAAGAAAACAGAATTTGAAAATATTCCTTGCTGTATGAATTCAAAAAATGAAGCAATAAGAGAGGGCAAGCCAACCGGTCGCTGCAGATGGTCGCCCCTCCCTGAGTCTGGATCTCTCGGAGCTTTCATCCTGTTAAAAGGGAGTTTTTCATTCCTACTGTAGCCAAGTGCTTGATTTTAGGGGGCCATTTAATTGTCAGAGTTTTCTCTGTATTGTTGTAGGTTCATACATTAGAATATAAACCACCTTCAGGCAATTTCTGTTGTGATTTGGCGGAATACAAGTAAAACTGTATTGACTCAAATAAGGCAAGATGCATGTATATAAAGTGTAATGTGCACCTTTGTTTTACAGCACAGAAGAACTGTTAAGAAAACTTTCACACACTGTCACGGAATGACAGCAAAATCTCACAACATGAGAATTAATATTCGAATGTAATTGTAATCACATGTCAACTTTTTTTTTCTCAAAATAGATGTTCGACTTAATCTCGAAATTTTTACTCTACTCTCAAAATGATGAACAATATATTCTTTTCTTAATGTGGCCCCAATACTCCCCCCACCTGTTGAATCCCACCGTAACCCCTGACTTTTCTTATTTTACTGTTTAGGTGTGGAGACAAAGTCACCCTCTACAATGTAGGCAATAGAAAATAGGTATAAAATGTACTCAAACTGAGTACATTAATTTGAATCAAATTTAAATAACAATAATATTTATATTTTCATGTTCTCATATTATTTTATTATTACATTAATATAGTATAAGGTTCAGTTACCTTTGTACAAAAATGGTTATAAGAATTTTCCTCCTTGGAGCTCATTTTAACTTTCTTTCTTTGAGTACATTTCGGAGGTTGTACTTTTGCTTTAGTAAAGAATTTACATTTTTAATTAGGCAACAAACATTTAAACCCTTTGAAGCTCTCATTACATATAAAGGCGATATACTCAGACCTGATGCTTTGGACTCGTGTTTGTACTCATATGTTAATACAGTGTATTGTCAGGTGAAGCTAACCTTCGTTTGTAATGATTAAAAGTGCTGATAAGCTATCAGAAGTTATGAGGAAACTTTGGTACTGGTTATTTTGTTCACCCAATGTAAATAAAAATATTATTTCTATTAAATTCCACCGTGTATACTGACAAATGCTATCTCACATCGATGAATGTAAAAAGCAGTCTCTAGATCTTTTAGGTCATTATTAATACAAACATTTTACATTGAGGTTCATCTAATATCGTAATAACTGGTTCGTAGAGGATTTATCATTAAATATATTACCGTTGAGTCTTGCCATTCTAAGGAAGTCAGTCCGGACTCCCGACTGACCAAACTTGGGTGCTTGGGAGAAGCGGAAGTTCGCATACTGACCAGGCGTCACTAGACGATCGCAGAGCTTCTGCTTTTCGTTTTGCAGTGGTTTGTTTCGTACCACATGGCAAAACTGCACGAGAAGCGTGTTATGAGGATTCCTTGTATTTTGATATTCTAGAGCTCGTGGTTGGCAAAATAAACACTTAGCTAAAAATGTCTCAGATACAGGCAAGATTCTTCACAGAAGACAAAAGGTGAGGTTTAAAAGAAAGAAAAAAAAAACTCAGCAGAAAATGACAAACAAGCAAGCGAGCTAGCTAACTTGCTAGCTGTAATTTAGAGTAAACAGTATCATCTCATTGTGGGATGTTCTGTCTTTTCCTATGTAGTTCTGATCGTGGCTAATTCGTAGCGATGTTTTTTTTTAAATGCTAATGCTAACAATGTGAAGTTATGTAGACTCTGGTAGCAGCTAAAATATGTCTATCTCTGTAGGTACATTGTAGATGATGTCCCGTTCTCCATCCCAGCTGCATCCGAAGTGCAGGAACTCAGCAATGTAATCAACAAGCTGCTGGAAGCTAAAAATGGTAAGCTCACTTTATCATAGGCACACAAACTATTCCCCACCTTCTTTACAATTCAGCCTCCAGCTGCAGAGCTGTAAACACAGAATAAATAGCATTATAATCCTAATCCTCAATCACAGGGGCGGATCTACATGGAGTGGCACGTGGTGGCACCGCATGGCAGATCTACGGGGTGGCATGCCCTAAAATATTCTTGTAAGCGACCGATGCTTACGATTGTGCCAGAGTACATTTTGAATCAATGCCTTGGGCATTTTTAGATTTCACACAGGCGTTGATTGTTACACTCTGGGGTCTATGGACACGCCTCATCTCCAAATCACCTGACCGATTTAAGATGCCATAGCAACAAGCTGCAGCCACGTTTAATCTCCATTCAACTTGTGTTGAAAGTTCAGACTTCAAACTATACACCAGTTTTTAAATTTTATTGATAGGCCACTAAATCCGGAGCTACGATCATAAAAATACATGTGATGCTTTTTTCTACTATCGTCACATTTAATGTGGGATGAAATGGTAAAAAGTTTGTTTTCTAAGGACAGCACAAAAAAAGATCAGGAAAAAATGCCACCCCTTTTGTATTAGTGTAAAGGTGTACCATATTGACCAATAAAAAATTATTTGGCAACACATGGGATTTGGTTATTTAGGAAGAGGTGAACATTTTCGGAATGACGGCTGCGGGAGAGAGAAAGAGAGAGCGAGTGTCTCCAGGTGAAGAACAGACAGAGTGATGCACCTCCTGCTGTTAGGCCTGCAGGGTTTAGGCCTGTGGTGTTCTCCTCTTTCTTGTAGCAGACAAACTATTTTTTGCACTGTGTGGCATCTTATTGTGGCACCTGTTTGTTCTGTAAATTTAGTTTTAGTATTTTTAAATGGTTGTACTATATGTTTGTGTATGTGTATGTCAAATGTAGTCCTTATCACAGACTGTACTTCTAAAAATCTCAGATAATTTATTTGGTTCTCTTAACAGCTTCTCACAGTAAAGTGGACTTTGACTTCCTGGTCAGGGGTCAGTTCCTGCGAACCTCACTGTCAACTCACATGGCGACAGAGGGTATATCGACGGTATGGCCTGCTATAGTGCTTAAACTCGTATGGATATATTGTACAAAGCGAGTCACAAGCATCCACATGAGTAAAACAACATTAACCAGATATTTTACTCTGTTTGCCCATGTTTCAGGAAGAAGTTGTGGAGATAGAATATGTGGAGCGGATCACGGCCCCAGAACCCGAGGAGTGTATGATGCATGATGACTGGATTAGCTCTGTAGATGCTGATGCTGAATGGTAAGATGGTTAAGAGCAGACCATTAGTGTGCTTTTTATTAATTGGGAAATTAGATCAGCAAAAATTTTGTTGTGATGTGTTCATATTTTCTTTTGTCTTCTTGGTTGTTCATTAGCTAAACAAAAGTCTTAAACCACCTCTTATTCTTTATCTTTTACTTCCAAGGAGCCAGACTTTCTATTCCTTTTAAAATGGTCCAGAGCAATAGTGCTGCAGGCTTTCTGAAAGTCTTGTCTAATTTGTCTTTGGACATTGGCTTCTTTTTCAGTTCAGTTCTTGTACATGGCAAAGAACCAGAAGCCTGAAGCTTCTATATGAACATAACATTTCACAGCAAAAAATTTTTTTATATATAATATCCATAAAATCTTTAGTGAAACGGAAGATGTTTGAGCAGAAGGCTCATAATGATTTGAAATGGAATGACCCTTATTTTTTCCCCTGCAGGATCCTAACAGGGTCATACGACAAGACTGCCAGAATTTGGTCTACTGAGGGCAAGCCTGTGATGACTGTGGCTGGACATACAGATGTGGTCAAAGACATAGCCTGGGTCAAAAGAGGTAAGTGGGACAAAATGAAACAGACATGTACTGCTATGTTAATAGTCAAAGGCTTTATTAAGTCCTCTTTGTGGATGTTTTCTGTGTAGAGGGTCTGACCTCTCTGCTTCTGACGGCCTCTCTGGACCAAACCGTGTTACTGTGGGAGTGGAACTCGGAGAGAAACAAGGTGAAAGCCAGACATTGCTGTCGTGGACATGCGGGGAGTGTTGACACCATTTCTGTAGACCCCACAGGAACGAAGGTAAGGTTGGAGAGGGCAAGACAAAAACTCAAAAGACAACAAAGAGTGCTGCGATTAATGACTTTGGATGTTTGTGGTAAACACTTTCAGTTCTGCAGTGGCTCCTGGGACAAAATGTTGAAGATCTGGTCAGCAGGTATGATCCCAGAATGATTCAAGGCCTCTTTATTGTTAAAAAAAGGTATTGTTGTGATGCTGCTACAAACTATATTTCCTGTGCTGTCAGTGCCTACAGATGAGCAGGATGAGATTGAGGAGCCGGCTGACAGACCAAGGAAAAAACAGAAGACTCAGCAGCTCGGCCTTACCAGGGTGAGTGCACAACCAGAGTATGATTGACTGGAGAATAAGTCATTGCAAAATGAGTTTTTGTTTTCTTGGGCACAGACTCCCTTGATGACATTATCGGGACACAGCGAGGCAGTGTCATCTGTCCTGTGGTGTGACAGTGAGGAGGTTTGTAGTGCGTCTTGGGACCACACCATCCGCATATGGGACGTCGATACTGGAGGGATGAAAACTACGTTGGTGAGAAAAATAGAAAGTGACTGAATTAGCGATAATAAACACTTTTGGTTGTTTCATGTGACAGATTAATGAGCATCATCCTACAGTTGGCAGTTCGTCTTGTAATCGGAAGGTTGCCGGTTCGAGCCCCGGCTCCGACAGTCTCGGTCGTTGTGTCCTTGGGCAAGACACTTCACCCGTTGCCTACTGGTAGTGGTCAGAGGGTCCGGTGGCGCCAGTGTCCGACAGCCTCGCCTCTGTCAGTGCGCCAGGGCAGCTGTGGCTACAATGTAGCTGCCATCACATGTGTGTGAATGCGTGGATGACTGAATGTAGTGTAAAGTGCTTTGGGGTCTATAGGGACTAAGTAAAGTGCTATACAAATACAGGCCATTTACCATTTACAGGCTTTTATTCTATTAGCTATGTCACAGAGGGTGATGCACAGGTATAAATGATAAAAAAGACTCAGAGCCACAATTTGACTTGTTTCTTCAGTGTATGAGTGATTTAAAATGCCTATAATAGAGGAAATCAAACCAGTGAAATACACTACATATTACTGCTATATGCCTGTGTGTAGTGGATGTATGCAATGCATGTCCCAATCCTAAGAAAAATTAGGGTTGCAGACTAATTCAAAACTCAGTTAACGTCTCAAATAGTTTGAAATAGCATATTTATCAACCACCAAGTTTACCTTTTGTTGTCATATACTCAGTTTTCCAGTATTTACCAGTTTCACTGTTTTTCTTTTCACAGACAGGCAGCAAAGTGTTTAACTGTATTTCCTACTCACCTTTGTGTCGACGGCTGGCCTCAGGTAGCACCGATAGACACATCCGACTGTGGGACCCTCGCACCAAAGGTACGACTGTTCTAAATGTCACAGACATCTGTGTTTCGACTTGTATTGTTGTTTGTCACTCTTGTCATCTTTACAACTCTTCTTTCAGATGGGTCTCTTGTTCTGCTGTCGCTGACCTCTCACACTGGCTGGGTTACTGCTGTCAAGTGGGCACCATCACATGAGCACCAGTTGGTCTCGGGTTCCCTTGACAACCTAGTCAAACTTTGGGATACCAGAAGGTAAATGAAGCTCATAATTGGTATTACTGTTAAGGGCTCCGCTCTAGTCACAAGGAACATATTTCTAATGGGACATGACCAGAGGTGGAAGTATTGAAGTACAAATAGTTACTGTACTTAAGTAGAATTTTCAGGCATCTATACTTGACCTAAGTATTTATTGTTCTGACTACTTCTTTAACAGAAATATTTTCTACTCTTTACATATTTAAAACATTTCTCTGTTGTCTCCCAGCTGTAAGGCTCCTCTGTATGACCTGGCGGCCCATGAAGACAAAGTATTTTGTGTGGACTGGACAGAAAGCGGGGTACGATGTGTACGATATTTGCACACCAACAGTTGATAGATGGAAACAGTGATGTTCTCACAGTGTCCTCTCTCTGTTTCTGTTTGCAGCTGATGCTGAGTGGAGGCGCAGATAATAAGTTGTATACCTACAGATACTCAGCCCAACAGGCAGAGGCATAGAGATTCAGCACACATTGGACAGACAGACACAAAGACAATATTCAGGACTTAAATCAAGGACTTCAAAGTGTTGGACAAATATCTTTGCTTTGTTCTTTGCTCTCCTGATTTGTTTTACACAAATTTTCTTACAGCTCGTCCTCGTTTCAGTGTTATCCAAACAGATTATAAATTAACTCTTTCTCCTAAAATGTTGTCTCCTCACCTTCATTTAACTATACAGTATTTATATATAACAGTTTATAAAGTGTGTGTGTGTGTGCTCTGGAGCAGGATATCAAGGATGTCACTGTACTGATTCATCTTCCCCTCAACCCTGACTAGTCTTTCAGTTACTCAAGTTAAAGAAACATTTGACAGATCAGAACTGTCAGTGGAAGCAGCTGCTGGTCATCTTCTACCCCACCATCATCCAGTCTGTCCTGCACACCAGTCACTGTCTGGTTTTGCTCAGCCGCGAATAAGGACAATGGGCAATCAGGTCTGCAGAGAGGATCGTTCAGTTCATTTCAATTAGCAAAATGCCTACACAACATCAGTTGGGCAACCTCAAGGTTTATATTAATAAACTATCTTTTAAAAAGTTTAACACATTATGCATTCACATTATAAACTTCTTCATATTTCTCAAGAGCCAAAGTCAACCTATTGACTATTTCTTCCAACTGGTTTGTCAGTGGAGGTGTGATGAAAGAAGGAGCTCCAACTCCTCCTTAATTAATATGCCTAACATAACTTTCTTAACAACTTGACGACTGAAACCAACTGATATGACCAGATAAGCTTTCCAACATATTGGTGCTGAAGTTCCTAAGGGACTCATTCATTTATAATAAATAATTATATCTACATTCATTTTGAATTTTAGCTACATTCACTATTTATAGACTGACTCATATAGCCAGTATCACGACCATCAGAATCGCTAGTTTCTTTTGACATTATCACGTAGAACACATATAGATTTAACATGCTATATATCTATTTATCACGCCAATCACGTCCATTTTTACGTATCGGAGGAAAGAGTTGATTATCATCTGGTAGGTTATCCTGTCAACAGACGATCTTTGAATTCAGCTGTCTAACAGCGGCCTCTAGTGTTCATACATCGCTGCAGCTGCTTAACCATATCCTGTTTCTGTGACTCAGATGGTGATGGCTATCGTCAGAGGAGGCTAGCTGAGCTGAATACATGCACAGAGTGCTGGAGAGAAAGTAAATAAAGGTAACACTGTTTTCACCTTACAGAGGATGGAGCGATACAATGAAAGACTTTCAGTAAAACGCACGGTCGCTCAGTTAGATGGTCTCAAGACGTTTCGCAGCTTTAACCATCAAACCTGCTACTAGCTAAACTGCTGCTAGCACACAAGCTCCTTTGCGGTTCCTTAGTTCGTTTACTTCGTTTACGTGTTTACCCTTTCATAATTGTACTCTGTGTAGATAAATGTCCGAACGACACCTGGTTTTGGGAGGTTTTACGTGTCAGAGAGCTCTATTTTGCTGAAATGTAACACCTGCTCGATATCCAGCTGTCTCAGTTCTCCCTGACTCCTTGAAGTCGCAGGTGTCTGATCCCTGCTCCATATTCGAGGCATTTTAGATTAGCTTCTTTAGCCCTCAGCACCGAGGCGTTTGGGCCAAAATAAACCCACATAAGCGTTTGTAACTTGATTATATCTCAGCTCAGTCTTCAGGCATGTTTACTGCTTTTTTGTGTTTGTGTGTACATCGAAGTCATACAGGAAGCCCAACTGCAGGAATATCTTTTATTACTCAATGATGTGTTAAACGTTGAATAGATGGATTTTATTCACTTTTGTACAAAACCCTTTCCCCCCTATCATATCTGCTGTCTGCTTATGTATTTTTGCATTGAGGAACCTTCACCTAGACAGAAACCTAAATTGATTAATTTATGCTTTATGCTACTATTCTCTCCATCTGTCTAAACTGTTGTTTTGTATACTTTTAGAACAGTGGTTATCTACTATGGACGGGTAGGTGAAGATTTGTTATTATTGTGAGCATTATATGCAATTCATATATACACACACACACACAGCCTGGTAAAAAATGTTGCTGACAACGTCATGTCCTTGGCTCCAGGTTTGCCGGAGACATGCTGAGTGGTGGCCGGGCTCTGCTTGGCGAGGACAGCTCAGTGATGGCCCGTATGCAGAAGAAATTTTGGAAGACCAAACAGGTCCTCATCAAAGCCACGGGCAAGAAGGAGGATGAGTATGTGGTGGCCTCCGATGCTGACCTGGATGCTAAGCTCGAGGTGGGGAAGGACAGGCCTAAGAGTGTTTTAATATTTGGTGGCACACAAGATGATATTCATTGCTCAAAATCTGAAGGAAAATGAGGAATTTATTCAAAAGAGCCTGGGGCTGTTCAAGAAAAACAAATTCTATTGAGAAAATACAGTTTTAAAAATTAAATAACAGCTTCCAGAGTAGGAAAAAAGCAGCAAGTTTTGTGGAATGGCTTTAAGCACAGGAACTACAGGATGTTTGTTTTTCCTTTATTTTCAGTCATATTGGTTTGATATTGTTCGACTCTTCTGTCTTCCACAGATAGCCATAACTTATCCTAACTTTTAATCTAAATTATAAATATGAATAGCTTTTCAGTGTTAGCAGCTTTAGGGAAGTGCTCTACCTGTTTTGCAGTGTGACATGGTATGCTTTACAGAATCCTTACTTGGAACACAGTAAGAGTCCAAATTTTCCCCATCTGAGTATAGATTAAATTTGCTCTCATTAATAAAGGTTATATTAACAACTGCAGATTTTAGTGTAGCCCAGGCGTCGGCAACCTTCAAGATAAAAAAAAAAAAAGAGCTGTTTTAGGTCAGGAGACATTGGGATTGGGGAGGGCAGATGGGTGGATGACAGATGTAATTGGGAGAGGATAAATTAACACATATAGTATATGTATTAATGGGGTTACAGTTAACCCTAATTCTAACTTGTGGCTTGTGAGGTGCAGGTCTCGACCTCCATTCTTTTCTCTGGGAGGCCGGGAATCTATGCCAGGAAACAACCTTGCCCCATTCAGCAGTGAGCAAGACAGCTGTTTAAGCTACAGCGATGAACTTGCGATTTTCATCCTGTTCTTTTCAAAACCTTTCAAAATAAAACCCCCTACCAAGTCCTGCTAACTCAAAAAGAAAGCACAAAACATTCATTCTGTTTTCAAATAATACATTTACATTTTAGAATAAGTTTGAAGACAAGAAAATATTCTTGTCTTGTCTAAATAAAAAAAGTTCTCTGCTGTATAGTACTCAGGCTAACTTCCTAAGGATTTTGTCCTTTTCCCAAGGGAAGGATTTGGTTTCAGTTGAGTAACTACAGGAGTGCTAAACTCCCTGCTTGAGTTAAAAGCACGGCACTGAACCAGCATTTGTCCCGGTGGCTTCACGTCCATTTGCTCCTGGAGAAAACTGGATCTGCAAGTTTAGTACAGATCACAAACTCTTCCACCTACCTGTTTTTTTTTTTTTAAACCGCTCACCTTTTTCACAAGACAACAGCTAGAATAAGTGAAATGCGGTTCATTAGAAGGCAGACAGTATTGGATATCTCTTCTTAGAGATAAAATAACTGTTTAGTGTTCACAGTCTTGTAGGTGAGTGGAGAAAATTTCAAAGGTCTCTAAAGCAACTCCGGGCTTGATCACTCAGTAGTCAGCAGTAATCTGAATATCAAAATAATGAATGCATCTTTAATCTGTCGTAAACTCTGTTGCCTGCTGTTTTGCTACTGAGAGGAAAATAAAAGGAATCACCCATATCAAAATGACAACCGAAAAGCTCTTACCTACAGTACATTGTTTCCTGGTGTCCATTGCTTACAGAGATCTTTTCCCTGTCCACTTACATGAGTGCTAATTATTCATGAGACTTTTGCAACAACAGCTGGATGGGGTATAGTGTGCTCTTTTACTTCTCATCAAAGGAGAGCACTTCTCTGGGTTTGCTGAAACACGGCTGTTATTTAGTAGTGCAGGTTCTGCCCTAGAGGCCTTTGTTTTGCTCTGGTACGAGATTATCTTTCTTCTGTTCTTCTGCTCTCAGGAGAACAGAAGAAATTCATCCCCCTGTGAGACAGACAAAAGGTACCTCTGTGCGTCTTCAGATTGCTCTTTCTACTAGTATTGATTTGTGACACGTAATCTATTAAAATAAAACCTCCCGTCAAATTTACGGAGCAGCACATTGTTATATTGCATATAGATGAATGGAATTCATCATTAATGAATTTTGTATATATTGTTCTGTGTCATTGTGTTTATGTTCTAGAAAATCACAGTAAGTGCAAAGCTTGGTTAGTAATGCTTGTTTTACTTAGAGGAGTTGTGCAGGAGAAGTGACCTGTATGCTGATATGTTTGGCCACCGCTGAGGTCCAGATTAAAGTTAATGACTGTTTACTCTACAGTTAAAGAGTAACTACACATGTTCAGCCCACCCACAACTTCTGCTGTCTCACAATCTTCAGTGAGCCCGTCTCTCTGCTAAGAATAAGACAAAGAATTGGAATAATTTATTAAACCCAGAGGAAATTATGTGGACACAGTTGCTCCAAGACAGTAACTAACAAGTTAAAGAACCGATGTTCAATGTTGCAGTATATTATAAAATAGCTCTAGTAATACAAATAGAGTGTACATGTACTTTCTATACTGTAGTACTTCTATTTTATTTATTTATTTTTTAAACTACAACTTCAGCAGATTCTAGAGATCAAGGTGACCCTTTCCTTTCTGTCAGACAGCAGCACTAAAATGGCCTCAGAATATGTGTTGCTATGACACATGTAGTCACTGCTGTTGTCTACCAGGCGGGAGAAGAGGCAGCTCACTGACAACAGATGGAAAGGGCCATAAAAATCTGTTCTGTTTTGTGATTGTCAGCAGTGAAGAGGAGCAAACGTCGCACTGTTAAAGAACAAAACTTGACTTTCCGAAAAAAAAGCAAAAAAGTTAATCAAAAGGAGATGTTTTAAGAAAAGATCTCAAGATTGTTCCCGTTTGTCTCTGCAGTTCTTCCGCTCCGTTCAGTTTACGTGCACAGAGCTGCTGAAGGTGATCGAGAAGTATCAGCACAGGATCACACGTGAGTCAGATTCTGAGTCAGCTTCTCAATGAGGTAGGAATTCCAGGCGTTGCTATATCAGAGCACTCCGGAGACATACAACTATGGGTGAACATTTTGTTGATGCTTGCAGCTTTCCAGAATTTAATAGTGTAAGTAAATGAAGGGCATTTTCCATCATTCAATGTGAGCTACTGTCACATTTCGTAATTTGAAGTGTGAAGCACATGATGTAGCACATATAGCACTCGAGTAATTCCTGCTAAAAACTAGGGAGAGCTGATTGAAGAAATTATCCAAAGTTTTTTTGAGTGTGCAGCTTTATTCTTTAGCAGTGTTAGTGCTGCAGGTTTATGAGAATCTATCAAACTGCATTAGTCACTCATTTATGAAAGTCCTGCGATTTCATTGTGCAGCTGTCTTCGTTTCTCTTTCTTCAGGCTTGTCTCAAGAGGAGAATGAGCTCGGCCTTTTCCTGCGATTCCAAGCCGAGCACGATCGCACAAAGGCTGGAAACATGATGGATGCCACTAGCAAGGCTCTGTGTGCCTCTGCCAAACAGAGGTTAGCAGCAGGAGAGAACACTGGCACTAGTGATTATGCGCTATAAAAATGCGAGTACACAAACACGAACTGTTTCCTGTCTTTTTTTGTCAGGATGGCACTTTGTCCGTCACTGCACCGTTTGCACCAGGAAGTGGAGACGTTCCGGCGGCGTGCCATTTCGGACACACTTTTGACAGTAACCTGCATGGAGAAGGCCCGCACAGAGTACAGAGGAGCTCTGCTCTGGATGAAAGATATCTCCCAAGAGCTCGACCCAGACACCTACAAACAGCTGGAAAAGTTTCGCAAGGCATGATGTGGCCCATTCGTTCGGGTTGGTTTTCTTTTGCACTACTCTGTGTATGTATGTGTATCTAATGCAGATGTCTTTTTGTCCACAGGTCCAGGCCCAGGTAAGAGGGACAAAGAGCCAGTTTGAAAAGCTGAAGAACGATGTGTGTCAGAAGGTGGACATGCTTGGAGCAAGCCGCTGCAATATGCTCTCCCACTCCCTCTGTACCTACCAGGTACAAGTTTTTATCATTTCTAGGAATGGCTTCCCCACTTTGTTACTGCGGTGGACAAAATGTGAGGAACACTTCTTTTTTTTTCTTTTTTTTGATCAAGGTCTTTTTATTGAACAAAGAATTGCTTCCAACAACAATTACGGCAATATTACCAAACAGTCGATTAGATTAAAGATTAGATTAGATTAGATTATTAAAAAATGACTTAGTTAAAAAAATTGGAAGACACTGAAAAAGATATAGAAATTTAGGAAATATAGTCATCTTAATGATATTTAATCTACCACCCAGCGAAAGAGGCAAGGACTCCCACTTTCCAAAATCCTCTTTTAGCTTGGACAATAAAGGAAGATAATTAGTTTTATACACGTCTCTATGGTTCTGCATAATCCAAATGCCCAAGTATTCGAACTTGTTATAGCTGAGTTTGAAAGGTGCTAAAATAGACGAAAGTTCACCGGTTATTGTACCTAAAGGCATTGCCTCACTTTTCCCGAAATTCACCTTATATCTGGAAATTGTCCCGAATTCCTTAAGTACATCTAAAAGTTTAGGGAGGCTATTTGAAGGGTTGGAAATAAACAAGAGCATGTCGTCGGCATAAAGAGAGACTTTATGCTCAATACCCCCACGACATATTCCCTCAACCTCAACACAGTGTGTAGGAGCAATAGCTAGGGGTTCAATTGCGATGGCAAAAAGGAGAGGTGACAAAGGGCACCCCTGTCGTGTGCCACGCTGAAGCTGAAAAAAGGGGGATAGACTATTGTTGGTCTGAATGGCCGCTACAGGGTCACAGTACAATACTTTTATCCAGGATACAAAATTACTCCCGAGGCCAAATTTTTCAAGCGTATGGAAAAGAAAGTCCCATCTCACCCGATCAAACGCTTTCTCAGCATCAAGCGAAATAACAGTTTCCAATACATTACCTTTGACATGGCTATAGATTATATTTAATAAACGTCTAATATTAAAAAAACGAGTACCTGTTTTTGATAAAGCCTGTCTGATCGGGTGAGATAATGGAGGGCAAATGTTTCTCTAAATGGCGGGCCAACACTTTAGCAAGGATTTTGGTGTCCGTGTTCAGCAAAGATATTGGACGGTATGAGCCACAATCTAAATGATCCTTATCCTTTTTTAGAATTAGGGAGATCACTGCTTGACGATTGTGAGAGGAAAGATTCTTCAAAAGTCGATTTTAACAATGGATTCAATTGGTTAGAAAACTTCTTAAAAAAATCTGAAGGATACCCGTCGGGGCCAGGTGATTTTCCAGACTGCATACTCCGTATGGCCATTTCAATTTCAGCATTAGAAATGGGCTCCTCCAAACTGGTGGCCGCATCGTCTCCTAAGGAAGGGATATCAAGTTTCTCAAAGAAATTTTCTAGTGCCAGGTCATCCTTAGCTGGGGGGGAGCTGTATAAAGTCTGATAGTATTTAAAAAAAACTATTATTTACACCTTGGTTATCCGTGTACCTTATTCCCTGGTCATTCCGGATCTCAGGGATAGCTTGATTAGCTGTTCTTTGTTGTAGCTGATGAGCTAGCAGCTTGCCTGTTTTTTCTCCATGTTCATACGAGTAGCTACGCAACTTCGAAATTAGATACTCAGCCTGTTTTGTAGATATAAGATTATATTCAGTTTGTAATTTCAGCCTACGTTTATATAATACTATATGGCTATATACAGCGTCTAGTTTAGTAATTTCGTCAGCTAATTGAGAGAGTCGCTGAGTATCCCTCTTCTTTTTGTTCGCACAAAATGAGATTATCTGGCCTCTCAGATATGCTTTTAGGGATTCCCAAACAGTTGATGGTGACATCTCTGGAGTTTGATTGATAGCAAGAAAGAAATCTATTTGAGACCTAATATAATTAACAAACTCTTCGTCTGCTAACAATACTGGATTGAACCTCCATGGCCGATAATTAGAGTAGGCATTGGGAATACGCATTGAAAGAACAACAGGTGAATGATCTGAAATCACCATGGCCTTGTAATCACAGTCTGTTACTAAAGGGAGGAGTTTTTTGTCCAGAAAGAAATAATCTATACGAGTATATGTTTTATGGACATTAGAAAAAAAAGAATATTGACTTGAATTTGGGTTACGAAATCTCCATGCATCAGCTAACCCATAGTTATGAAGAAAACGCTGTATAACACGTGCTGATTTTGAAACAGGCGTGCTTTTGTGCGAGCTGCGGTCCATAGCAGATAATGAGCAATTTAGGTCCCCCCCAAGAATAACATTGTGTGTTGCCATGTTGGGAAGCCGTGCAAAGACGTTAGTGAAAAAACTATGATCGTCCCAGTTAGGGGCATTCGCTAAAATCAAGGGGAAACCATATAAATGTCCTACAACTACAACAAAACGGCCTGCAGGGTCTTCATCTACAGTTGTGGCTATAAATGGTAAAGTTTTGCTTATCAATATTGCTGTCCCCCGAGCTTTAGAATTAAATTTAGAGTGATATATCTGGCCTACCCATCCAGACTTGATTTGAAGATGATCAGAGGTATGCAGATGCGTTTCCTGGAGAAATGCTATATCCGTTCTAAGTCGGTGTAAATGAATAATAACCTTTTTCCGCTTGACCGGATGGTTAAGTGATTTTACATTCCAGCTTACAAAATTTACCACCCGATCACTAAATGATCGCGCTGCACTCATCCCTGGTCAAATAGTAAAATATGAAAGCTCCAGATGCGCGACACACATGAAAAGAGGAAAGAGAGGGGAAGAAAAAAAGAAAAGGAAAAAAACCCAAAAAACACAGTGATAAGTAAAATAAACATATCTGGCTGAAGCCCAAACCAAGAACACAATGAGTAATTACACCAGATAGAACATGGTGACTGCCAAACCCCCTGCAAACAGATCCACACATATAGCCTAGTGCTTGTTTGGGTTACTACAAGCCAGACCCTTAGGCTCCCGCTGGCCGCTTGACATAACATATCCTACAAAAAAAAGACAACAAAATAAAAAAAGAAAAAAAAATACATATATATACATGTATATATCGACGTCCAAACAAAGTATAGAACTTTTCTAAACCCAATGATATTGTCATGAAATAAAATGAACCAAAATGTGTTTATGAAATAAGTTTAAATGTCTGAACAAGAAGTGTCTCTTTAAACTTTTCATCACAGTGCGAACGCTACAATAAGCAGAGTCATGTACACTCAGCCATAAGTGAGACAACCAACCGTAGCACTGCGCTTAGGCCCGGCGCTCCCACATAGAGCATCAGGTGCAGCCTCCTCAAACGTTGATAATATGTTCTTTAACATATTCCATTGCCTTCGCCGCATCCAGAAATTCTTTCTCCTCCCCATTGTGCGTGATACAAAGTCGCGCTGGGAACCTGATCCCAAAACGGATACCTTCCTGCTCACGGAGAAGTTTCCGGACTTCTGTAAAAGCAGCCCGAGCTCGGGCCACCGAGGTCGTAAAATCCGGGAATATTGCAATTGGTTGTCCATTGAACCTCAGCGGAGCTTGGGTCCTGGCACGGCGTAGAATTTCCACACAATCCTGGTAGTAATGAAGCTTGGCTATGATGGCCCGCGGATTACCACCCGGCCTTCTCGGGGCCAGACTCCTGTGTGAGTGGTCGACAATAACATCTTTATCCATACCCAGCACTTCATGTAGTAGCGCGGATACGGCCGTGGTGGAGCTTGAATCCGGGCCCTCCGGGACCCCTATGATACGGATATTAGACCTCCGCATCCTGCCTTCCATGTCATCACATTTATCTTTCAGGTCAGATAGCTCCTTCCTCAAAGTCTTCACTGTAGATTGCAAGGTGACCACCTCATCGCTCCACATTGACAGCCCGTCCTCTACTTCTTTCACCGTGGCCTTAACTCCATCCATTTCAGCGCACGCTGCCGCCGTATTGTTAGCAATCTCATTTCTCACTTCTTGCACGTCAGCCCTAATGTTATCAAAATCTTCTTTCTGTGCATTCCTGAGTTCTTCTTTTAACACCACGTTTGATATTGTCTTTGATGGATTGAAGAAGCTCCAATTTCAGGGCATCAGTGTCCACAAAGCGCCCATCGCTCTGCTGAGCCTGTTCCTCAGTGGTCGCTGAGCCGGGCGCTGCCCTTGGGCCACTATTGGTATTCTCGCCCGAGGATGCGCCGGGCCTAGCCGCTGTTCCTCCGGTGTACTTGTATTTCTTTAGGTTAGATGCCATTTTGTCTCAAATGAAGCTTTAATATGGTATATAAAACTGTTAGCTTCCCCTGTGACATAAAATGAGACTTTGTAGGTTGAAAAAAAAACTATTTCTGAAACTCGGTTAGCGGGAGCCTTCAGAAACACGTCCTACTCCATTACTGGCTTGCTAGCACCCCCAGGAACACTTCTAAATGTAATGAAGTCTAGTACGAGTACTGACGATTAGCTCTGTCCCAAATGTTTCTTGAGCTTTTTTTTTTTTTTTTTTTTTTTTTAGTGGCAGATGGCCGGCCATACCTGAGCCTGGTTCTGCCAAAGGTTTCATCCTGTTAAAAGGGAGTTTTTCCTTCCCATTGTCGCAATAGTGCTTGCTCATAGGAAGCTGTCTGATTGTTGGGGTTTCTTTGTATTATTGTAGGGTCTTTACCTCTTGTAGGAGCAAGCTGGCAAAAGCTAAAACAGACTTTTTCCATTGTAAGTGAGCAAACTTACAAATCTAGTAAGTGGTGAATAATTATTTCACCCACTGTAATCTAATCTTTTTTTTTTTGCTGTGTAAAAACACTCAGGCCCTAAAAGTTGATTCTGTTCATCTGGACGTAGCGTTTTCAGTGGGAGAAACATTTCGTCACTCATCCAAGTGACTTCTTCAGTCTTAGCTGACTGTAGGTTTCCCCAATCTTATAAACAGTACATTTGCTTTATGGCTGAAACTAGGACCACTGAAAGAACAATGGGCTTGGAGGTCAGTTCCTTGATCATTAATATACAAATTCTCATGACCATTAATCAACAACCACTGATCAAAGCTCATTGATCAAAGACCACTAATCAGTGACCATGAGTACCATTCACAGAGCCTAAAAGTCATAAGTTAAGTTTAGGCTCTTGTTTGTTGAAGAGAGGTCAAGCTAACCTGTAATAAGACTGATGTGTTTAGGGACTCCTAAAATTAATCTTTTCAGTGATTGGGCTTTCTCTGTGCTGTTAGACCACCCTGCTGCAGTTCTGGGAGAAAACTGCTCAGGCCATGTCAGAAATCCACAAGGCCTTCCAGGGACATGTACCATACCAGTTTACCACACTCAAGGTATTTCAGATTGTTGCCCTTTGCTTCTACTTAAACACCAAACTATAGTGGTTCAAAGTACTTGAATCTAAAGTTTTCCATAGATTGAAATGTACCACTGTTTGTACTTCCCTCAGGATCTGCGGGATCCCCTGGAGCAAATCTCAGACTCTAAAAAACAAGAGGAGAAAGAGAAGGCAGCACTGCAGAGCAACACAGAAAGGTATGAGAACATGATGGGACAAATCTGAATTGAAAAGTGTCTCATGAAATCTTTTTGTACGATCAGGACTTGGAGCAGTGTTTACCCAAGTGGTTTCTAAAAGTGTCTCCAAGGCCACTGCATTGCTATAA
This sequence comes from Neolamprologus multifasciatus, assembly GCF_963576455.1. Taxonomy (NCBI): domain Eukaryota; kingdom Metazoa; phylum Chordata; class Actinopteri; order Cichliformes; family Cichlidae; genus Neolamprologus; species Neolamprologus multifasciatus. Next base: position 29,377,805 of record NC_140460.1, on the reverse strand, counting down.
ATAGCAAAACCATCCTGATAAGACACTTTTTATCGTTATTTACCCTTTTCTCTCTTTTGTTTCTTAGTCTGCTTTCCTTGGATGATGACAACCTGTTAGGAAGTGCCACCGATGCAGGTATGTACTGCCACCTGTCGGCTAAAAGGCAGTCTGCACCAGCTAAACTCGAAGCATCCAAGCATACCTATAAAATCGAGGAAGAAAAATATCGTCAATAGCAAATTATACATTACTAATGAATTGTTTTATTTTCCAGACCTCCCACTCAGTAGTGATGGGCAGAGGCAGACCGATGACTGCGGTAAGTGACTGTCTGCTTGTTTAACTGTGTTCTGTAGCTGGCACTCGTGCAAATACAACATGCATGCATGAATTGCTGCTGCTGATTGTGGAAAGGATGTCTATTGGCTTTATGATCGTTTGATCTCAGCTCACCAAAATGCTATCACATCCACACCAGCCCTGCAAGACCTCAGTGGACTGTCAAGAAGCTCTGATGATGACCTGATGCTTATGGCCTGTGACATGCCACAGCCTACAGTCCCAGCAAATGCCCTACACCAGCCTCAGGGCTTTGGAAACCTCGAGTTTGGCCTCTCACAGCTGCCTGCCACCGGTAAACTGGTTGGCTGTCTTTTTCCTCTCATTCTAACTTCAACCTGCTTCACTAAGTGTCGGCTTCCTACTTGACTTTGCTTGGTGTCATCAGAAATTCACTCATACTGAGGTTTCAACTTGTGGGTTCAGTCTTTTTGCTTCCACTATCAGTCTTTTCTAAATGTGTGATTAACATTAAGCAATTGGGACCAATTCATCCCTTTATTTTCGGACTCATTTTATAGAGGATGGATACATAGCTGCGTTTCCCTCATTGCATGTTGTTACTCAACAAGTAACTGAACTGAAGTCTTAACCTTCTGTTCTAATTTTAGTCCTCTTTTTCATGGTGTTGCGAAATCAGTTTTACCCCGGTTCTTTTATTCGTCGAAACTTCCAGAGACGGCACCGGAACTCAGTAGTCATTTTCACAAAACTTTTATTCATCTTTATTCATCTTCATTTAAGCATGCACTTCTAGAAGGGAAGACGAGGCCGGTGTGTCCCTCTGCAAAATCTTCACCCCTTTGTTAGTTACAGCCAGCTTTATAGAGGCGTCCCCATCATAAAAACCCCCTACAGTGTGGTGCAAACTCTGTGTCTGTGTCTATGTGAGTGCTCGTGTGTGACTGTGTAGCATACCTGTGTGTATGTGTGTGCACGTAAGTGAGTGTGCGTGACAGTTAAAACACTGTGGGTGTAGGTGACTCCGTAGAGGTCATAAAAACCCATTTCCCTTCCAGACCACAATTTTCCAGGTCAAATGTTGAGACCCCCACCCAAACATTCTCTGGGGAATTTCCTCTCAGGATTAACTCCTCTCTGTTTTACTTTCACAGTTCAACTGGGGAGGGTCTCCTATACTCTGCTCCTAAATTCAGGACACCATCAGGCCTTTATTACATTGAGGGCAGTGTCAATGTCTCTACAATAATTCTACATTCTATGTTAACACATTTCTAAACTCTAAATCAGCTAAACATTTCTACAAGTGTCAGACCTCATCTGACTTGATTAGTTTCGGATGTGTTTTGTCTCTGGTTTAATAACTTTCCTGTTCTTCCCCCTTCCCTCTAGATGGGAGTCTGCACACTGGCCGTCAGCCACAGGAGGACGGTGAACCAGGGGACATGGCCTTCCTTAAAGACCTTCTAAGCCCTGGTTCAGGAGCTAGTGATGAGTTCAGCAAAGAATGGCAGGATGCTTTTGGGATGTTTACCTCTCCCAGTGTCCCCACAACCAGCCAAGGAGCACAGAGTGGTGCAACAGCAGCACGTCCACCCTCTAACCCCCCTAGCCCCACAGGCTTTCTGCCCTCCCAGCTGCTGGATCACAGTTTGAGTTCCACAGGTGAGCCACATGTTGCTTACTGCAGCATACTATCTGATTGCCATTGTGAAGGATCCAGTAGCACAATCAGTTGTTTGCCTTTTAGGTTGGGCAACCCCTCCTATGTTCCAAGCTCCACCCCTGCAGGTTCCTCAAAGTCCAAACCAATCAGCTCAGCCAGCTCCCAAATTTGCAGGTAATGGTAAGCTCTTCCTCATTCCTCAGAAAGTACACTACTTAAAAATACTCCCTGGAGGAAGTAATTTGTGTTCCTTGTTATGCATCTTATGTGAGAATGCATCCAAGGCCACGGATGCATAACTGCCAGTTAAGAGACTGTACTGTAACTTTAATTAGTTGATATTTGCTAAATATATTGCTGATCCAGGTGTGGCTGCTGTGCAGTAAACTTATAAAATGTATAAATATGTGTGTGTGTATATGCAGCTGCCCCTGGGGGATCCAAAGACATGTCTGCCTGGTTCAACCTGTTTGCAGACCTCGACCCTCTTTCCAACCCTGATGCCATCGGACGATCCGCAGACGAGCTGCTCAATGCCTGAATATGTGCTTGTGTGTGTATGTGCGTGCATCTTCTCTCCCCAAGGATTCTTTGCAATGTTCCATGTCATCATTCAAGTAAACAAACACGAACAGTGAGAAAGACGCAAATGAGTAAAAGATGGTGTTTTAAACAGGAAACATTGTCAGTAAAGACTGTTAACACTACCTGTGAAGCCACTGAGTCATGTACACAGCAAACCTCATGTTTTGGGTTTCAGGTTTACTTTGAAGGGTTTATTTCTGTGGGTCACTGTCAGGGACTCAAAATGTCTCATCATAGGATATATTACACGTTTTACACTATTTTATATAGTGTATCTCCAGCTGCACCAGGAACACAGTGTATCACCATCACTGGAGAAACTCTGAATCTTCGCGTCAGCATTACTTTGATTTACTTTATTGATAGAGCTCTGTAATAACTGGCCTGCATTGCATGCTTAATCAGCTGGAGTTAGAGTGCAGGCACAGAGTCCTCTATCTGTCCATCTTCATCTCTGATTTCACTCAAACTGGGTCAAAATGTATGTTTGAAATAGTGTCAGCTGTTGTTTAACAATCACAAATCCAGGGCCAAGAAAAATCTGTGAAGGATTTATTCTGTACTTTTGAAGGAATTTTTGGCCATGGGATTATTATTGTTATTGGTACATAAAAATGTACTGATTTACAAGTGACAGCACTATTACTGGTTGGAGAAACAGATGTTTTTGTTGTGCAGCGTACTGTAAAGATGGAAGAAAAGCAACACTATCAAGTAACACTGTAACTGACTATTTTAACTTTGTGTGGTGTGTATTTTGAAGATACACAGATATATATGGTTTATATGGAGGAATCAACACTGCAGACCATGTCACATATTTAAAAACATGGATCCCTCACTTGATGTAGATTTAGTGATTGTGCTTCTTTGAGTGCAAAAAACTTCAGAAACCTGCATTTCTGAGTATTTATAAGTTTAGTGAAAAAATGTGCAGAGCTGTGTTTCTAAAACAGATTTGATGAAAACGAGTTATCATGTAAACATTCTCTCCACATGCACAGACTGAAACCAAATCCTTAGTTACGATATTTGTGTGCCTGTACAACCACACTCAGTTGAGCTAAAGTGATAAGACTGTGTGTCTCGAAGTTGAGCAACTCACAAAATGACTTAAACCAGCTGCATATTATTATCTCAGCTTTTGGGAATACAAACAAACCTCATTACTACTCCGCAAGGGGACAAGAAAGCAAGAAGGAAGCCTGACACTATAACCGTGTGTGTGTGTGTGTGTGTGTATATATATATATATATATATATATATATATAATGTAGACACACACATATACATATATATTAGGGGTGCAACGATACACAAAATTCACGGTTCGGTTCGATATTTTTTCGATACAAAAAAAATGTTCATGCCTTTTTAATTTGTCATTTATTTAATTATAAATATATATTTTAACTCAAAAGTACAGTTTTTAAATTTAATGTTGCTGAAACAACAAAGTAACAAAAAAAAATCTATCTGATCTAGAAATTGCTATTCTTTGGAAAAGAGAGTTTATTACAGAGAAATGTCTCTTTCCAAAATAAAAGCTATACTATATGCTTCTTCTGGGCTATATTCTCAGCAGCATATTAAACATATCAGGTCCCCATAAGGAGAATCATGTGCTAACGGCTGTCTAAATGACTCGGGTAAAGTTTGTAGCATGCGTGCTTGTTGTTTTTGTCTGCTTCCACTCGTCTTTGCACTTGGATGATGTCGGAGTAAATGTGCAGTCATATTCGTTGTGTTCCCACTAGTGCTGTCAGCGTTAATCTCATTGAAATGACGTTAACGCCACAACACGGCAAATCTCCGTTAATGAGCTACCATGGATCGCCCCGTGCGTGGGGCTGGACGGCATCAACAAGCTAACTGCACTAACACACTAGTTCCCACCAATGTAATTGAGCATTGCGTGGCACATCCAACATACTGTTTTACTTTAGTCCATGACGCGCTTACCTTCAGGGTCATACGTCACATGAAAACCAAAATAGTTCCAAACGCCAGATCTGAATGAGGGTGGGGGGAGGTTCAATTTGCCATGTTGCAAGGAGAGCTTAACTTCTGTCTGCTAGCTTGCCCTGTGCTCAGTGAATCTGCCTTCGACTACTCCGCCTAGGCTGCACTGTCGAGCGCAGATCCACTGAGGCGCTCAACACAGACAGGCATGTCAGAAGGAAAGTTGATAAAATAAATTTAAAAAATTGTATTGTTCGATACATATGCGTACCGAACCGAAAGCACTGTATCGAACGGTTCAATATCGAGTATTGTTGCACCCCTAGTATGTATGTATATATATGTATGTGTGTGTGTGTGTATATGTACACACACACTACTGACTCTTGATTTCCTCACTTTAAGTAAAAGAATGTATTTCTCAAGTCAATCACAGATGCTTTATTTAACTATTCCTTTTTATTTCACTCAAAAGAATTTAACTTGGCAGTTGTTTCCAATAAACGGGACAAGCAAACAAAAAACGGACGTGTCGACTTTTTGTTGTGTCGTGCCTCACTCCAATACGACTAAAAGTGGGGAATAAATCTGTATTTTCACATATACAAATCTTTTTGTTCCTGTAAACACATCTGAAAAAGACAAAAGGGAATATGTAGGTGTGATTGTTTGTCAGCATTTTCTTCATAGTTTAAACATGTTTTTTTGTTACATAATCATTTTTTGGGACTACCTATTATTCTGGACCAGGTCACTGAACAATGCTTCTCTCTACTTCAGCTCTGCTACATATTTAAGTAATTCAGGATCTGCACTGTGTGAGGCTACATAAACAGCAGCTGTTGGTTTGCTCTCGGTTCAGTAAACTTGTTAGTGCACACTGAGAAGTCTGAGTATCTTGTGTTCTGTGCACTACAACCTGAGATGGATGATGATGAAATCTCTTCAGGATTAAAACTCTTAAGACCCAATTACACTCCTGTCTAATAAATAAATACATTATTATTATTCACAATAATGAGACATGTAGGAATTCACAGTACTTGGTGAGGGAATAGGAGGGGGGAGAAGGGGAGTCGTACACTTGTGACTCATTCTGATACATATCTTTTTCAGCCAATAAATACAAACACATCGTGCCTCTATATTTACAAACCCGGTACATTCCTATCCTACCATAGCAGGCACAGTCGAGTAGTAGACATATACAAGAATACAAGAGGATGGGCCGAGGCAGAGAGAGGCTGGTGACCCATAAACTGCACAAGAATACAGTTGTCTTCATACAATGATCTTTCATGTTGCTCGCTGTAGTTAAGTCACAGACTATACTTTTGTGCACCAATCAGATGTGCAGCTGCAGACAGTATAAAAACAGATGCAGTGAAGCTGACATGGAAGTGCCTTAAAACAGCAATCTTAAGACAGAAATCTCAGGGAAAATCACCCTCAACTATCTCGCTCCATGAGCTCAGTAAACACTTGATTACTTTAAAACAGGTGTGGGGAACTCCAGGCCTCAGGGGCTGGTGTCCTACAGGTTTTGAGTGTGTCCTTGATCCAACACAGCTGATTTAAATGGCTAAATTACCTCCTCGCCTGGTAATGAACTAATCATTTGATTCAGGGGTGTTGACCCAAGGTGATATCTAAAACCTGCAGGACACCAGCCCTCAAAGCCTGGAGTTCCCCACCCCTGCTTTAAAGGCTCAGTCCCCATTTTCAGGTGTTGCTGAACAGAACAGCAAGTCTGTTTTTTAAAACTATGCTCACTCTAAAGTCAGAAAGTACAACATTCAGGATGCGCTCCTGCTACATCCAGGTTTTACTGTCTATAGTTACATCAGATCCAACCACGGTTGTTTATTTTTATACTACATTCAACTCTGATATTATTTTTTAATATTACAATCTATCGTTTACCTTTATCTCTAGTCTCTACAAATTTCTGAGGGAACTATCTGTCTTTATAGCTCATTAATGCTCTACTACCTTCACCACTAGTCTCTAATCTTTCACTTCAAATTGCTGCCCGTCACTTTGTAGACCGAATCCACACAGTAAAGTGGGTTCTAATTTGTACGCCCCCCCCATCGACCAGTCTGCTGTGTAACACTCAGGTTCACCAACATCTCCGTACTCTCAGCCCTGCACGTCAGAAGGGAGCCTGTCCTGCAGGGAAGAGGGGCCCTACTAGACACATTTGAACACAAGCTGAGCAAGTCAGAAGGAAATTAGCATTACAGTGAAAGTGAGAGAAAAAAGGGGATAAAGAGCTGGAAAAAGAAGGAACAAATACGGCGGAGTAAAAAGAGGGAGACTTGGGAAGGAGGCTGAACATGCTGCACGCTTAGCCTGGCCTGTGTTCCTCAAAGATACAAGCTGCCCAGCAGGGGACCAGTTCACTGCTACCAGTTAGCGTAACAAAGGCACCGCTTTGTCCCAGTTTTAGCTAACTTTTGTGGCAAACAGCTAATAAAAGTACAAAACAGATGTCTGGATTTGGTTTACAAGGTGGTCCAAATAAAGTATTTACTTGTTTCAAGGTGTGAATTATGCACCGTCTCATTGTTTGCTTGTTTTGAAGCTGGTTCAGCCTTTCTCTATGAATATATGGCCACGATAGTGCAAAGATGTCTCATCTAAACATCAACATCATCAGAGCACTATGATGACTCAGGGAAATCAGTGAAAAATATCAGGCACATTTTGAACTTGTCTTTTTCCCGACTCTTGAAGTTTTGCTACTATATTTTCTGGCAGCACCAAAATTAGCCTCTGTGGTCAAACTCTAGGTCACTAAGGAAACCAGCAGCCTTTTTTTGTTATCATGGAAGGCATATTTCATATCAAGAGAAATAACTACAGATAGAAAAAAAGATATGTCCGTGGAAAGGCGCCATGGTATAATACGATGAAATAAAAGAGTCTGTCCTTCCTCCTTTTTCCTCCCAAAAAACAGGAACAATAACCAGCACTAAGGTAGAAGAAAGCGATGAAATGTTAGCTGCAGAGGTCTGCTCAGGCCTGCAGGACTCTCACATTGTAGTTGTCTGATGAGGAGAGGCAGTGGGAAGCGCTTTTTGAACAAGATAAGGACATCAGAGAGAGCTTAGCTGGCATGCTGAAGGCAGTTTTTTAGAGCAGAAGGGCCATTTCCTCAAATGTTTTTGGATTATGTTGGTGGGGGGAGGCTGTTTTAGAGGAAAGGAAGGGGTTTGTGCGGACTGGAAGGCTGCAGGGGGGGCATCAGAAACTCTCCGGCTCCTCCAGGAGGCAGGGCTGGGTGGACAGAGGCACAAGGGATGGGGACAGGCTTTGCAGGCCCACGCCAGAGCGAAAGTTGAGGTCCGGGGCGGGGAGTAAGGGCTTGAGGATGCTGACGAGGCAGAAGGCAGAGCCGCTGTTAGGAATGAAGTTGACCTTGTTGCGGTCAGGACACAGAAAGGGAGGGATCTCTTGCAGAGGCTTGGGCCTGGAAACACATGCAGAGTCATATTTAGCCTACATGTTAACCTCTCGTTTTTATACATGATTTTGCAAAACTCTTGACACACTTAGAAAAACACTTAGACACCTTTAATGGCGTTTAGACAACAATGTGACTGTGGAGAGATAAATTAAGGTTCGCTCACACACACACAAACAGTACTTGGCATATTTGATGTCAATTTTGGTTGTTCTATGTGATTTTATGGGTTAGGGTTAGCAGCTGGTCTCCAACTGGAAGGATGCTGAACACCTCCTTTTCCACTCACATTGACTCCTCAGACACTTTGACCTTCTCACAGCCCTCTGGAGGTTCTCTCTTGAACATGTAGCTGTTGTTGGGTCTAGGAGAGGCGGCGTATTTGGGCAGCGGGGAGCAAGGTCCCAGCTCTGAGAATAAGCAAGAAGGTGGGTTAGCAACACGTCGAGCTCACAAAAGCACCGCTATGTGTCTGGTTTTGACTCTTGTATGTATGCGTTCGTTGGTCACCTTTGTCCTCGTATGGGCTGCCTCCACACGTGTCGTTGAGGACGGTGAGGTAGGAGGGTGAGATGGAGTCGGGACGGCTACTGCAGTTGCTATGGTTACTGCTCAGGCCCCCGCCAGAGGGAGTCTGCGTGTCGATGCTGCGGGTACTGCTACTTCGCTGTAGGGGGACAGGAGGGGGTGCACGGTGCCCATCGGGGACATCTTGTGGCTGTTGCACGAACACACACACACAAAATCACAATTATATCCCCAATCTTTAAAAAAGAAACCAATCTGAGATTTATTTTTTTTTAGGGAAGGACACGACATTTAACACACTGGGAGCACGTTAACTCAGTGAAACTCACAACAATGGTCTCGTCCTTCTCGGGGGTGTCACGGATGATGATGCGTTCGATCTCCTGGTTAAGGCCCTCCACGCTGTTGCGGAAACGAGGGGCCGACGACTTGGATATAGGGATGGGTATCAGAATGGTCTTAGGCATAGGCGACTGCAAAAACACAGACAAACCGAATTTATTACAAACGTCATCTGGGGGTTTAGTGACTTTAAACCAGCGGTCCCCAACCCCCGGGCCACAGACCGGTACCGGTGCGTGAGTCGTTTGGTCCCGGGCCGCGAGAGTGAGACTTGGGTGTGAAATGTGTGGTTTTCAGGGTTTTTATCGGTTTTCAGCGTTATTTTGTTATCGTTTTTATTGTTAACTCGGTTTTCCTGGGTCTTTTCACGTGTGTTATGAATAAATCTTTTTTTTTTCGGTACCGGTACTAGTTTTACTTTGTTGAATTTATCCGCGACACCTTAAAGGCCATTCCGTGAAAATATTGTCGGGCACAAACCGTGGCGCAAAAAAGGTTGGGGACCGCTGCTTTAAACGGTCAATGCCATAGAAAGAAACAAATGTGGAGATAATTTATCTGAGCTAACGTTTGCTATAGCATAAATGCACTATATTTGAGCCAGTCATTCATTTTCTTCCAGGACATCCAGAATACAGGACAGCTGCATTGCAACAGACTCCACAGGGAACGTGTGAGTGGCCCTACTGCCATCTCTGTCGCATACAGTACACAATGACATTAGTGGCCACTAAGTGTGTATGTACGTCTACATCACACACACACTGGAGCTAAATAAGGACATCGAGAAAGTGGGACGTCCTCAAAAACCCAGATCGGGTACCCAACACAGTCTTCCTCCAACCTGCATGCTGTCTCTATTAGTCACCTGCGATTGGATAATGGTGTGGCTGCCATTGAAAGGGGCCTTGCGCTCTTTGTCCCTCCGATGGCGGCTGCTGCGTTTGCTGCGCTGTAGCTGCTGACGCAATTTGGCGATCTGAAGAGAGCACATACAGACATCAGTGTTAACGGTAGCATGCTGAGAAACAAGGGATTCAGTATGTTCCAACACCCGTATTGTAATTTGTTGTTTATTTGGGCCTGTAATCAGGTAAGAAAGTGACCTCCTTGAGCTGGTCGGTGCTCCCACAGGAGGCCGAGCGTTTGTGTGAGCCCCTCCTCCTCTCATCTGCCCAGGCCCTGGGAGTCTGACACACACAGATCCACACATACACTGTTCAGAACTAAAGCTCACACAAGCTTAAAACTGCTAAACAGGAAAAAAATACAGCTGAAACCAAAAAACATTTGACAGTTCTTAATCAAATATATAGGATTATTTAAACAGACAACACCAACTCCCCATTTGTAGAACTGACTTATAGGTGCAGCACATGTTTTTTATGTTATAACTGAGAAGCCAGTTAAGAGCATGGGGAAGGTCTTCCAACAGCAAACACAACCATAACTCATGAAACACCAGAGAGCTGAAAACCTGGCTTATATTGTTGGACAAATCAGTAAAGTGTTGGCAGTAAAGTTCAAGGGCTGGATTTACTGGCATGGCATCCTGCCACACTGCTGGTTTACAATGTCACACTGGCCATTATGGGTTTGGGAGCACAATTGCTAGTAGGTGGTTGGCCCTTCCTTGTAGCCTAAAGTGGATTTGTGGTTCAGCAAGGGTAGCATGCTGACAGTCTGTTAGCAGTCTGGGATGGCCTGTCTACCTGTGGAGAGCTCTGTTATCAAGTCAGTGTACAAAGTGTCTGGTAAAACCGGTTTGTGCGCCACTCTTGCTTATGCTGCTGCTGGTTTGTCAGCCAGCTGCAGAAAAGAGTGCAGTCATAACATACAAAGTGCTGAAGTGAAAAATACTGCAAACACTGTTTGTGCTTTTCATTCTCTATTTTTAAAAAAAAATCCTTTTCATGGTTCTTCTGTTCCCTTCTGTTCAGCTGTCTTCCCTGTTCCACCCACCGGTGAACCAATCAGCATTTGCCAGACACACAGGTCATACAGTTATGTTCAGCTGGGATTTTAGAGGACTGCACGGAAGCATATATCTGTCCGCTTACTGTCCGAACTGAAGTGTGTACGCAGATAGACACTTTTGCAGGACCATGAATTACACAGAGGCAGCTTTATATGGGAGGAAGAATAAGATGTGACTCCTCTTGAGCAGACTGTCAGAAGAATTCATGGTTTTCAGACAAACCCAAACAACAGAGATGATGCAGTATAGAGACTCCAGTAACACCAGAGTCTCCTTGGTTGGCATAAGAGGTAAGGACAGGCAGGAAGTGGAGAGCTCTGGAACCTCAATAGGAAGGGAAAGAAGCCAGTAGGTCCAGGAACTGACCCAAGCAGGGGTAGAGGATGGTTGGGACGCGGCAGCAAAGGGTGTGGAATTTATGGGAGCAGTTAATGAACTGGGATATCTTGTGGTTAAAACTATGGAAGGCTGAGCCAACCTAGATCAAGTTTATCCAGTCAGTCTATAATGTCCTCCCAAAGCTAACCAACCTCTCTTCCTGCAGTCTTGCAGAAACCACCCACATATACCTGCTGTGCCTGGGAAGAGGATGACTGAAACGCATCTTAAGCTGTTGCCCAATAAGCCTGAAAAAGGGCAACATAAAATTCCTACAATTTATTTTTAAGACTGTTAATTTTTCTTCCTTATGTCAGTCAGCACTTTGGGTTCTTTCCTCTTCCAGTAACAGTAATAATACTTTTACTATGTATTGTGGCCTGCGCATATAAACAAAATGCAAACTTTGTGTATCTCACAATTATTACTACACAAAGAGACGCTATACTCACCTGCGTCGCTTTGTCCCTCATGTAGGGAATGTGTTGTTGCTGGCTGTCGTCCTGAGGCCAGGGACCTGTCAGGTGAGAGCCAGCGAGCGTGCCCTGTGAGGGCCACAGCTGGACGCGATGGCGGGAAACCGAGAGGAGAATGAGGGAGCAGACTGCTCAGAGGGAGAGAAGGGGGGAATGCCGGAGGCGTTGAGGACAATCAGAGGAGAAATCTAGAAGGTTAAGGCCACAGATGCAGTCTGAAGGGAAAACAGAAAATGAGTTTGAGTAGATCTAGAGATGTAAAGACGTTTGATGTAAACACATCAACAAATCACCAGACATACAGCTGGCCAATGGGATAAGCTCGCTCTGTCTGTCTAGGTCTGTGTGTATTTACGTTTGTGTCAGGGAGTCTGTGTGTGTGTGTGTCTGTGTGTGGCCAGATTGATGTTAATCCATCCCATGCTGGGCAGAGCAGCTATGCCAGGCTCACACAACCCCCTGGTTAATGGCATTAAGACACCTGAAATGAGAGCAGGGGAGCGTACCCAACTGACCCTGGCTGCAGGTTGAGGTTTTGCAGTGATTCACTGACACCATCAGTGAATTGCACAAAACCTCTAGGATTGTATATAGCAGCGGTCCCCAACCCCCGGGCCACGGACCGGTACCGGTCCGTGAGTCGTTTGGTACCGAGCCGCGAGAGTTGAGGCTCAGGTGTGAAATGTATGGTTTTCAGGATTTTTATCGGTTTTCAGCGTTATTTTGTTATCGTTTTTATCGTTAACTCGGTTTTCCTGGATCTTTTCACGTGTGTTATGAATAAGTCTTCTTTTTTTTGGTACCAGTACTAGTTTTATTTTGTTGTATTTATCTGCGACACCTTAAAGTGAAAATATTGTCGGGCATAAACCGGTCCGTGGCGCAAAAAAGGTTGGGGACCGCTGGTGTACAGGCAAAAATTTGGTATACACAGTATATTACAACCTTGTATATGACGCCACTTATAGTGATTCTGTCCATCTCACTGTAGGGTTGTTGATATAGCATTAACAACAGCTTCTTTTATGTAATTCTGAGTCTATGCATTCTCTGAGAACAGAGAATTATTTGCATTCTAATGAATTACATTTTCAATATTGAGATTATGATTATTTACAAAGTTTAAATACCAAAAAGTACAGTTCAACATCAGAATTCTCCCTCATCTGCTATGACAGCAGAACGGCAGTGCAACAGTGCAAACACACACTGCAGACAGTTTTAATGGATAACAAAGAATCAACTCATTCATCTTCTCTTATAATGTTGAAATGAATAGAACATGAATCCATAAATGCAAACACACAGCTCTGACTGGTAGTGTGTGTGTGTCCTTGAGCTAAATTTGGCAGGGGCCTTGACCAGTGCATATAGCTGTTGCTAGGAAACGTCGGTGGTGTGTGTGTGTGTGTGTGTGGGGGGGGGGGGGGGGGGGGGGGGGGGGGGGGGGGGTTCTGATCATTATTAACACACAAGAGAACTTGGTTGTGTGTGTGTGACTAAGCGGGGTTTTCAGCATCAGCAGTCTGCCAGTGAAATGCTCCCACCACTTTATTTTGATGGCAGCTTTTTCCTGCCTCAGCGGCTGCCCACAAATCACCTGCAGAGTGTACGCTACCAGCAATAGTAACACTGGTAGCAGCAGTAGTAGTAGTAGCAGAAATAACAGAAGAGTGGCTCAACCTTCTGTTATGCTGTTGTCAGAACAACATGAACAACAGAACATTTTTTGGCCTAAGAACATGGCCCGAACCACTACGAGAATAGATGTGGTTTTAATTGTAAATGTTGAACATTGCCTGTTTTATTACTATCTACCCTCCATGCTAACTTGACATATTAGGGGATGAAATATCCCTTAGATGAGAGGACCTTAACACGAAAAATAAATGCTCCCTGCACGTTCATCTCCATACAAAAGCCTGCACGGTGAAATGTAGGCCGATTGTGTTTTGTGGGAAGCACGCCACCCCTCCTCACACATACAAAAACATATTCCACGCTGGTGCTATAACCCATGCTCAGGAACATCATCCAAATTTCTGACCTTGTGTATGCAAAAACAGACTCACCTGCAAAATGCAGTCTCGGTGCGCTGCATGCAAAGGGCCATGGAGCTCTTCGGCAGCCCCGGACCCTGCTGCCACTACTCGAAGATGCTACAGATGCGATGAGAAAAGGCAGGGCAGAATGACCAGGGTGAAGATTACAAGTAAGGAAGGTAGACTCAGATATCAAAGGTAGACACCGAAAAAGAGGGAAAAAATAGAAACACGGCCTTCGTGAGGACAGCAGCGATACCGCTTGTGTCAAAATGGGCGTTGCTGTGTTCGCACCCTGCCTCCTCGAGACGTCGGGGATGGATATTTTTCTCTCCCGGCTGAAGCAACGCGACAGCTTTAAGCGTCTAGCCAAACGCTTTGTGTTCGAAGAAAATAACTGTTAAAAACAGAGCGAGGGTGCCTCGTCTGTGGAGTTTGTGATGAGCTGGAAAATGAACTAAACAAACAAACAACAACAACAAAAAACAAGACAGGAATAACACATTCAGAAAGGATAGAAAGAAGAAGGCGGTGATGCTGGGCTAGCCTCCGCTCACTCAACGGGAGAGGGACCAGTGCAGTGTGAAGTCAGCCGGTGTAACCGATACTTCCGGTTGTTATCTTCTAAATCAAATGTCTGCACGCTGTCAGGTCCACGTAATCATGATCATTTGGTACTTTCACTTTAATATATATGATCATGACAACAGTCATCTTTGGTATTTACATCAACACCGGCAAATAAGGAGAAAGCGGGGCCGATGGCGCGATATGGCAGCCTCGCTTCTGTCAGTCTGCCCCAGGGCAGCTGTGGCTACAACTGTAGCTGCCTCCACCAGTGTGTGAATGTGAGAGTGAATGAATAGTGGAATTGTAAAGCGCTTTGAGGGCCTCGAAAAGCGCTATATAAATGCAATCCACTATTATTATTATTATTATTATTATTATTATTATTATTATTATAAGTGCAATACGGAAATAATTGTGTTTTTCGTTTTTCTATAGACACACACACACATATATATAACTTTATTGTAGTTTTGTATTATTCTTTTGCACTGAGAGGATTGCATCTTAATTTCGTTGCTCAACTAATGAAATCATTAGAAAGTAGTATAAAGCAGATAACCATAATTTTTATAGGATCATTTTTACAAATAAACGATTATATTAGCTGTTTTCCACTTTGAATTTCTTAGTTATGATGATACAAAATAATTAAAAAAAAAAAAAAACAAACGAAAAAGCGTAGGTTTGTGGCACTTTATTTTGAATGTAATGTGATCGACTTCCGGTACGTCCTGGCTGCTCCCGGCTGACTTGACGCAGAAGAAGTAGTGCTCTGACGTAGCTTACCAACGCTGAGCTGCTCGTGCTGATGCTGCAGTTGCTAGGGCGCGTGGAGCAGACAGCGGAGAACAGAGGTGAAGTAAACAAGCGCGAGAGGATATGACTACCTAGAGTTGATTAATCACTGAGAATTAAGAGGGTTGGTCGACAGGGGTGCAAAAAAGACAAAAGCAAAACAAAACAAAAAAAACCCCAACCGATATTATTTCTGTTTGAATGATTCCATTGATTTACGTCCAAGACAGCCAAGTGTTTCATCATGCGGCTGTAGAAGTGTAGCTTACGACTCTGTAGTCCTTTGGTGCTGCCACTGTTGTTCTGTTAAGCGTCTTAAAACACTTTAGACTCTTTTCTTATTCACAAGAGGCCACCACAGCGATGTTTGAGTTGGAAGATTATAACGCCGATGTCCTTCCTGACGAAAAACAAAAAAACAAACAAAAGCAAAAGAAAACAATAAGTAATCACCTTTTTTTGTCAATATTGGCCTCAGTGACAGCTATCAGCAGATTTACCAGTGGCAGTGACCAACATTGTGCCACATTAATTTTGCACAAACAAAATGTTCAAAAAATGTGTGACCAAGACCAGAAAAGACTATACAATATAGTCATTTTGAAAATTTTTCTTGTTTTCATAGCATAAAAGTGGTAAATATGGTGTTAAATAAATAAAATAGCTATTTCACAGCAGGTTCTAACCTTGCACATCGTCCACAAATGTTTTTCTTCTGAATAACGCTGACAACACCTCAGGGGGACCAAAGGCATGAACCCAAACACAGATTAAACGTATATACCCAACAATTATTTCATACATTTATTGAGGGGTTTTTCTTCTTCCATATTGACTTGAAAATGTTTACAGAAACTGTACCAAGCAGATGCATAGCAATGGAATCAAAGGCAATGTCCATTGAATGCAAAACACAATACCATAAAAATGATGCAAATATTAATGCGATACATGTAAGGGTTGTTTTTTTGATACAAACTACAGATTACAAAAACATAAATGAGATCTTTTCATATGCCCTGAAGCGGCGCTGAAAATACAGAATGAGTATGTCGACATTTCAGCACGCCTGTACAGCGCGAGTAAATAACACGTGCACATTCACGCAACACACACACACATCACTCACTCCACCGTCAGGGGATGAGACGACAAGAAGCAAAAAAGTAATATCCAGCGTGCTTCAGTGTTTTTTTTTTCCTTCAGTTTTTGATTTGGGTTTGAACAGCAGAATCTGGGGTTTGTAATATTTCATGTCTTGCAGATAGACAGCTAAATGCAGAGTCCATACTGAGGTCAAATGATAGTGGTACAGTGACTCCAGTCAGCCACTGTAACAGATGCCTCTGTAAGTTCAGCTCCAGTGATTGTAAGACCCCAGAATGAGATTTGTTACTGGTGTAATTGTGCAAGCAGACAAGTTCCACGTCAGCCCACTTTTAAGTCAGCTGGGACTGACTCTTTTGTGTTAGCGTTCCCATAAAGATAGTCCAAAGAGGAGGATTGTCAGCTATTTTCTGCTCGTGAGTCAGGTTGGGGGGAGCGAGGGTTACGATAGTGTGCGATCGATTGTTTACAAAACGACTGTGACTATTCATAAGTGCAACAAAGATTAACATATCAAAATAACAACAGGATAAAAAAATTGAAGCAATAAAAACACTGAAAGCATCTAAAAGCTACATCCTATTGCACAATTAAAAGGTATGATACAAAAAGAGGATACAAAGTCATGAGACAACAATTGGTATTGCATACAAGGAAAATGTTTAAAAAGTTGCTTTGTCTTTTAAGACCATTAATTTGTTTACAGAGCCCACTCTCACTTTACTCGATAGAGCAAAGGGGGAGTAACCGAGCGCTCGAGTGTTGATTGTTTTTTCATC
The DNA here is from genome assembly GCF_963576455.1 of Neolamprologus multifasciatus. Lineage (NCBI taxonomy): Eukaryota > Metazoa > Chordata > Actinopteri > Cichliformes > Cichlidae > Neolamprologus > Neolamprologus multifasciatus. The sequence goes on along the minus strand of NC_140460.1, from coordinate 29,360,845 downwards.
GCCTGTTTAAGTTTAGAGACCAATCTTTGTCTTGGTCGCAACAGACACGTTTAGCAAACACTGATTTCAAATTATTCAAAGTGCACAAATAAAAAAAAAAGAATTAATGTACCACTATGAAACTTCAAACCAAGATTTAAAAGAAAAACACAAAACAAACAATGCAGAAACAGAAGCCAATGAAAATGCTGCATAGCTGGATTCCATTTAAAGCAATGCCATCAGAAGGACACACAGGAGCGGGACAGACCTAATTACTGTACATGATCAGACTCTATTGTTGGTTTGTGACATATTCCATAGCTTCCTCGTGCTGATTCAGAGCACAGAGCTCCACACAAAATAAAATAATAAGTGCTCTCTAGTTAGTGTTGCCGGGCTTGTTAGAGGGTCCAAGTTTACACATGCGTGTCACTGGGTTCGCTGGCCAAGCTGTCCCCCCGCAGGTAGATGGCTGAACTGGACTTGGGCCGGTTCTGACTGTGACTTTGACCTCGGGTAGAGCCATTGTTGTTAACTTCTGGCCCCCGGGTATCTGTAGAGATGACCCATGTGGTGGGTCGCCACTTTTTCAGAGAATAAGGGGTTTTGACGCGCTTCTTGATCTTATCTCCGGTCCCCAACGCTCCATCTAGCTGGACTAAACCGTCTCCTGGAAAACAGGGTGGAACAATGATTAATGAGCAATGTAGCAATACCTTTGTGCATGAAAATCATTAAAGACCAGCGAGTCTTGAGGCCATGAAAAACTACACATTTTGATAAGGACCTTCATTTCTATTAAACAATGATTATTAACTGAATTGCTGGATTAGACATTTAATTTCTAAAATATTCTAAATGAAAAAAAAAATATATATATATCTAATAATGTTTCTTATTTTGACCAACAGTTCAGTTTAAACTATTGATTTCTACATTTCACAAGCCTCTTTTTTCCAACATTATTATTATTATTATTATTATTATTATTATAATAAATAAAAAAACTACTGACAATAAATCCAATAACTGGAGCATAAAAAAGAAGAAGAAGAAAAAAGAAGAATGACCAAAATCAAAGCAGCAGAAGCAGCAATTTTGACTGTGTAACCTACGAAAGGCTTTGGACCCTACATTTCCCATAATGCAACAACACTCTTTGTGCCTAGTAAACATTATGTCTTTCAAACTTCATGCTTTCTTTATATATTGCGGACATCTGTTATGAGCAAATTGACTTTCATGTGCATAGTTAATAATGGATGGATTACAATTAGTTATAATACAATTTAGAAACAGAGGGCTGTTTGAAGTACTTTATTAAATGAAATATGCCAAACATTTGTAGGTTCCAGTTTGTCAAATGTGATTATTAGATTTAGTCTAGTGATACTCTGGGGCTTCTTGCCAATACGTTTTATCTGCAGTCAAATTAACACTGAATGTATCTACAATATGTGTGGTTCAAAGCTCGAAATATATATACACACACACACACACACACACACATCTTTGTGCTTCCAAAAATAGTCAGTTTAGCAACAAATTGGATTAGCTGCCACTGAAAACAGCCCCTCACGGAGATGTACCATTTCTCTCTGTTCAGTAATATTTAAAATAAACAACAGAGACCTGCTCTGTTTGGAAATTACTGAACCCTCTGAGAAATTTAAGAGTTGTTTTTAGACAATTACACTGCAGTATGATCCAATGGGCCAATACAACTACAGAATACTTGCAAATGATTCTCACCTAGTGAGGCCAGGTCCTGTGTTGTGAAGGACAGATCCAGAGAGTTAGGTCTCTCTGGCCTACGGGCTCTGGGCTGCCTGAGCAGGGCCTCTCCTCTCATGGTGACTGGAGCTTCCCCCTGGGGGTCTGTTGCAACAGTGCCCGACAGTGAGCTTTCTCCTGGGGGCACCGTAGTTTCCCTGCTTGTCCCCTCACTGCTTCCCTCTGGCTCGCCTTCATCACTTTCTCCGCCACTGTCGCCATCCCCCTGGCCATGCCCCGTGTTGCTGTTGTTGTTGTTGGTGTTGGGTCGGGCCGAGCGGAGAGCGGTCACATTCGTGGACGCGTCTCTTTGATCGGGCTGCTCTCGTTCTTGGCTCAAAAGAGGCTCGTGTTCATCGGGGCTGGCTGTGATGACGCCGAGGGACAGCCGGCTGTCATCTGACCTCAGAGCTCCAGATCCATTGTGAGTTATGTTGGAGCCTCCAAAACCTGTCGCTCCACCTGTTACTATGGATGAGATCCCAGCACTGACGTGACCATTGACGGTGCCGTTAATGGCTGCATTGGCATGTGTATCCCGTCGAACAGGTAAGTTGTTTGTGCCTGTGCCTCGGTGAACCTCTCCAGCCGAATTTGTGCCCGTAACTGTACTAATGTTCATCTTTGTTCCCTCCACCTGCCGCAGGTTGGACTTTCCTGAGCGCCCAAACTTAAACCTTAGTGAAGAGGAGGAGGATTCCTTCTTGACAGGCTTGTTGCGCAGGGGCAGACTGGATGGTCTCTTGGGCAAGTTTTGCTGCTTGGGCAAGGGAAAGATGGTAGTGGGCATTGTGGCAGCAGTGTCTGATGTGCCGGAGACCTCACTCGCCATCTTTATAAGAGGATAAAGCAGGCTGGAACTGCCAGGACTCAGTGGGTCTGGTGAGCAGAACTGCTTCTGGGAGTGCTCCATTAAGTTCTCATCCGAGCTCTCCTTCAGGTTTTTGTCTACTTCTTTAGGGTCCAGCTTTGTGGTTTCCAGGTCTTCTTGGGTAAGATGTAGACACACGGGCACTGTGGTGGCCCCTGCGAGTCCCTCTGACTCAGAGATGATAGTGGTAGTCGTAGTAGAGGCTGAAGGGCTACCTCTCATGCCCATGCTGGTGGTGCTGCTTTCTGGGCTGGGCAGACGGGCGTTTGCTTGCTGCTGACGCTCCTGGTTGATGGAATTCCTGTTCCTCTCTCCGGTCCCAACCCCAACTCTACCAGTCAAAGAACTAGTTGCATCCACCTGCGTGTTCTTGGCTACACCTTCATGCTCTTCAATGTACGTAGACGAATGGTCTGTGTACGGGCCAGATTTTGGCGTCATGCGATTTCTGGATCAAAGAAACAGTGTTGAAAACCTCAGCAAGATCATTTGAAACAATGAATACAATGACAGGATGTGGCTTTGTTGAAACATACCTCTCGTTGTGCAGTGTAGTGGACATGGGGTTGAGTGTAGGGCTGACAGACTTGGAGCGGTCCCATATGAGGAGCAGCTCCGCCAGACGCTCCTCAGCGCACTGAGCTGTAAGGCGAGCCTCTGCGTCCTGGTCCCAGCAGTCCTCCATTGTCTCTTTCAAAGATCGAACCGCCTGGAAAACACAGTATATTATGGCTATTAACTACATGACTAGTATCAACAATATCAACACTGCAGTGCTTGTAATAGAAACACTTTCTGGATTTTGTCATTTATCCCCTAAGCTGGAGTAACTTTAGAAAATGAACTCTCCACCTGCAACACACACAGAGAAATTATAAACAATCGGGAGGTTTGGTGGTTTGTTTTGGACTATGTAATCAAGTGTATGTCCAATTGAACCAAACCCAGAGCTAGGTTTCTGGAAACAGTGGTCATTTCGACTGCAAATTTTGATTTTGTTTTATTCATTCTTTTCACTAAAACTTCTAAGTTCTTAAGGTTTTAGTGAACTAAGTATCATAAGACTAAGAGATATCATAAGACTAAATCTAAAGTTATCAGTTGATTTTTAGTGTTTTTACCGGTGAGAGTAGCTTCACAAATTGTCCTTGATATCAATACGTCTACTCTTCTCTTCCTTCTGAGCACTGGCATTTTGTTGCATTTTCATGGGCTGAGGCCATCCTCCCAGCCTGTTTGTTGGGAGCAGATCAAATTGTGCGTGTCTGACCTTACTGAGATTACTTCTGATTGGATCGCTTCCAAACTCGTCCTGCCTTTCCACACAACTTCATCATCCACATGTACGCAAGTATTTTTGTAAACATTACTAGTTTTTCCCTCACACATAAACAGGATTTTGGAGCTACAGAAAAATTAGCTTCTGAACAAATAAAGCCAGGGTAAACATCTTTGGAAAAGATTGATGGGGAAAAAAATATTTTGCTATATAGCCAAGCTCTAAAACAGACTATTTCTAAGCTTTTTTTGTTTGTGGAATTGTTTTGCTATCCTGTGCTACAATGTGGCAGTATTCTCAAAGCATTCTCATTTTAGCCCTATTCCCTACATACATACGCACCAGACTGTTCTCTTTCCAGGCCTCAGGGAATTTAGGCCTTTGCTTCTCCCTGGATACCAGAACTTGCATGTCCTCAAATGTTGGGTGGTTCCCTGCTTCCGCCTGGAAGGCCATCTGGTACTCTGGCACAGACTCTCCTAGGGGTAAGCAGGGACAGGAAGAGAAAAGCCTCGTTTTAGATGTCTATGACATATCAGAAATACCCATTAAGTTTGTTAAAAATGCACCTTTCAGCTGGTGCTTCCTTTCCTGAGCATAAAACAAGTAGCTTTACAGTCTTTTCTATATTTAATGTGTGCCTTTTTCTTGTTTTGTATACATTTTGTCTGTTTGCTATTTATTCCTGCCGTCTTACTATTTATATTTTACTCGTGCACAGTTGGTGTGCAGCACACATAATTTTGTTGTACATGCACAATGACAATAAAGGGCTGTTCTGTTCTATTCTTAAGTTGCAGTCCCACAGTAGGAATGACTCAACACAAAGCAGATTTAACTCACCAGGGAAAAGGTCAGTACATCTCATGAAGGTCTCCCAGTAGACTAGGCCTAAGGCATACATGTCCACCTGCTTTAGTGCTGCCTCACAGTCCCTCAGGTTCACCGCACCCTCAAGCACCTCAGGGGCCATGTAACGGATAGTCCCCACCTGGTAGACAAAGAAGGTGTAAGTGGGGGTGTGGTGGAACTGTTAAACTGTCCAGAAATACTGTAACACCGACACAGGTGGGTTTTGTTTGCTGTGGATGTAGTTGGATCACATTATTAGATCTCATAATCTCAGCTTTGACAAAATATTAGCAGGCTATATGTTTGCTGACAAAGTGCTAAACTAAATGAATGCATATATGCCAAAAACCACATTGACTGTTTTCTATAGAAACATAATCTCCTGTAGCCTGTAGCCTCTCCGTGTTTAGCTCAGTAGCCATGCCATTTTATTTCATCTGAACTTGATGCTTGTAAGATGCAGTCTATTCTTTGCAGTTTGCTCTCTATTCCCGTTTTAGTAAGCAAATACAGAGACGTGTTTAACCCTGACTGCCTGCCTCTGCTGCTGTCTTTCTAGTAGACTACACTCATCAATACAGGCGCATCCTCTGCTTCCTCCTGAACACTCACCTCACTTATAGCGGCGTTTTCCTCTTCCCCGTGCCGTGCTGCTCTGTTCCCTGTCAGCTTCATGGAAAGGCCAAAGTCGATAATGACACACGTGCCGTCGGCTTTGACGAGGATGTTTCGGCTGTTCAGGTCCCTGTGTGAAACCGCTGGCTTATACAAGTCTTGAAGGGAGAATGGGAGAATTGCAAAATTTCTTTTTCATTAAGGATGTTAGCATGTACAGTACTCCCAAAACCTCTCAGAGAGCACACTCAAGCAGGTTTTGTGGGATTTGCTAATGAATGATAATTGATTAAAAAAGGCTTCATATATGCATAGATTCAGATTTCCCTCATTACTCACTGTTCAAAACAAGCTGCACTATTAACAGACAACTAAATCCTCTAATCTAATCTACAACAATGGGATTAAGATCATATCAATGGCCTCCACTTGCAGTATCCTTCTGTCCAGCAGAGGGTGCACTGAAGACTGCTGCAAGCTGTGGAAGTCACCACAGCTATGTGCTGCCTGCTATTGATGTGCAGGACCAATGGGTGGTGGGGGTGGGGGGCAAGAGATTCTGCTGTTAGCTGCTGCACAGAGCTAACAAACACCAGCTCCCTCTGTCCCTGTTGCCTGTGACTTTAGCCCCCTCTGTCTTTTTTCCTTTGCAAAATAATACAAGTTTATCTTGTTTGTGCTGCAAGTTAGGGTGTCTGGGCTTACAGTCTCTCTTACTCACAAAAAGTATTAGTGTACCTTCTTTCCCATGCCATTTCTTAAAAAAGAAAAAAAGGAGGGCCAAGTGTAGCCAATCAGGCTGAGGTTTGGTGACTTGAGACTCTGCCTCCAGCGAGCTCTACGCTACAGGGATATTCACATATTACCTCAATTCCTATCTCTCCTCTCTTGTTTTTCTCCCTTTTTCCCTCTCTCTGAGGCTAGCTTGAGGCCAGTCTATAAATATCCATGGCTGGGCGTGTGCTAAGTGTGTACGTGTGTTTTTCAAAATGCAGGGATATACAGCACTTTAAGACAAATTGACCCACGTGCAGCTGCAGTGTGCAGCAAGTAAGACAGCTGAAAGTACTAGGAACAGAGCGGAGAAAGAGAAACACAGGCTATCCAAAGCATTTCTTAAAAAAAACAAAACAAAACACAGCTACAAACTAACTGGGCTAAAAACAAAGATACTTTCCCATTTCCCACGACAATTCTTTAAATGTGTTTGTGCTTCAGTAACAGGAGAAAGCGGCAGTCTTGGTAGTAATTAACTCTGAATCTCTCTGTGTAGCTCACCTCCTTTAAAGAGCTCGGTGTGCAGGTAGGCCAGGCCGCGGGTGACAGAGTGAGCCAGTCGGCAGCTGCCCACCCAATTGTTGGTCTGGATGTTCAGGTAGCGACTGAGAGAGCCCTGAGAACCACATGGAGGACAAGAATATAGAGGACAAAGAAATTAAGATGGTTTAGGATGCAGAGTTTCACAGTGTAACTGAACCAAACATCTTATCACTGCACTTCCGTCGAGTTTTGAGGCAACTGCAGTGATTTTATTGTTCTGCAGTAGAAAAGTCATTTATGATTTAGATGAAAAAAATCTGGCATAAAGTTATGACATCTTATGATAGGTATCAGCAACAACTCCATGAAAACTGGTTAGTGGAAATTATATTGGATATTATTAATTTCCTGCTTCAATTATCTCCATCAGTCTTGGCTGGGCCTAGTGCACCAAACAACCCCCCCTCCCAACACACACACACACATTTAATTTTTTTCTCTCGGAATCAATCAAGGCAATTTGTGCATCCGTTACTACAGAAAATTACATGACATCTGTTCATTTTAAATTGATTATATTATCATTTACTTGAATGCATTATGTGTCCCAGTCTCCTGTCCTGGACTGCACTGTGTTTCCATGACAATGTGTATTAGGACTAATGGTTATCATAAATTAGAGGTTCCTTTTATAGGCTGGACTGCAAGTCAGCTGACTAGTAATTAGCTCAGGGTTTGGACAACAAGCATATTGAGCTTTTTGCTAAGTACACATTAAAATTGAAGTTGAGTTCCTAAGAGTAGCTTTCAGCAGTCAGTGTTAAGGTTCTTTTTATGTGCCTCTTTTTAACCTACTCAACATTTTTTCTCTTCTCTGCTACATTTTGAGAATGGCTGGAAGCACACTTCCAATAATGACACTGAAAAAAACAGGATAAGTTAGCCATTTTTGTTTGCAATAAAGACATGTTAGATGTTGGTTGTGGGAGATTTTACATAGACTGAAGAGGTTTTAATCATCTTCTCATGCTGCTACTGCTACTTCAAATTACTATATTCCTATTGGCAAAACAAAGGTGGCCTTAACTGTGAAACACTCACAGGAAACACATTCAAATTATCAAGTGTGTGTCCACAAAGTGTCCATGTTGGGCATGTTCTCTCAGTGAACCTGCTTTAATATGTCCAGATGTTATGGAGGCACTATAAACAGCCAGTGTTTATGTTACCTTTCTAGCTGGAGAATGCCCTTTAACTGGTCCAGCTAGTGTGAGGAGAATTATTGATGCTGGATGCAGCATGAAATCGTATTACAGTTGCTGTAATTATTGACTGACTTCCTTATTAAAACGCCATGCGTTTGATTTGCTGCACCAGCTGTGTTTGCTTCTCCCAGAATTCTGTAGTATTAAATTAAACAGGTGTTGTCAATCCTCCATTACTCAAAGCTTAACAAACAGTTCAAGGAACAGCAGGTAAAAAGAAAAAGAAAACACTCTGTATGCTGAACACACATGCTTCATGTATAAAACTTACATGGGTACTGCTTCCCCTGTACTCACATGTGGGTAGTAGTCCATGACCAGCAGGTACTCTGTGCGTCCCTCTGGGCCCGTCCGCTCATCGGCTGCCACGAACCGAGCAATGTTATCATGCTCTAGCAGCGGCAGCCGGTAGATAGAGCATTCGTTGAGGAAGTTCTGTCTGTTGGCTGCAGTAAACACCTTTACGGCGACAGGCCGCTCATCCAGAGAGCCGCAGTACACAGCTCCATATCTGCCACGCCCAATCAGCTGAAAGAGGTGGTGACAGCAAGAAATGCAGACTATTAATAGACTTCTTTGACATTGGAGACCTTTGGTACTTGTTTGTCTAGTAAGAGAATATCTGAATGAAGCTGTAATTATGTCTGAGTTGGTTTGAGTCCTATTACAGAAACACTAGCACACAGAAAAGACTGTTTGCAAACACGAAAGAGCCAAAATCAGAAACGCTAACAGAGGTAGGTACGACGACAAACCCAGACAGGCAGGGAAGAAGACAGATAGGAAAGAAAGTAAATTACAGGCAAACAGCAGAGTTAAACAGCCAAATCATTCAATTAGAGAGCTGAAAAAACAGCAAGCCATTAAGCCCCAAACAGTCTGGCTAAAAAGTCATCAGCAAGAGGTTAAGAACTGAATTTACCAGGGCATTTATTTCTGGGCAATTTTCATCTCCAAACATTCGTGCCTGGTTATAAAATGTACTGCGGGAAACAATGGACCCTGTTTTGTCTGAGTAAGGTTTGCTGGCTTTCCAGCCCTCAGTTTAACGTGAAGGAACATGTGCCTGCGTTTGATAAACTGCAAGGACAGTGTTCTGAATTCAAGTCCTGCCTGAACAAAATGTCACTCTCTCTCTCACTGACTCTGAATTTAAACCCACTGAACAGATGTCAGAAAAAGGAGAAAAACATGCCTGCACCAGTGTCGTTGGGTCATTATGTTCATATCTGATTTCTCTCATGAAAGTACACAACGGAAATTGTATTTTCTAGGTGTTGTTCATTTTAACTGGCCTAACATACACTAACACACACTCGCTTCTTTTTATGGGATAATCAACTGCTGTGACTCTTGGATCTATTTACTATCATTTTGTGATAAGGTGACTAAAAGCAAAGAGCTTGCTTATGTCTTTTAAAGAACATACTTTATGTACTAAAATGTAAGATTGAATGTTTTATTTCTTCTCCTAAAAGGTCAGTTTGAACCTTCAGGATCCCCGACAGCCGAAAACTGAATGCTTTAGGTCAATTAGTAGCATCAGAAAATAAATAGTTACTGACACAACTACACATATTTTTTCAGAATATTTAAGTGTTTACCTCTTTGAAATAAATGGTGAATACTACTAAGGACAAACTGTCAGGTTGCTAACCAACCTAGCTTTAAAAGGAAAGCTCATGCTTGCCATACACCACAGTAGGATAGCGCACTCAGCATGAGTCACAGACAGAGAGTCAGGCTGAAAAATGCCAGAATTTCATTTGAGGAATCAGGTTGTAAACAACCAAAAAATAGCCCGTGTTGCTTTGGAAATTTCAGCATATTGCAGAAATTGAGTTTGTAGGAAACTGAACTATGATGATGACATTAAATGGAAACATTTTAATAAGTGAAACTGTGATTTTGAAATTTTGCTGCCGTCCTGCTGTCTCCCTGGACTTACTTTAATCAGATCCTGCATTAATTTGTATTCCAGTCCTTTGTTTATATCGCTAACGTGGCTGCATCCAAACTCTGCCGACTTCCTATCACATTATGAGCTCTCCCTCTTTAGTATCAGGATTTCAGGATCCTGTGACAGTGTAAGCACATTTCTATTTTTGTATGCCTGCCCCTGTCACTGAATGCCTCCTGTTGTGATCAGATGATAAAAGTCACATTGAGATGACAAACATAACCAGAATCCTTGATGTATTTTGAGTGCATTTTTGTTTTCTCCTTTCTCTTTCTAGCTCAGAGTCTCTGTACTCTCAAAAACACACTACCTTGTGCAGAGATGCTGGAGATGCAACATCATCTCTAAAAAAACACCAGTATAAAGCCTCAGGATTTGGAGGGGGGAAAAAAAAAAAAGAAGAAGAAGAGGGATTTACTTTACTATTATCACATACATCCCTATCGTACCAATTAAGAACTAAGAATAATGTGCTGCGTGAAACCATGGCAGTAATCTTACTAAATCTAGAGTATTTAAATAGCTGGACAACAATTCAGTCATGGCTGTATTTTCTTCCTATTGGCTCATTTGATCATGTTGAGCTGGCACATCCCACCGCTACACTAAATACTCTGGCTCTTTCCTGGGCCAGAAAACAAACTGATTCAACTTATGAAAGATGACTGCGCAGCTCCAAACTAAATATATTCCAAGTCACAGCTCCTGCAGACACAAAAGAGGACAAGGAGTCTGATGTGCGCACTGACCTCCAGCAGTTTGAGATTGTCCAGGTCCAGAGAACTTTCCGAGCCCGCAGCTTCCATCATATTCAGATTGTGAAGGCCTTGTTTGCCATCTCCTATAATACACAGGATACAAAAAACACAAATATATAGACACATTTGAGCAAAACAACAGCTCTGATTTAATTCATCAAATTCTACCAAAAAACATTTAAAAAGCCTTGAATAATGAATTCTCTTCCTCACACCTTGGCGTCATGGCAACTCACCATGCATCATGCGGTAACCAAAGAAGGCTGCTGCAGCTACCACAGCCAGCACGGAGACTGTTGCCAGGGCGATAATTACCGTCTCTTTGTAGCCCAGTGTGCGAGGATCTACAAGCAGATGAAAACATTGTAAATAAAAGTAAAAATCAAACTGTGACCTTTCTGTTATATTTGGGCCTGAGGCTGGAGGTTAATGGTCAAAGCCACTCTCTGGCCTTTGATTTCTAAATAAGAGTCAGAGGAAAGAAATGTACTACAGCTACACCAGCTACCAGTTCTAAAAGGTACAGTCTGATGCAATGGAGCACAAGAGATATGCAATACAACAGTATTGATTCATTTATGCCTATAAAAAGGGTGTAAATCTTCATGAGCATCATCAGATAAAAATACAAACCATTACCATTAAGAAGATTTTATTTAAATCAGGTGATTAAAACAACATAACTGGACATTTTCACAGGTTTTTTTCCTTTTTACCACGGCATAGCTTAGGGTTTTATCTCTACTGTAATTCTAAACTGTAATTACATTCAGTTAAATTTTATTTATACCACACCAAATCACAACAACAGGCACCTCAAGGCGCTTTGTATTGTCAGGTAGATCCTACAATAATACATACAGAGAAAAACACAACAATCATATGACCCCCCTATGAGCAAGCATCTCTAAAAACATTAGAGCACTTTTGCAAATATGTGATGTCTTGATAAATCGAGCAGATGTTTGAAGTTTACACAGCACCATTCTCGAATGAAAATATCTTAAAAGTTTATTTTGTGACCCAGAAAGAGTAATATTTCAAACTCCGCCACTCTGTGTTCCTCCGCCACTGCCTCGTTTGAGTTTTGGACGAAATGGATTCTGGGATATTGCATTTTGTCATTTCGAGCTGATTGGAGACCAAAACAGCCAATCAGATTTTTTTGCACCAAGTCTGTGATTGGCTGGTTTTGTAGCACAAATATAACGTGTAGAGAAAGAGTTGAACTTGCACGTGCAGAAATGTTGAGAGCGCAAGCAACACATTGCGAGCAAGCGCAAATGCAAAAACTGAGCGACAGGGGCTGCTATTGTGTGTGTGTGTGGATAATAGCAAACACTGAAATACATTTTTTGATCGCAGCAATGAATTTTGTTCACTCAAATTTAGCTTTTCTTCGCTCAAAATAAATTTCTCCTCAAAATGCAACACTTGCACCTGCACATTTTTTTTTTTTTACATGTGCTCAATTTTTTTTTTTACGTGCGCTCAGAATAGTGGCACAAAAATAACGCCATACACGACCAGTAGTAGTAAGATATACTGGAAAGTATGTTTTACTATCAATTATTTTTTAATCCCGTTTCCATCGATGATTGTTATCTGTACTTGTACAGATAATTGCTTCAAGTGTTTCTATCACATATGGGCACAAGGACACACATTTACGCACCAAGCTGAACAGTGGTGCAACACATATTCCAGCAGGGTTTTTTTCTTCTTTTCTGCTCTTGTGCTGAAGCAGCGTGACAAAATACAGGTAAGAAAACACAGCTTGTACTAAAAATGGATGTAGAATTTAAGGAAATGCATTCACTATTTCATGTACAACAGGATTGTTTTTCCAAATATCCCTATACTAGTGGAGTCCCACAGATGCTGTTTTATTAATTGCTGTCTGGACCATTGTGAAAAACATTGTTTTTCCTCTTCCGAGGCTACGTCCACACTAGCCTGGATAGATTTGAAAACGCTGCACGTCCACACTACCGTTTTCGGTCGTTTTCACAGAGTTGCGCGTCCACATTGAAATGGCCAAAAACGCTTACGTTCCAGTAAGTGTTTTCGGCCAGTAAGAAGATTCGACCTGCCTCATTTCTGTCTGCCGCTTATTTACTTTCCAGCTCTTTGAAATGTCATGGCAAAACGTCGAGGAAAAGCACAGAGTTTTTTAAATAGACTAACAATGAGGTGGAGTTGTTGCTGCGAGTAACACAAAAGTACAAAGTTGCAAAAGCAAGTGAGAATTAAAGAATTTGAAGAAAAGCTATCTGGAGCATGTACAGACTGATATTAATCTTTAATAGGGCTGTCAAAATTGAGAGCAAACAAAACAACTGCTGTATAATGCCCTCCACTATCTTAGTTTAATTGGTCACATGACTGCATCACATGACTAACATGCGTCAATGTTTTAGAAAGTCTCAGTTTTTGCTGTCCACACTGCGACGCGAAAGCACCGTTTTCAAATGTATGTTTTCGAGAGCATTTTCAAAACGCTGCGTTTTCCATGAGCGAAAACGCCGTCTCAGTGTGGACGGGAGGCCAAAAGGGAGAGAAAACGGATGGACGGAAGGACGTAGCCTTACTCACAGATGTAATCATAATATAAAAGATAAACCATTTGCAACTCTATAACACACATTTACAAAATGACAATGCTGCACGACATGCTGGGTTACGTTAGCAAGACAGGTAGCTGAATATTGTTTTAAAAGCTGGGACAGAAGACAGATTAAAGATGATGAGAGGAAAGCAGAAATACATCAAAATAACGAGACCAGTGACGAGCTGTGCTCTTAACTACATTTCACATCTCGGATAATGCTAATGAGGGAGATGTTGATGGCAAAAGGGAAAAAAGTACACTACATAAAGGCAGAACAAGCAGCCTGTTAAGGACTTACTGGATTGCTGCATTACAAAACTTTTCATAGTATAATATTTATTGTGTTTGCTCTGTGGTGTAATGTTTGGCTGTTTGTTTAATTTCTTCTTTCTTTGTATTCTATGAACAGAAGAATATGAAGGGGCCCATTAATGCTTAAATTATATTGGTGATGACTGATGATGCAATTGGAAACCAAAAGGGAGGTAGGGGTGCACAACAAATGGAGATTAGCAGGTTAATGGTGTTAAACTCAGAATCTCCTGTGTCACAAAGGTGGCTTTTTTTCACCATGGTAAATTATAGAATTTCAAGAGTTTCTGTAAAGAGGAGTGGGCCAAGTAGCCTCTGCCACATACTAAAATCATGTTTTGCTTCAGGATCAAATACTTACTTACTTTTCACTCAATGACTGCAAATTCAGCAGGAGATCAAATATTTTTCATTGATCCTTTGATTTGCAGCCGACTTTCTGCTGGGGATACATGTACAAGGTGATGGCTGCTCTAGCATGCAGCCATCACCTTCAAAATAAAAAGCAGCATAAAATAAATAACTTCAAGTAAAATGTTTATTTTTCACTTGTGCGATAAATATACAGATTAACGATTTTCTGCAGCATTAACATCTCATCCTACTTGTAAAAATGCTGCAAACTGGTATATATAGATTTTTAATACCATTTTATCCTCATCATCTGATACTAACCCTGATTGGAGTAGCTGGCACTTATAGGAAAGATTTTTATTTTTTATGTTCTAAGATGATGTTCTATGATCTATTTTTATGCTAGTGCACCTGGAGCCTGAAGTAGACTGACCGGCTTAACAGAGAAAACTGATAACCACTGTCATGACGCACATCACCTCTAACTGAGGGTTTAGGTTTTGTTGAGCCAGCTAACACAGTGTTTAGCTGTGTTTAACAATGTTCCTAGAATAACATTTTACACAACTTTGCATTAAAAGGTACAGTCAGTCGTTTTTTGAGTTTATTAATGGGAAAGAAAATAACACTATAAAAAATGGCAAGAATTTCAAAGCAATGTTTGTTGATCTTAGTATAATACTTTGGCTAAATAAAAACCATTACTGCTGCAGTAACTCTCGCTCTAAAGTGGTCTACAAAACAAGCAGATTTTAAACATACCAAAAAAGTATGTTGCAATTTTTCTTCCTTCCCAAATAGCAAGTCAACCACCGCACACAACTATCTGAATGCAATTTTAAGTATTTGTGTCTGAAAATGTTTGGGTGTGCCGTAAAGAAAAGAAGAGCTCAAATAAAACAAACATGAATGGCCCAGGGAGCAGTTTATGAAGACAGAAACAGAGGATGTGTGGGAAGTGAATGTTAAACAGAAAAAGAAAATATATAAAAAAGAGAGAATAGTAGGCAGATGGTCGGCTGTTTTTGCTTACCATAAGAGATAAAAGCAGTTAGCTGAGGTGGAGACAAGCAGATATTAAATATTTTAACACTCGCACCCTCACATATACTACTACTGTGCACGAACAGTGGAGAGTCCACAAACACACTTTCTTGCATCTGTTACAAAAGTCAACACAATGGATATGTCATGAAACACACGTATTTTATAAATAATTGATGGCTTCCAGACCCTAAGGGCAACTCTGACTGACATACTACAATGAGCATGGATGTACACACTCTAGTGCGCACACGTGGGGGGTTGACTAGGCTCGGCTGAAATGCCAAGGTCACAGAGTTCATAATTAACAAGAGTGTTTTACAGGAAGTCATGTGACAGAACATACCAAGAGACTGTTAGAACCATCCCAGACAGTGCCAGCTCTGCTGCCCTAAGAACATCAAAGAGGCAAAACTGAAATACGTGAGCATTTGCATTAAGCTTTAAAAAAAAAAAAATGGAAATTTATATTTCACCATTGAAACTTATGTGACAGCTGTAGTTGCTAATTAAAGTGCATCTTAAGATTTTGATGTGATTTTGATGTTGACGAATTAAAGTAGTTTTAAAGTAGTTCACTATTTGGTCAGAAAAGGGGTAAATTCTCACACTGGAGAAATGAGCAAGTACCCCTAACCAGGGCTTGCAAAATTGCTAGCCCGACACCTCGGGGCTAGCGATTCTTCCAGTTGGGCTACCAAAATCTATCTCTGCCCTGCCCATTGGGCTATCATAGGAAGGAAAAATATATGTCAATGCTTTTGCATTCTTTTGGAAATGTAGCTGGGTAATTATGTCATTGGCATCGGTGAGCCACTGTCAATATGTGACATATTGAAATCGCGTTTGAATTTGTGCTTGTTTTTTGCTTTCACTTTGCAATCGCGTGAACTGTGTATAGAGAGCGACAGCACTGATTGGTGAGTGATGATAATTTGCGCACCAATTCCTCTGACATCGTCTTATCAATCGTTAGCTTACTACGCAAACATGACAAGTGAAATCTCCTGCAGCTTAAACATGTGAGAGGTTGATCGTGCAGAGAATCGCTGAGCGTTATGTTAGTGCGTGTGTAAAAGCAGCAGGATATATATTTTAGTTCTGCTGAGCCAAATAAGACAGGTCAGGGTGAAGAAGTGACAGCCAAAGAAAAGCTTACCACAAAACGGAAAAGTTATGACAAATCAGACTATAAGGCAAAAAGAAAGTGCAGCTTTATGGTTTCATGGACAAAAGAATTTCTGTGGCTGCAATATGACGAGCTAAATAACCAGGGCTGCACATAAGTGGTCCACAGGTGCGCATTCGCTGTCAAAATAAAAAACGCGCACAAGATAAGAAGTTGCAACGCGTGTTTGCGTACATAAGATTTTCTGGAGGAGGACAGACATTTGTTTAGAACTCTTAAAGATGTCGAAGAAGCTCCTTTAAGCAATTACTTGGTGTTCCTCCACCTCCAAAGAAATCCAGAAGTCCGAACCACAAAAGAAGCGCGTATTCTCGGAAAAGTGGTTGCAGGAGGTGAGCTGGCTTCAAACAAATGATGAACGCACAGAGATGTGGTGCAGAATGTGCTGTGAAAATCCCACTCTAGCGGACAAAAACAGCCTTTTATATGGACACAAACGCGCGCTGCAACTTCTTATCTGCTGTGCGTCTTTTATTTTGACAGCGAATGCGCACATGCGGACCACTTATGTGCACCCGTGTAAATAACATAATGTTCTGCCGGGTGTGTTGTTGGTTTTCCCTCGATTTCTGAGTCGACAAGCGCCTCTGTTACTGGGACCAGTCATTTTAAGAAAGGTCCCCATTAGAACCCATGAGAAATGCAAGAAATGCATTATTGCTCAGTCTGCAATATCTTTCCCAGAACAAACACCAATTGCAAATAACAAACTAAAAATAAACCTGAGAAATCTGTTTAAAACAGCGTACTAGCAAAGAGTGAACTACCACTGGCACAATTTAGCAGTCTTTGCAAACTTCAAAAAGCAAATGGCCTCGATCTTGGTTCCACTTGCCTCTTACCCGTGACTTCAGTGGAAATTTCAAATTCAGGATCTGACACAGACTGATTCATGTCCTACACAGTTCTTACAAGTTCATAGAAATTTCTGTTCAATTAGAACCAAGTATTTGAGTTGATGATTGTAATTTTTACACAATGTTGTAATTTTGTGTTTCAACAATTTTTTGATTAATGTTTTGTTTCCGTTACAATATTATACATAAAGTATAATATTGTAACGGAAAAAAAACATCAATCAAAAAATTGCTCTCTTTTATATTCAGGCTACTTAAATTTATTTTGGGCCACCAAAAACTGAAGAGTCCCTGCCCGAAGGGCTACCAGGGACTTTGAAATTTTGCAAGCCCTGCCCCTAACCCACAAAGTGGAAAGTCAGAAATCATGTTATTAGAATTATAACTTTTATTTACTTAGTGGTCAGAAGTTCAACAAGACATAAGAACTAAATTCTAAATCATCTCACCATTGAGTGAATATTTGGACGAAGTTTGAAGGAGGTTTCTCCAGGAGTTGTTGAAATACCTTGTCCCGGAGAATGTGACATACATAGGAGTGTATAGATAAGTTAAAAATGTATCTCCAGCCGCAGGTGAATGAATAATTTTTGCAAGTCTTTCCAATTTTTCTCTTCATTTTAGTAGCTAAATTAAAAAGTGCCGATATACAAAGGTGATGCACTGTCCCTGCTCCTGTATTGCAGCCACAGCCAAAATACATTCAGAAGGTAAGACGAGTGCTGAGAACCCAGCTCAGTGGTAGGAATAAGATCTGAGCTATCGATACATATGATACCAGATCAGATACCCAGCTAGAATAATATGCTGGCCACAGGAAGAGAGCCAATACTACTGATGTCAAAACATAAAATCTCCTCACAATATAGAGGCTTCTACCCAAAGTCCAGCGGCAGAAACAAGAAGGGTGAGAATTATTGCCAGAGCTACAATCCAGGAAGAAACACACAAATACATCAAGAACATGGGTCCACAATATGAGCTCCTCCAAGAATGGCTCAGGCAGAGAAGACAGATGGTGATGAAGAAAAGGAGGAGGAGCTATCATGTACCATTGACAAAGGAAGTAGCTGACATCAAGAAAACCTACAACTAGCTAATAAAGGGCCATCTAGAGGACACCACGGAGGTTCTGATTATGGCAGCACATGAATATGCCCTAAGCACCAGATCCATAGAGACAGGTCTTTTACAGCCAACATGACAAGTTACAGCCAGTGAAAAGTACTGAACTGGAGACAGTTGAGTACTTTGTAACAGGATGTAAGATGCAAGCTGGGACATTGTACAGGCACAGCATACAGGCACAACCAAGAGGCTGGGATAGTGTAGAGGAACTTCTGTGCTGCCAAATGGATTAGACATCCCTAGTCCTGATGGGAGACGCTGCCGAAGGTGGTTGAAAACAACAGGGCTAAGGTCCTGTGTGGACTTCAAGTTCCAGACAAGCAGTTGCTGGCCACCCAACCAGACAGAGTAGTGGTTATCAAGGAGCACAAGACTGCAGTTATCATAGATGTGACAATCCCAGCAGACAGCAAAACAGAGAAGTACCAGGAACTTGAGAAAAAACTGGAGCAGAAGTGGAAGCCAAAGGGCAAAGTGGTGCTTGTGATAATAGCAGCATTAGCAGCTGTAACCCCTAAACTGAAAGAGTACTCCAGCAGATTCCATCACATCATCCAAAAAAAACAGTGCAGTCCAGGAAACAGCAAATTTGTGAACCCTCAAACTCCCAGGCCTGATAGAAGACCTGAGCTTGAGAAACACACACGGCATACAACTAAACCCTGAATTGGGACCTCCTGTATCAACAAATGCGTACATTCTCTGTAAACTTCTAACTTCAGTAATTTTAAATAAAATGATGAATTCCGAAACTTTACTTAAATTTCTGTACCTACAAGTTTCTTCACTACACGAATAGGCGTTAAACCAATCGCCTGTTTTCTAACTCGTCTCAGTGCCTCTTACGTAGACCTGAATGTCACTCTTGAATCTTGGCCTAAGATCATTCAGCCAACTGATTCAAACCATTTCCTACTTCTAACAACACAAGAGTACGTCTGCCCAGACATGCCGAGAAATAACACCGTACTGAAAACGGAAACAGGATTTAGAGTTACAATACAACACAAACTTGAGTTTCCAGCAGCATAAATTTTTTCCCCCTACAATTTATTTTCTTTGTCATCTGTCTACACAGTTGAACAGTCACCGGCACACCCACAGACAGACGGATAAAGCAGACGCCATGTAATCCGTGGAATGCAGAGAGACGACATGGATGGTAGGAAGCGTGTTTGTGTGTAGGCAAGGGAGATGACGAGCTGCTGTTGCCACCGCCCCCACCTCATGCTCTTTCATTCACAGGTCAACCTTGAGAAGAACTAACAATTAACAATTTATCTGTTTGCTTTATTTGACACCTTTCACAGTATTCAGTCACGAGTTAAACCGAATCCACTATCAACCACTGTCATGGTCCTTTAGGGGTTATAATCTACACGGCTCCTGAGAGTGGATGTGGACAATACTATAATGTCATTTGTTGTATCCAGTTCTTCATCTTTCTGATCCAACGTTGTCAAGGTTGTCTAACTGGTGACAATTGGAAAGGTCATTTCAAAGTCCCTGTTGCTAAATGATATAGCAGACTAGCAACTAGCAAAGGGGGCTAGAGAGAGCAATAAGTAGGTGTAGCTATGGCAGCCCTTTTTTGTCTATCTAGGACTAAAAAAAGTCAATGTAACAATTAATAAAACCATAAATTTGGATCAGATAGGCTAGAGGAAGACGAGATCTTTGGCTTGAAATTCACAACACTGACAGCATGTTTAGTATTCAATTTTATCTTCTGTAATCTCTCACAGGTGGCTGGGCGTGAGGCTAAAAGGTAATGGGGGTAAGAGAGTGTTCTTACGTATGGGCTGCGCAGTGGTGGGGCTTGGCAGCGGGAAGTCCTCTGTGAAGTTCACATTGCACATGTCACTGCCACAGCAGCAGAAGTGGTAAGTCCCATTCTGTATCTGTGGAGGCAAGTTGGTAACCACACAGCGGTCATCTCGGCATGCCTGGTTGTCGCCTAGGTGAGTCCAGCAACCTGCGACAGCACAATTGGGTCAGATATAGTGAAAGTAAAAACTAATTTTCCTGTTAAGTTTGACCATTTTATGGACAAACTATGCTTTTACTGTTTCACTAAATAAAAAGCATCTTAAAAACATGATTATAGATAAAAGAAAAACTGTGATTTTATGAAACAGATAACAAAGTTCTGTGTCTATTACATACTATATACTTTTGACTATGCCCTTGGATGAAGGCATTTGACAATGTGTATGTTCAAAGGAGTGCTGAAGTGGACATTCAAAATAGCTCTTTTTGAGTCTATTCTAGGAAACCATTTCAATGTAAAAATTGAGCTTACAGCTCTTTTCAACTCTTTCAGATAACTTGAAACATTCATATGAATTTTCAAGTAGTGTTGTAGAGGTCAGCTTCTGTCACAAAGAATTTTTCCAGCCAAGATTGAGACACAAATGAAATATGCGTAAGGAGCCTTTTATTTCACTTTTTCTTAAATAATATTTCAGTCTAATATGTCACAAAACAGATAAAGATTCAAACATTTGTCTCTCCAACAGACCGACACCTCCAATTATTTAATTTACTATAATGTAAAGGAAAGCAGCAGATTATGACTTTTAAAGGGCCTGCAACAAGAAGATTTCTGCGTATGAACCACTAACATTTTTATTTACATCTTGAGCAAATGATTTGAACGGTTGATGATGACTGAAAAAACAAAAATGGAGGATTTGTAATTTTTCTTACAGCATTCTGATTAAAATTGTGTCCCAATTTATGGGTTTTTGAACCAATTTATGGAGGAAATGTCTTTAAAATGCAAATGAAAACATTGGGCACCGCATGACATTGAATACTAAAAATACTGTGACAAATAATACAATATAAATACAAGTCTCTCAGGCTTATTTTCGACCCACCCTTCTGTCTTCCTTTATGTGTTGTTTGAGGATGTAACCTTTCTGAACATCCAAGCGACAGCTTTATATGTCAACGATGAATTGATTCTTTGCATTTAAAACATATCGAACACAGATGTTTTGTCTTCTGGTTTTTGTGGCCCTAAATATAGTCAATGGCCCCATATTGTAGTGACTTATACATTTGCCCACCAAGTGAAGAGTTGCTGGTTTGATTCCAACGACTCGTTGTGACTGTGTCAGGAAGGGAATTAGGCATAAAACCTAAATTAAACATATAAAGGTTCCTGCTGTACCAAACCCTTGTAGCAAGTCAGCATTTAAAACTCACAAACAACACATGCTCTCCTCACCTGCATGAGTAAAGCAGGACAGCATGTGTTTTTTTATGCATCCACTACATTAGTGAATCTCCTCTGTGGTTTTCCTGCTTTCCTCTAGCCTGGCAGATCCATATGTACTTTTCTAGTATATGATGCTAAAAATCAAGTTGTAGGTGTATTATGAGCTGAACTGTTGCTAAGCCACAACGTACGGAGTACTTTCCACACAGGCCTATACACAACAATTTTACTGAGTAATTAAAAACTGATGATATTAATTTTCTGTCAGCCCACTACTTTAATAATTACACAGTTTCATGCCGAGAACCTGGAATGATTAAACATTCAACTGACATATACTAAGATTGATCAAGGATTGTGAAAATAACTAGCACCTGGTTTTCCCACTAGTGACAGCATATTTGTTGCAGTCACAAAGATTGTTTGAGCCAGAAAGGTTCTAAGCTTTTTGGTGACTTTTCACAATCTAACAAATAAAAATTGTCACAGTGAAAATACCTTGCTTGACCAGGCGCACTTCTCCTGGAGGAGTTTTCTCCCACAGCCCAAAACAGTGGCTGCCTTTGGCACATCGGATAGTGGTATTCTCTGGGGAGACCCGGCCTTCACCCCCCGCCACTCGTTCCACCTCCCATTGCTGCTGCTGGTCTGTGAAGGCACATTCCCTCACCTCACCCTGCGCCGCTGTGAAGAGACAGAGAGCAAAGATGTATGTTATGTAAAAGAAAAGAAAGAAGAAAATTATTATTTTATATACATTTAGAGAGAGAGATATTTTTGTGTGTGTGTGTTTACGTGTGTGTTATAGGAGCTATAGAGGTAGGCACTGGAAGGATCCAAAGATTATGATTATATATATATATATATATATATATATATATATATATATATATATATATATATATATATATATATATATAGACTTTATATATATAGACTTTATATATATAGACTTTATATATATAGACTTTATATATATAGACTTTATATATAAAGTCTTCCCACAAAGACAACTGCTTCTCTCAAGCAGAAGATTAATACAAATACCAATTTCAACTCTAGCCTGAAGAACATAACACATTCACATACAGAGGAGTATGTGAGGAGTGGAGCCAAAGGGTTCCAAATGGCACCAATTAAAAAACATCAATAAAAAGATGAGTAATAAAAGCAGTGTCTAGAAGACCAGACTTTAAGCAGCTCAGTGTGCATGGTTAAGTTCCAACCTTGTTCCTAAATAATGAAACAATTTTATAGGTCGTATTACATAAAATCAGAATAAACCTTGACTCTAGTGTAATATTGTTGATTTTTGTGTAAGAAGTCAGAATGTGTCCGTTCTCCTTTTTTAATGTGCAGTGAATGTCTGGAAAACTGTGTGCCATGCCAGCAAGAAATGTGTGCACAGGATGCTTCCGTGGGTAATTTCAGATAAGGGAGACATAATATGCTACTTAGTTTCCTTTACTCCCAGCTCCTCCCTTTCCTGCATCTGAGGGTGTGGGGGGCTGAAAACTGTTTAAAGGGGCGGACAAAGGAAAGTGGCTGTGCTCAGCCCAAGGTCAAGCTAGCTTGTGTGGGCAGAGGGTGACATGATGGAGTGGTAGCTTTGCTGGGCATGAAGCCAACTCTCCTCCGCTGCTCCCATCATCTGATAAAGCTATCAACCCTGGTCTACGGTGGGCCTCGGCGACCCTCAACCTGTGGGCTCCTCACTGCCTTCTGTTCTGTGGGTTGCATGCTTTGTAGAGCGGGAAAGGAGTTCAAACTCATGGTTATAACTATGTTGAAGAATTTTTATTTTCATGAGAAAATGGCTGACGGCTCTGCCAGGGTTAGCCGGTAAAATTCTAGCAGGGTGTTGCATTCTGATTACTAAATAGTACACGCACTAACATCTTATCATACATACGGCTTCATATTGTTTATATTCCACCAAGCTTAAATATGACAAATAAATGCTGCATGGTTGACAATGGGCACAGAAAGTCTTCTGATGCAGCTGTGTTTTCATTTTTCTTTACTTTGAAGATTTGAAAAATAACTGATCTCTCAAGTCACATTTTTTCCTCATTGAATAACGTCAGTGACATCTCAGTGTCTGAATAGAGCTTTTGTGCGTTTTTTACATTTTCTCCCTGTTGAAAATATTTTGCAATTCCAAGGTGTTTTGATATTATTATTATAAAGCATATAGTTAGGGCTGGACCAGGTGACCCTGAATCCTCCCTTAGTTATGCTGCAATAGATGTAGGCTGCCGGGGATTCCTATGATGCATTGAGTTTTTCCTTTCCAGTCACCTTTCTCACTCACTATGTGTTAACAGACCTCTCTGTATTGAATCATATCTGTTATTAATCTCTGTCTCTCTTCCACAGCATGTCTTTATCCTGTTATCCTTCTCTCACCCCAACCGGTCGCAGCAGATGGCCCCACCCCTCCCTGAGCCTGGTTCTGCCGGAGGTTTCTTCCTGTTAAAAGGGAGTTTTTCCTTCCCACTGTCGCCAAAGTGCTTGCTCATAGGGGGTCATATGATTGTTGGGTTTTTCTCTGTATCTATGAAGTGCCTTGAGGCGACTTTTGTTGTGATTTGGCGCTATATAAATAAAATTGAATAAAAAAAAAAAAAAGAATATTGAAAGAGACAGACAAACACTTTTTCTGACCAAGAACTTGGAAATCAGGTATACTATTTAAAATACTGTTTTAGAAAGGATCATCAATACAAAACACTTCAAAATAACTTCTATAAAAGACTGTTCTACTGTTCATGGCAAAAGAAATGATCCTGCCCAACATTTGTTCCAATGGTGAGTCAGCAAACTTTTTGCCAAAACCTCCACTTCAAGCATGATTGTTCAATTGCAGCACAGCCCCCACGACTGACTTTGGTAGCTATTTGAAGCGTTGAATTTATCCACATGTTGCAGCAGAAAGTACAGAGAGCAGCATGTTAGGAGGAAGGCAGCAGCTCCAGTGCTTCATCATCACATCCTGCGAAGGATGTGCTCAGAAACAGTATTAAACCGTAGGTCACCCACATTTAAGCAGTGTATTTTTATGCTACAGGCTTTCTTTTTGAGAGTACGGCATGACTGAAACATAACCATTGTGAAATCTTTTGACAAAACTGATTACTATGGGCTGTGTATTAGTCATGCCATACCCAGTATTGTGAACACATGGATAGCAGAGAACCTCCCAGCTTCTCACTCGGACTCCTCTGACCATAATTTAATTTGAAAACGACCGCTATTATTGCACCTCTTCACTGTCTTTTACTTATATCTCACACCGCTTTTGTTTATAAATACAAGATTGCTGTCCACCATATGCATATGATGATGTATTTTCAACCTCTTCTTTATCATTTATAATTTTTGTTGGCCTTTTCCCTTTTTTCATTTAATAGCCACTTCTAAAAAGGCAGAAGGCTAAACATGTACAGATTTAATCAGCAATCATCTTTTCTTTTGTCATTTTCTATCATTTGTCAGCACTCAAATTCAGCAATAAGACTGGTATAGATGGTGGAAGTCAGAACAACTCTAGAAGCTGGGAGGTTCTCTGCTATCCATGTGTTCACAGTCCCCCAATCCCTTCAACTCTAGTACAAAGAGGAGAAACATAAAGGGACAACAGAAGGAAGTGCAGAGCCTGTGACAACACCCACAAACAGTTAAACACTCTTGTATGCCTGGCTTGGTAGAAATAAAATAAAAATAGTAGTGTATACTAAAATTATTTATTAATACTTCTATCATTATTTAAAGTCATGACATGAACCCTTTTCATAAAGCTTAATCTACAAGAGCGTTGAGGTATAAAAACAAATAAAAGCCCTCATCCTGTCAAACAACGTGCCCACAGTCCCCCAATCCCTTCACTCCCACCCAATCTAAACCCATGATTGCCTGTTTGGCTAAAATATCATTATACCACACTGACTGACCTGCAACACATTCAATAGTTCCATTCTGTTTGTGTGGCTGCACACAACAAGCGTGCACAAGATTAACAGAACACGGGTCACACGGCAACTTCTTTAGCATCTATTCACATCTAAATCTTTACAGGAACAGACATTCATCGTCTGAAATGTATTTATTGAATTTAGTAGCTCAATATACAAAAGTAGACTGAGAAGGAAGACAGTGGAGCATGGAATGAAGCCAAGTGACCCAGGCTTTGCTCATTTGCAGTCTGAGCCATGGGAACAGTCCAGTAATCACTTTTCATTGGATTGCCTGCAACTCTACTTGACTTGAGTTCTGTGTTTTTTGTTTTTTTCTTTCTCCATTTATGATTGGTCATGGAAGGCTCTGTACCTGGGTGCTGTGGGTCAGAGTATGCAGGCAAGGCCAGTGGACCGAGGAGGAGAGAGGGGAGGAGAGAGGGGGTAGTCATATCAGAAGGCTTCAGAGTAGTTTACTGCACTGTGCCTCTTCATTGGATGGTGGCGGGCACTGCTGAGTGTTTACCCATGGCCCAGTTATTTGCTAATCTCTCTCCACCTCCCCCAGCTGGCCTTCAATGCACCCTCCCACTCCTGTGGACTACCCCCTTCCCCTACTAAAAAAACAACAGCGATCTAATCTGGCTCTCTCTCCCTCTCTCAGCGCTGCCAAGGCCCATAGCACCAATGCAAGAGACGGCAGTCTGAGACTTGATTAAAAGTCACCCAGTGCATGGATGTGTTGGCTGTTTTTTCTCCACACATTCAAGATTAGAGACGCAGGGTTGAAAAGGAAAGGAGGGAAAAAAACAGAGCAGGGCTTTTTGACTAAAGGCTGAAATGTGCTTGGTGCATCATGCACACACCATCATCTCTGCTGGCACGCGATCACGGTCTACTCCAGGATGCGAGATGTGCTTTCTTGCTTTGCTTTTTATGTGGAGCTGAAAGTATACTTCACATAGAAATTGTAAACAGAGCTGATTCTGACTCAAACAAATATATTCCAACACCTGTACTACTAAAACACACCCATTTCCTTCTAGTGTTTATGTTTTCATTTCACATCTCAACACAACACAAATATGCTGAAAATGCAGAGGGGCATTATCTTTGCCCAGGAGCACGGTGTTTTCAGTGTCACAAGAGCTCAAGCTGCTGCATGCCAACAGCCATTAAAACACTAGTGTCTCTAAATTATATTGTTATTTGGGTGCATGCTTGCTGCTGAGGTACGATGGACAGGAATTTAAGGTATTTGCTGACACTCCCAATTTTTCAAGTCCCCTGGCTGAGTTTTAAGATGCTGGAGATGTGGGGTGAGGAGAGTGGGCTTTAATCTGTCCCATCTGTTGCCTCAGGGACTGCCCCCCCCAAAAAAAAAACAAAAAAAAAACAAAAAAAAACACCACTCAGTCTGTATCTGTCTGGGTCTGGTACAGTTATGCTAATCCTGTGGCTTGCACTGCCCCTCAAAGCTTAAAGGCCTTCGTTACAGACCACCATGTATTTATACTAAAACCCAACCCCCACCCTCTTTCTATATTTAAAACTTTCTCAAATATTTTATGAAAACACAGATGAGAACTAGACCGAAGAGGTGTTTATTATCATTGTATAGGATAATCTCAGATTTATGGATAAGCTCTCATTTTAGGCTGTGTCTGAATTTAGTCTGTGTTTATAACACCATTATTTTCTCGTTGAATAAATGAACAAGTACAGGCTTGACGGGCTACATAATAGCTTGACTGGTTGATTTCCCCTACACATCCACCCACTCTACCAGAGAACTGTGGCTGTCTGATATGGTGGATTTTTCACCTGTTCTCTAAGATCTAACACATGCTGTAATGTTCTGCACAACTAAAATCTCAGCTCAATAAAAAGATCTGAAACAATTAGGTCACAGAAAGAATGGAAGCCAATGACTCTGGTAGTTAATTTATTATGCTGCTACCATGCAAAGAGCGTACAGTCATCGCTAGTTTAAGCTACCATCAGTCATATTTTCTGCCATTTCAAAATATATTTGGCACTGTATTTTAAAGTGGTTTGAACTCAGGGCTGATAAAGAATGTTATATGCATATGTTCTTGGTTTCCTGAGTTGCCCTTTACTGTGATTTGCATCAGTGCTGTACCAGCTAAATGGTATTGTGATAACTAGTTTAGAAACTACAAAACGTTTTTTGTTTTTGTTTTTTCCACCGGCATCAATTATTCCTATCAACACTGTTTTGCAGAGAGGTGGTCTCTGGTTAGCGCTGGGTAGCTAGCAGAGATGTTCCAAATGTAAGTAGCAAAAAGTATCACAGTAAAGTAAAACACCAGATTCCTCTCTACTCAAGTTGGAACAGCATAACTGATCCTCCTCTATGATGACAAGCATTCCCAGTGTCCTACTTACAACTAAAATGTTTGAATAACACACTTCTAGAGAATCTTTAGGCAAAGCTAAGGTTGTCATCAAGAGGCCTGCTACCACAGCCATGCTACAATCTATCTCTACAAATCAAATAATTGGCTATAAATCAAGTGACTAATAGCTTAGGACTAGCTAATGTCCTTTGTTATCCTAGGGGCTAAAGGTAGCAAGATAATACCCAAAAGCAGTAGTTGGAAAACAATTCAACTAATATATTTAAGACATACGCTTTAGTTTAAAAAAATAAAATAAAATAAATAAAGGAAGATGAAAAAAATAATAAAGAAGTGGAAACAACACTCAATCTCACAGTAAATAAAGGTAAGTTATGATACCATCGCTGTCATTTGTATTATCTGGTGGGGGGGGGGGGGTGTTCATGTAAGAAAAGGCAGTGCACATGAATGACTACGACCACTTAAGCCATCATGTGACAGGCTTCGTCTGTAGTCCCAGGTAACTTCATTAACTTTTTACCCCACAAAAATGCTGAATGCATGTTGGAAATGTAAAGAAGGTTTCATACTTTTGAATTTTCAATAATACAGCAACCATGCTTTGGAAAGTGTGATATTTCAGATTTTAAAAAAAGTCAAGGTGAACAAAATCAAGATTTTATACAGGTTTTAAAACATTACTACCAGCTGAATTCCAATATTAATCCAATATCAGGTGCTTTATCTGATCACCTGGCCTGCTTTATTTCTGCTGCCTTTTCCCCTTACTTTTGTTAAATGCACATCTGGTCTAACTTCCTACCGAATGTTAATTTTATGGAACATAATAACTGCACTTCATTCTGTTGCAGCTATCACTGTAAGTCAAAGTGGACATGAGGAATACTGACGTCTGAGGATTTAAAACCTACAAAGAGGAGGATACGCATTTGCAGCAAATTCCACATAAGTGGCAGTTAACAGATTGCCTTCTTTTTAAACCTTCTGTTCATGTAAGTACGCACAAACCCAAGCAGAACTGTTAATCCACACACTGAACAACACTTTTTGCACACTCTAGATGTATTGTCTGTACTGGTCAAGGAAAATGCCTCGTACTAATCATAGGCTGTCACTCTGAGTTACCATCTCAAGGTTGCACCTTTTGTTTTCTAAAGCATTCGCTAATTTTTCCTTTTTGCCAAATCAGAAGCATGTTAAACACTGCTCTATTGTATCTCTTGCTGCTTTTACCTCCGCCCAGAACTTAAACCAGTGGTACTGGAAGAGAGACACATTGATTTTTTTCAGCTAATAGAGTACAACGCTGGCTGTATTAGAGATCAAATGGCCTCCCACCTCCTGCCCATTCCAGCATCCATTGGTCTGTTTCTATCTGCAGTCAGTATCACATCTTAAAAAATAATGACGAGGACCAACCAAAATATCATGGAATCAAAGTGAGGCCAGTGCTTTTCTCCAGCCTAAGCTTCTAATTTGCACTGGTCCAGTTATGTAAATATTATTTCTGCTTCTACGTGGCTGATATTTTAGCATTTTATGAGTGACTGTCCTCCTGTTTACTATCCTTCTGCTTCTCAGGATGTACGACATCACATCCTGAGAGCTTAATGCACATTCAGCAGTGTAGGGTGAGTACCAAAGTGGACACAGCTTGGTAATTTGAGCTTGTGGGCTTTGGGTAATTTTTTCACATTGCTGACACTGAGTAAAGACAGTTAAATCATTCCTAAAGCTTGATTTGATTATATTAGTGTGCATCATAATAAGCCACTATTTGGATTACTAATTCTCCCAAATAGCTTTCAACGAACAAAAGATAAGCAGAAACTATTTTTGACAACATTTAACTGTCCTAAAAATATTTGATATGTGCAGCCTGTAACTCAGGGAAAGTTCTCTCTGTGCCATCTTCGCCACCTCTCTGCCACCAAGACAAATTCCTCAAATTTTATTGAGAGTGATATTTAAATAATTCTGATCCATCCTCTTCTACATGTTTTCCAACCAAACTTGCATTTTAAAAGAATGAGCAAATCAAAGGATCCACAGCAGTTTACAGCTGGCTAAAAGAATTCCATGTCCTACAATGTGGGCCAGGACGCACATCTAATAACCACACCACAGTCCAACAGGAGTCTGTAATCTTGAGCCACTAACTTCACTTTCTGTTGAGCCACTGATGTGACCAAGCTGACAGCTTCAAGAGACCTGCCGTGGCCTTGCAAGGCTAGAGAGGGGCGACCAGGCTAGGGAACAGTAGGTCTGTCAACGCCACAGTATGGGGCCCTCGAGACAATGTCTTTAGGTTTGGGCAAGCGGAGCAAATGAGCAGGCCTTTTATTCTATAGTATATTGGTGCTACTATAATCCTCTTTGGACCCCCAAATCTCCAGCTTACCTGGTAGAAGACTAAGTTTTTGGCTGTGGTGAAAAAAATTTATATTTTTTAAATTGTCGCACAGGTTTTCAGCATGAATATGCTACAACTTAGGCCTTACTTGGAAAGAATTCTCTGTAAATAAAAGCCCTGTTACAAAGAAAGCCTGTGGTCGCTCTGCAGGTATGGTGTGCAAGTTTCTGCCATGTTTGAAACGGTTTCTACATGACATATTGGAGCAGCAGGCATACACCTACACCCACATCCACATACTGACGAGTCACCAGGGACAGTCAGTGAAAGGACGACCCAGGCCCAGCTGCAAACAGGTTAAACACATGGCAGCAGAGGGAATTCAGAAATGAACAGAGGTAACAGAAAAGTCATGAAAAGGGGACAACGGGAGGAGGAAAAAAAAAAAAAAAGCAAGACGTTTAGTCAGAGAAATGACTAACACTTCTGCCAGATATACAGCCCTGTGCTGCTTCTCATCTTTATCGTTCCAAGGATGACCTCAAGATCGGTGCACCGGGATGTGTCTGCTTTGCATTCATAAAGCAACAGCATAGAGAGCAAGCAGTTTGTCTTCTTTCTCTCTTTCTCTCTGATTGCTGTCCTAATTAATTTTGCACAGTCCAACGATTTGGATTTATTGGTCGTTTACACCACACATACACACATAAGTGTCAATTAATTGCCCTTGTGTTGATTACTGAAGTAATATGTCAATCTTCTGACAGTCGGCGCAAGTAAGCCACACTCATGAAGGTAAGGTATATTATAATTAAATATCAAATGACATCACCACAATTTACATTTTGCTTTTTCTTAAAAGCACCTCTGTAAATGATTTTAGCCACAACCTGAAAGGCTCTCTCTTCAAGAAATGTTTGTCTATTGAATCATGTTTTTTCTCCACTAAACCCCAGTCAATAGGTCTCACAATAGGTTAAAAAAGCAGACTTCAATGTCATGTTATAAAACCACCTAGCCTGTTAAATACACATCTAAATGCAAATAGGGCACCATCCGCAGGCAGCTTTAAAATATGAACACAGTCACACAGTGTATTCCAATTTTGCTAAATGCATTCTTATACTTTCCTATGCAACAGCAGCTTTAAATGTGGGTTTCTGATAATAACCTGTCTATGAATGGATGGAGGAGCCTAGGCAATAACACACACTCACAGAAATAATAATACATTATTAAGAAGCACACACATTCACACCCACGCACTGGGATGGGCAAACCAGGCAACACAAGCCCCCCTATTTTCAAACATGGTGCCAGAGTCTGAGCACAATCTTGAACTTCACCTAAAGCACCCATCTTTTAAAATACCTTCCCACACATTCCACCTGCTCCCTCTTCTCTCCTCCTTTCCCTGCATACACTGCTCCACTATCTCTGTGCAGCTCTGCTACTATCTTATCACACTCAAGGTCTCACAGAAGCCTGGCTTCAGCCCAAAGTCTTGAACAGGGGGCACAACTTGGCAGACAATGGCTGCAGTATGTTTGGCAGTGTTTTTCCAAGCACTTTTGTACACCCAATGATTAAAATAAGCAAGGGGTGAATTTGCTGCTGTGTTTAAGAGAAGATATCTATGATGTTTTATTACATTCAATGATATGAGTGCCATAGAAGACTCCAGAAAAGACCTAACTAGACGAGATGCGGGAAAAGAAAAAACAAACAGATGAGGCAGACGCACACAAACACAGGGAGCAACAAATGTCTTTCGGATTTTTTTAACCACAGCCAAAACACACACACACACACACACACACAAATAAATAAATACAATTAACAAAAAACGAAAATCGTTTTATATTCAAACATCTGCACCATGGCGAAGGTATAGAAAGAAGCAGAAACCAACAGGAAAGCATTAAATATTAATGAGGAGCACATTTTCTCTCAAACCAAAAATCAATTTACCAGTAACACACTCACCAGCCACTGAAGTCAGGAAAATCGCCAAGCAAATTCCAAATTCAGCAAGCGACTTTATCGTGATTCGGCCCACAGCCATGACAGTGTTGACTGACTTTGGTCTCGTAGTTAGAGGTCCACCGAGTTTTCTTTTTACTTCTTCTGTAGTTCCCACTTTGTTTTCAGACCCTCTCCCTCACGTCATAACTTGAACTACTCTCACGGACATGGAATAATACATCGAGCAATTGTGCAAAAAAGTAACGCTGTTAGGTTGGGTCGGTGATTTGTTCACGATCGTTAAGTGCAAATGAAAGTTAAGTTAGTCCCGTTTCCGACCCCAGCACAGCCTGGACAGACGAGCCGAGCGGCTAACTTGTTTGGCGGATCTGCCATCCACAACTAGCCAGCGAGGAACGTCCATATCTGCTAGCTAACATGCTAGCTGCCAGGGGTTACTGTCTGGTACTACAAAACTTAGGTAAAGAGGGTAAATACCACGAAAAATCAGGCACTCAGTTCTTTCGTCTAGATTTCAAACCATTCTCAGCTTTAACCCGTTATAAAAATGTCCAGTCGTCGACACTTACAGCTATAAATTCGGCATTTAAAGATTAGCCACTTAGCCCGGATAGGTCGCAAGCTGACTGCTCCCGAAGCTAACCGACGCTAGCTTAATTCCAAGCCAGTTACTTCTCTGTCCCGTCTCATTTCTCGCGCTTCCTTACAGAAGAAAACAAAATTCATAAATCAGTGGCGCCTATACTGAGCTTTTCTGGTGTGCGGTACACCGCGACTACTCCTCCGGCGCTGACAGATGGCGGAGGGAGGAGATGGATATCTCTCGTTCTGAACAGGGCGGCTGGGAACGCCTCGTTTGCAGGCTTGTCTGGACCGCTCGTCTCCGGTATCAGGTTGCTGTGGGTTGGTGTTGGGGGTGGAGGACAGAATTCCACCGCGGGAGGGGTGAGCCAGCGCCACTGTGCTGCAGACTATGGATACAACACCCTGAATCATGTGCTGCATTCAGGCTGTCGATGGAACTGTCGAAACGTTAATTACTGTAAACACCGGCCTGACGTTAACATCCTATACCTCGAAAAATAGTCGCCAATGTTATACGCCAACGTTATTACACGGTTATAGTACAAAGCGATAGGTATTGATAAAAACAAATAACTGCTGTTTGTTAAAAGATGATAACAGTCAAACATGCTCAAATGTAAAGTAAAAGTAAAGTAAATTTTTATTTATATAGCACCTCTCAAGATAAATATCACAAAGTGCTTCACAGAAGCTAAAACCTAAAAATAAAAATCAACCAAAAGCAAGTTTAAAAAGATGAGCGACCACAGAGTCCACAGATCTCAGGCTCAAAGGGAGAGTTCCACAATCCGGGGGCCACAGTTACAAAAGCTTTGTCGCCTTTTGTTTTCAGCCTCGTGTGTTGGACAACCAGCAAGCCCTGGTCACATGACCTCAGGGACCTGCTGGGAATGTATGCATGTAAAAGTTCACTTATATATGTTGGTGCTTGTCTATGCAGAGACTTTCAGAGACCTGAAAGTCAAGGTCAAAATCTTAAAGTGGATTCTGAATTTAACAGGGAGCCAGTGCAGCTGAATCAGCAGGGGTGTGACATGTGAGGACTTGGAGGACGTGGTCAGAAGCTTTGCATCAGCATTCTGAACAACTTGCAGATGCTCCAAAGAGGCTTTACATAAACAAGTAAACAAAGAATTACAATAATCCAGACGAGATGAAACAAATGCATGAATGACAACTTCCAATTCGGAGCGAGATACAATGGGACTCAGCTTAGCAATGTTTCTCAAGTGATAAAAACAGGAGCGAACCAGAGATTTTACATGGGCATCCAAAGTCAGAGCTGAGTCAATAGTAACACCAAGGTTCCTGATAGACGGTTTGGCAAATGTAGCAAGTGGACCCAAGTTTTCCATAACACTAGGTACAATATTTTTAGGAGCACAAACAAGGACTTCAGTCTTCTCCTCATTTAGTTGAAGACAGTTTCCAGCCATCCAACCTCTAATGGAGTCTATGCACTTATGCAAAATCTGTAGCTTGGAAACATCATGGGGCTTAAAGGAGATATATAACTGAATATCATCTGCATAGCAGTGATACAAAATCTCAATAAGTGTTGAAGAGGAAGTAAATACAGCAAGAACAATAAAGGCCCCAAAACTGAACTTTGTGGCACACCATAGGCAAGAAAAGTAGAAGAGGAACTGTACTTACAGGTAGCCACAGAAAAGGATTGTTCATGCAAATAGGATTCAAACCAGTCCAAAGCAGCCCCTGATATACCCACCCAGTGTCTCAGCCTATCTAGCAGAATATGATGGTCCACAGTATCAAAGGCGGAGGTCAGGTCCAACATCAACAAAACGGAGCATTCTCCTGCATCACATCTCATCAAAATGTTGTTGGAGACTCTAAGAAGTGTAGTTTCAGTAGAGTGAGCTCTATGAAAGCCAGATTGGAATTTATCCAGAATGCTGTATTCATCTAGAACAGCTATAAGCTGCTTAGCCACAACCTTTTCTAAAATCTTAGCAATGAAAGGTAATTTTGAAATTGGTTTGTAGCTACTAAGAAGAGAAGCATCAAGCTTAGTTTTTTTTTTAACAGTGGGTGAATAACAGCATTCTTGCAATAAACAGGGACCTGACCAGAAACCAGTGAGGTATTGATAATTGTGAGCACACAGGGATCAATAGACTGAAATACATTTTTAAACAAAGATCCAGGTAAAATATCAAGAGAGCAGGAGGATGCTTCCATCGAATTAACTAACTTGACCAGCTCTGGTAAGGACACAGGTAAATTTGTTTCTAAAGTTACAGGCCTAACTTGAGTTGGAGCAGACCAGAGAGACACAGAAGGAGAGATATTGTTCCTCACGTTACTGACTTTTTCAACGAAGAAAGAAAGAACTTTTTCACAATCTTCATTTGATATAATTGGGACAGCAGGTGGAGCAGGAGCAACAATATCACTAATGGTGTTGAATAGTACCTTGGGGTTACCTCTGCTCTTAGACACTAAGTCTGAGAAATAGGCAGCCCTCACATCTCGAACTGAAGTGTTAAAAGAGACTAAAAGGTCCTTTAAATGAAGGAGCTGGACATGCAAACGCGTTTTCCTCCATAAACGCTCAACCTTACGGCAGCAACGCTTTAAGGAGAGAATGCTGTCATTTATCCAGGGAGACGAATTTGAAACCGGAGCTAGTCTAGTTTTGACAGGACAAACATTGTCTAAAATAGAAAGACAATGATTATTAGAAAGATTTGTTACAAAATGAACATCCTTATAAGGAGATCAAACTAAATTAAAGGCATCGGAAAATTTAACAGCAGTAGAGGAATTTAAGATGCGAGAGCTAACCCCATGTCGAATAGGAGCGAGAGACAGATGAAAAGACAGATTAAAAAGAATACAACGATGGTCCGAAATAAAAACTGTCCTCAGTACAAATAAAATCAATGTTTAAACCTAAAGTAAAAACAAGGTCCAGTGTGTGTCATTTGGTGTGTGTGGGACCAGACACATGCTGAGTAAAATGAAAAGAATCCATGACGCTAAGGAAACCTCTGGCAAAGAGGTCAGAGTGTATATTAAAATCCCCGACTAACCAGTCTGGACAGCTTCAAAGTCGAGGATAAAAAGTCACTGAACTCCTTTAAAAACATACTGTTTAGGCCAGGTGGACGATACACTACAGCGCAGTAAAACGGATCTTTATTTCCAATTCTAACCAGCTGTAGTTCAAAGGATGACAAATGTCCGACAAACACCGCAGCGACACCTCCTCCTCGACCCGACGTCCGAGGCTAGCTGATAAAGGAGTACCCACTCGAGCAAAGTTCGATGAAGGATGAAAAGTCACCATCGCGCTGCCAGATTTCAGTTAGAAATAAGAAGTCCAGTTTCTTGGAAAGAATAAAATCGTTCAGCAAGAACGTTTTATTAGTCATTGATCGAGCGTTAATATATAATGTATTATTCCTGCATTTACCTACTTATACATAGAATTTTCAATTGTCATTTAAGGCATCATTTGTTATTCAATCATTAGTGTTACTTTACTGCCTCTGTGTGGTGAATAAAACATTATAAGTGTTAAAGTACACTGTAATTATTCCAGCAGGTGGCAACGTTAGCCTATGATAAACCGGTGTGTGGTTTCCCTCATATAATCTCAAAAATCAAGTTTTCCTATAAATATTTTCCTATATAGTGCTTTTATGAATATATAAAACAAATAACCCTAATTGCAATGGAAAACACGGAAGCTTTTAATATTGGAAAGAGACAGAAAACACTTAAACCTCACATCATCTATACTAAAACTAAACTTTTCCCGTTTCAAGGGTAGTTAATATGAGCCAGAGCTGAACTCAAGGGCCCTGATTTCCGAGGCTCCCTTTTCACAGCGGGTAGCTCGTCGTGTTTAATTTTGTAGAGTTTTACAAATTTTTTTCCTGACTCAAGTCCACAGGCCATATGTATTTCCCACTGGAATCGGACCACCTGACAGCAGCTTTCACTATCGTATGAGGAAACAATTACACTTTGGAGTCACAGAACTTGGCCAGAAAGGCACATGATGGCTGAAAAAGCTCTGTCCTAATGATTAAAGGAGGCGTGTCTGTTTGCGAAAGGGACCTCAGCTGCCGGGACGAGACGCCGCGGTCAGGATTTTGGATGTTGCTCTCTGGTCGCTGTTAACTGGGGACGCAGTCGCCAGGTATCATGGGCTACACTGTCCGCTAGCGTTAAGTTTACGAAAAGCATGACGACAGAATAAAACTGCACAATTCTGCGCTTAGGCAAGTCGGACATCCCGGAGCGCAGAGTATCTGCGTTTTGCAGCGACATCTTGTAAACAACCTCGCACACAGTGTGCTCGTCGCGGGACCTGTCTGTCTGATGAAAGGTGGGCTATACTATGGCTGCTGCGCCACTGGAGGCGAGGAAGTTTACCCGGGGTCTCAACAAACCGGGAACCGCCGCAGAGCTGAGGCAGAGCGTCTCCGAGGCTGTCAGGACGTCAGTGTTGATGGTAAGAGAAAGGCTCACCAAGGCAAGTGAATGAACATATTTGACCCACTGAGTATCATGCAGTGTACTTTTGGAGTAGTTTGCTTCGTTCTTGCTACAGAGGAGAATTTGTTTGGTGGAAAGTTCAGTGCCTTGCTCAAAGGCAGTACTTCTAAAGCATGGCGTGTTTTACTGTATCAAAAACATCCACAACTTTTTGTTGTTGTTGTTATGTTCAAACTGCCAATTTCTGGTGCATATACTTTACACTCGCCACGATCTACTGTTTTTCCGAAGAGGTTGCCAGGTAACTGAAACATACACCAGCTCTAACGTAATGAAGGCTAAATACACCCATTCATACGCATTCTGTCATATGACCCGCACAGTTTCATCTTTTAACTAGAAAATGACCAAACGGCCACACAATGACAAAGGTAACAAAATATGCCTGTCTTATTTACAGTATGAAGGAAGATTATTCTGCACTTGTGTGCTCTGTGGCACATGTAATAGTAAAACAAACAAATAAAAAATGTATCATTCTTGACCAGCTCATCAGGATAGTTAAAAACACTGCAGTGGGGTTTTCACATGCAACTATGTCTATGTAAAGAGTGGAAACAAGGAGAAATAAAATAGCTCTGTTTAAGAGTAACGTGATCCACCAGTGCCTGTAAAGCTCACAAATTGTTGCATAACTGTCATGTCATAAATTCTTGTTATCATCAGACTCAGAAAACAGTGCACCCAACCAAGGACTGTCCAACACATAACCCCTTAAGCCATAGAATCTTTTGTTTTTAAAGCATGGATTAGATTAATATTTATGTCATATTTATTTTTGTCATATTTTAAATGTTTAGCTTCAAAGATATTGGTAGGCTGAGTTTACTACCTTTACCTCCCCCTTGCTTTAATTTATTATATTAAGCTAACTGACTTATCATTTAGACTTCTGTCAAGCCTTTATATCTTGTTTTCTGTTTCTCTCTTTGCAAATTTAAATATTAAATAAAAGTTAAGATGAATAACTACATACATGTATATAACTAAATTTAGTAATATCCTTCTACGATTTTTCACAGGTAAAAATAGGATTAGTGAAAATAGTTAGCAGAAGCCAGGAAAGATATCTTTTCAGTTGTTAATTTAAGTTAAAAACTCTGGTCCAGCAAAAATGAGGTTGGCTGGTGTTGGACTGTGGTTGCTTGGTGGTTTAATCAACAAGGATACAGGATTGAGAAAAACACAGGAAGTGTTTGGTAGATGGGCATGGGCTGCTGTACATACAGCTCTTCAACTTACATAAAAACAATCCATTATGTAGTGTTAGTCTTCATTTCTGTTATGTCACAGTAGACTATTAATTCTGTCTTAGGCCAGTGTGTGGCGTGGCATAATGGATACTGAATCAAATCTCTGGGTTGTGTTTAATAATGGATGAGATGATGGCTATTTTTAAACTTGCCCTCTTTCTCTTCCGTAATGTGGTGTCACATTAAGCACCCGCGGGGCCATCAATTATGAATACCCGCAGATGCAATAAATCGTCTAAATTCAAGAGTGAGGCCAGTTCTTGGAACAAGTGCTCGTACACACGCTGTAGTTATTGCAGGCGTGGTTGGCTCTCAGCTATACCTTAGTAAACAAAGTGGAGGCCAAGCAGTAGAGCACTAAGGACAGCCTATGGCATTTTAATAATGACTTCCAACTGTGGGAAATGTTTACTTAGACATTTTATACATCATTCTGCCATTTCCCTGCCTTGCCTTTACCCACTTCTTCATACTCATGCCCAGTTAAATTCTGTCTTTGTCTTTTAATATTTTAGGTTCTTTGTTAATGAGCCTGAATAACCTTGTGG
Source organism: Neolamprologus multifasciatus (assembly GCF_963576455.1). NCBI lineage: Eukaryota > Metazoa > Chordata > Actinopteri > Cichliformes > Cichlidae > Neolamprologus > Neolamprologus multifasciatus. Next base: position 29,321,914 of record NC_140460.1, on the reverse strand, counting down.
CCCCTGTAAATGTGTGAAAGTGAGAGACACTAACCATATAATGTGCATCCTGATACCTTAATATCACCTCCCATTTTCAGTGGAACCGTGGAACCACTTAAGAGTCAATTCCACTCCAGAGGATTTGGTCTGATTGGAGCATTAAAAAACTGGCAGAGATAAGCTGCAGATTTGCAGATGCTTTAGCACTGCTGACCTATATCTGTGACATGATACAGGGGCTGTGATGGTGCCGGGCGTTTGGTTGTCTGCTGGTTTTTGTGGTCCTGAGTTGCTATGACTGATCGCTGAGCCTAGGCCTTTTCAAACCATGTGGTTTCCATGCTTTCTTTATTTAGGCTACCTCATGCTCTGTGTCATTACCACCCTTACAGTGGAGTAAACACCGTGGTCAGTCTGGTGTAGAGGAGACTGCAGGAGAAACATTATTTCTTTTTTATTCGTTATAAGAAAACAACAAAAGTCAACATCACTGTAATCTGAAATTCCAACATCATTACATGATTTTGACATTTTTCCAACCAAACCAAACCAGACAGGCCACTGATCCTTTTAATGCCTGCAGGCTCACAAATGAAGAAGCTGCTTCTTGTTTGAACGCCACGTCATGTTTTTTGGATTGTCTCTGCATGTTTTTGCCGTGTTTTTATTTCTGCTGCATGGCCTGCAGCTGTAATTTAAGTGAGTGTATAGGAGAGGCTTCAACTTGTTGCAAAATGTTTTGTGTGTTTTGAGGTTGCTGTTTTGTTCACTGGAGGTTTTTTGCCTCAGATTTTGCAGGAAGCATTTATTGCATTTCAACTGAAGAGTCTTTTGCAGAACTCAACAAATCTTAATTATTCTGTGAACAAATGAAACAAGACTAAGATAATCCCAAATTAAGATTTCTTCTTTGTTTAGCCAGATTTTCCTGCCATCGTGATCGGCAAAGCCATAAAACACATTGTAGAGCTAAACATGATAATTACTCATGAAAAGTTTTATCTTTTATATGTAAAATTGTAAATAGTTACACTTTGTAAGTATGATATTTCATGTAATTTTATGTATTTGTTGTCTGAACTGGATCATTATAAATTGTTTGATGTTGTTGTTAAATTTCTTATTTATTGTTTTTGTCTGACCTGCCAGGTCAAGTGTGACACGTAGACTTTTGGCTAACTCTGGCATACTGACACTGATGTTCATTAACATGCACTGTCTCTTTTAAATAAATACTTTCAAATAACCATCATGAAAAAACCCAGTGGCTATTTCAATCAGCTGTGTAGTCACTTGTGTCTGCAAAAAATGGACCCATAGCTGGACTGGTCATTGGGCATACTGGGAATTTGTCCGGTGGGCCGATGGTAATTTTTCGTTTTTATGCGCTGATTTTTTGTTGTTGTGTTTTTTCCCCGTAACGGAGTAAACAATGAAAGGTGGCGGATTGGCCAGATGCTGGCAGATGTGTAAAAATAACTCAATTGTTTGATGGTGGCTATGGCGGAGCTTCCACAGATTCAGTAAAATTAGAAAGTGGTGAAGGCCAGCAGGTGGATGAGGGAAAGGCGAGGCAGCTGCTGCTACTTCAATCACGAAACTGATCAATGATCAGCTGATTGGCTTTTCTGTCACAAGTCCCGTCTGTCTTGTTTGTTTATCGCCCACTTTGCACCAGAAAGAGGAAACCAGTGGCAGCAGCACGTTTAAGCTTGATCAGCTGTTGTTAGAATTTATTTAATATTACTTTCTAGTATCAGCTGATGTTTGCTGGAGCCACAGCTGTAAAGCTGCTGGTCATTATGTCGGTTTGGATATCTGGTGAGAGGGAAACATGAAGATGAAACCAGGAGACGTCCTTACTGAATCATCAGAGCTGAACAGGTGATGGACAAACAGGTTTACCTTTTAGGTGACATGAATGAGTTGAAGGGAAGTTATGAACTGTTTCTGAGAGACAAATAACATCAGGATCCTTTTTTACTTAGCTGACAGCTGGTAACTGTGCAGGGGCGGGTCTAGCAAAGTTTTGCCAGGAGGGCAGATAGGGCATTAACAGGGAAAGGGGGGCACAAAGAAATACTTTTCTTTCTTATTCTCATTTAAAACGTCTAGCAAAAAATTATCTGAACCTTACAACCAAAGTTTTCATCTGATGTAAAATGTATAGAAATCCATTATTGTCCATAGTCATTTTTTTTCAGGGTCCCAACATAATTTCTTCAGAAGTAAGTATGTATATGATGCCAGTATTTTCCCACATTTTCTGCCATCAAAAAGTCAATTACGTTTTATTCTTTCTCACCTGTCTTTCTGTCTCCTTTCACTTTTTAAAGGTTGCCATGTTAGAAAAAATATTTTGCCCTGCCATGATGTTAATTGATGTGGTAAATAAATAGTTCATGAAAACATCACTAAATCTGTCATTTATTATTTTTAATATTCAGTAATGGTCATGTGTCACCTCTAGTCTTCTCTGTCTTTATGTCAGGTTTCCACCATGTGTTGTAGATTGTTCAGGAGGTTAACTCGACCAAGCAGTCTTTGGGTTTTGGCTAAGTAGAATACCATTTAGAATACCAGAATAAGGAGTGTAGGTTTAAGTTTTAGAGTGATAGATATATACCAACAAGACAGTGTACATCACTGTCACAACGACGTTTGTTTTCATTCAAAGGCTTTATGGTTTTTCCTATAATACCTGGTGGGCTGGTCTGTAGTCAAAATGCCTAGGCTGATTTTTTGTCCCGGTCCAGCCCTGCTTGGACCCCTATAGGGTCCCTCTGCGGGGTACCCATAACCTCAACTAACTTAAAAGTACCTGTGTTTTATTGTTTGTATTCATTTAACGAGAGCCATATCATGGATGGATAATCATATAATATCCTTAATATTTTGTACCGTATTTACCATATTATCTTCCTGATTTTGCCTGTCAGCCTATAGTCTTATCCCATTAAAATGGAAAAATTCCATTCCTCTTTTCATCCTAGGTGGTTAAGAGATGCTGTGTGTAATTGAAGTGATTAAATCAAATCAAACCACATTAGTGAAACCATTCGTTTACTTGCTCACACTGGGCAGTGTTACAGTGTTTGGGCAAAGCTTTTAGTGACCATATATCTGGAGCTTTTTTGTTGTTTTGTTTTGTTTCATAGAAAGCTTTTTCAGAATGTATTCAGGTTAGATATGTCTCCTGGCCTTTTTCAGCAAGTTATTGGGGTTGTTGCACTGTTAGTATCAGCCTCTGGGAGGCAGCATTGGTCCATGTCTCCTGGCATTACAGGCTTCAAGTTACTTTAGAATAAAGACTTATTCAAGGATGTGCACATGAGAAAAGCATAATGTTTGCTTTGCTGACTGAGGGCAATTTTTCTATTTTTGTTTTGCAGTCTGCTTTACAACACATGGAAAAAGATTTAAAAAAATATATGTATTTGTTGACAGGGAAACTCAAATGAATATATACATGCAGGTTATTGTCCTTACTTCTAAAGGGAGCTTTCAAAAGTGAAAACAGAATGCCTGTTGCGAGTGATTTGAGAATTTAGTAGCAAAAATATCCTGCAGAATAGAGAAATAATGTCAACTGTGGAGCTCTGCTGTGCAGGCCTAAAGACCATTTTATCGTTTTTCAGTTCATTATTTTGTTTAGTTTTTGCTCTATAGCTTTATAGAATTTAATGCTCATAGATGTTATTTTTCACCACAACTGACTGTTTTCAATTCAGTCTGAATCTATTCATATAGCAGGATTATAAAGCAGTGGAACAACGATCCCCTCACTGTGCTTGAAGTAGAAATGAAACAGTAAATTTATAGAGGCTGATTACACCATTGAGGCCGGCTCTCAAAAACTGACATAACTAACATAAACTAATGGAAATCTTACTAATAAGACAACCAATAACTACAGTAACTGCTGTTACAGCAGTTATTTATTTTGGGAAAAAAGGGACACTAAAACTAAAAATCAGTTTAAGGGGGTCACATTTGTGCTGCCTCTGACTGTAACAGTGGGTTGAACCAGCTTTCACCTGACTCAAACAGACTCTTCTCCACATAGCCCTTATTTTTTAAGTGCTTTACAAACACAAACATTATGGCTAACAGGTGGATGTTCCTGTGTCAGTGCAGTTAGCTAAACAACGTACAACCACTTACTGCTTCAGAAAGTAGGCAGTATAGCCTTGATTTTAACATAAAACTTATTGTTGCAGCACAAAAGTGGTCCCCTTAAACAGATTTTTTTTTAGTTTGCTCTCTTTATATTCCCCTGAGTTATTGCTTCTGTTGCTAGTTTAAGTCTATTGACAGCGACCAACCAATCGGTGACGTAAGGTTCCATACTGACAGAAGATGGTGCTAAACATGTTTTTAAAAGTTTAAGTACTTATTTCTTAAATCCAGCTTCACAGACAGAGTTACCTCTATGTCAGTTTTTGAGATCAGGCCTCAATGGTATACATTAGCCTTTACCTTTTCTTGAAGGTAGATCATTACCAGGACAACGCTGGCTTGTGAGACCCTAAGATTTCCGAGGTGTACAGTAGACCTAGAAACTCCTTTTGTAGGAATAAAGTTGAGGTTCCAGTAACCGACACTACTATATGAGATTCTCTCAAAAGTCTTAACTGTATGTGTGTATTTTTACAATTATTCTCATACACACACTAGTTTAATAGAAAAAAAATGATTGCAGTACATGTGAATTTATTTAAATAACTTCATTCAGTATCTTACTGGATACTGGGCAGAATTCGAACTTGTGACTCCCGCTTCAAAGGTATGTACTCTTACTACTACACTATCCAGTTGCCATAAATAATTTGTGTCAGAAGTGGGATTCGAACCCATGTCTCCAAGGGAGACTGTGACTTCCTGACAATTATGTATATCTCCTATCAGAATCAGATGCGTTACCCATGTGTTACCCATTGTGCTACATCATCCACTTAAAAGTAGGTGAGTATGTCAACCACTGATCAAATATTTACACCAGCAACCACAGACAAGATGAAGAATATACATTTAAATTGTTGTAAATAAACACACCTGTATATTTTATAGCTTGTTCTATGACGCAGTAGGACAGCGACCAGTAAATAACAGTAAAAGTAATACCAGGCTTGTGTTAGTGACCATGTGACTGCCACACAAGATCAAGGGAAGTTAAGTCATTCCTTTTAAGACTAAATGACATCAAAGATTACTGCATCTGCTGTAATTCCAGTGTCAGTGGGAAAAAGAATATCAAGCGAGAGGAGGAAAGAGAAAGAGTAAAATGTTGTTTGCAGGAGGTGATTTATGTGTGGGTGAGTCTGTGTTTGCATTTTTGTTAGTATTAGTCTGCTTGTACTGTTGACAAAGCATGCAGAGTCAGATAAATGACTAAGCTGCATAACTGTAGGTTGGGGGTGGGGGGCTGCTGAGAGAGCAAGAAGGAGTGGGTGGGGCGGGGGAGTGACAAGAATGAGTGAGATTCGAGGTTGACAAAAGGGGGAAAGAGAAAGGGGAGAGAGAGGGAGAAGGAAAGAGCAACTGAGCATCCTCATCCCCCAGCAGAAGGAAGAGGAGGCTGTTAGTCAACGCCCTGCTCTGACTGAAAGAGCAGCTCAGCAGCCTCATGCCGTTCATCCCCACTGAGCAGCAAACAGAAGGATGCCACTCAGCAGCCTGACCCTTAGGCTGAGATTTGCTGGATTTGCTTTTCAAAATGGTGAATGTGTTTCAAATGGAATGATTGGGAATCCTTGTAAGCTACGGGGGGATCATCTGATACCTGTCAGTTCATCTGCAACAGGACTTTGTGGGAAAGAGGTCAAGTTTGAGAGACAAAGTTGGGGCTGCTGTATCTGTGTGTCGCAAAAATTCAGCTTTTCCTGCATGGTGCCTGTGAGCATCTGGGAGCACCATGGGATGCACCACCAGCGTGGTTCTCTTGGAGGTGCTGCGTTCCATCCTTGAGAGAAACTGTGGCTACATCAAGGGGGAGGTGGAGCTGGTGGTTCTGGAGGAGCAAGTGGAAACATCAAGTCTAAGGGAATCTCAACTGTGGATTCCCACCAGCACACTGGTAACTACCACTAAATATTAGTCTTGTGTTTAGGTATATTTTCCAAGAAGTCAGTAACACGGTCAGCATATTAACCATCATCAAATAAAAAGCAAATTGATAGTTAAACTGCACTTAATACTTATTTATCAGTAACTAATAACAACACAAAAATGAATGTTTACTAATTGGTTAATAACTGGCCAGTAAATAATCTGTCCAGTGTAGTTGGGTAAAAAATGTTTGATCTGCTGAATTTTAAGTTTGCTCACTTATCACAGAAATAAACAGTCTATTTTTATGATAGTTTCATTTTAATGGACAGGAACAGAATATCAACCAAAACCCTGAAAAAAAAAACCCCCACATTACCAAAGAGCTCTCAAAGGATGTCAGGGACAAGATCATAGACAAGCACAAGGCTGGAATTCTGGAATTTGGCTACAAGACCATCAGAAAAAAAGTGTGATGAAAAGATCACAGCTGTTGGTGTTCAATTATTTGAAAATGGGAACGGAATCAAAATAGCCATCATTTGATGATCATGAGAAAGGTGGTGCATTAGCCCAAAACTATAACATTACTAAGTACTAAGGATTAAGGACGACATCACTGCATTGAGAGGCCAGTGGATGCGGCCATTTACTGTGAAGTCTTGGGCGAGAACTTCCGTTCCTCAACTAGGACACTGAAGATGGGTCATTGATGTGTCGTCCAGCATGATAATGACCCAAAACATACCACCAATGCAGTCTTTCTATAACAGAAGTCAAATATTCTCCAGAAAGTTCTTCCCGTATCTGTTGCAGAGGTTCCCATAAATGTGTGGCACTTGTAGGTTGCTTTGCTTTCACTCTTCATTCCAGTTCATTCCAAACCATCTCGATGGGGTTTAAGTCTGGAGACTGTTTTTAAGCTTACCATTTTGTTCTTTTTTCCTGAGGTAGTTCTGGCATAGCTTAGACTTATGCTTTGGGTTATTATTTTGCTGTAGGATGAAAACCTGACCAACTAAGAGCATACCAGAGGGACCACCATTGCGTGGTGCTGCAGAATGCTGTGGTAGCCAGGCTCTTCAGTGTATCCTTTGAAAACCATGGATCTTCATGTGATCACCCCAGCTAGTTGCAGGAGCATTGGCTGAATACTTCTGTCCTTGGGACTTGGATAAAGCTGGGATAGCCTACACACTAACTGAGCATAGCTTAACCGCCCCGAAGTTGGTGTTAGCCTAACTTCAAGTCAGCAGACAACAGAACTAGCTAGTTCAACTTGGCAGAGGTGTTTTAAGAGGGCAAGAACTGACAGATGACTGTGATGACAGGGGTGTATATGTGCAGGCAGGTCCCAGGTGTCATTGCAGATCCATCCATCCATCCATCTTCTTCCGCTTTATCTGGGGCCGGGTTGCGGCGGCAGCAGCCTAAGCAGAGAAGCCCAGACCTCCCTCTCCCTAGCCACCTCCTCTAGCTTATCCAGGGGAACACCAAGGCGTTCCCAGGCCAGCCGAGAGATATAATCTCTCCAGCGTGTCCTGGGTCTGCCCCGGGGCCTCCTCCCGGTGGGACATGCCCGGAACACCTCACCCAGAAGGTGCCCAGGAGGCATCCTTGTCAGATGCCCGAACCACCTCAGCTGGCTCCTTTTGATGTGGAGGAGCAGCGGCTCTACTCTGAGCCCCTCCCGGATGGCCGAACTTCTCACCCTATCTCTAAGGGAGAGGCCAGCCACCCTTCGGAGGAAGCTCATTTCTGCCGCTTGTATCCGCAATCTCGTTCTTTCGGTCACTACCCACAGCTCGTGGCCATAGGTGAGGGTAGGGACGTAGATCGACCGGTAAATTGAGAGCTTCGCTTTTACACTCAGCTCTCTCTTCACCATGACGGACCGGTGCAGCGTCTGCATCACTGCGGCCGCAGAACCAATCCATCTGTTGATCTCCGGCTCCCTTCTCCCATCACTTGTGAACAAGACCCCAAGATACTTGAACTCCTCCACTTGTGGCAGGAACTCATCCCCGACCCGGGGTGGACACTCCACCCTTTTCCGACTGAGAACCATGGCCTCAGATTTGGAGGTGCTGATCCTCATTCCCGCTACTTCATACTCGGCTGTGAACCTTTCCAGTGTGAGCTGGAGGCCATCACCCGATGAAGCGAACAGAACCACATCATCCGCGAAAAGCAGAGATCAGTTTCTGAGGCCACTGAAGTCATAGCCCTCCGCCACTTAGTTGCGCATAGAAATCCTGTCCATAAAAATTATGAACAGAAGCGGTGACAGAGGGCAGCCCTGGTGGATCCAATCACCCACCGGGAATGAGTCCAATTTATTGCCGGCAATGCAAACCAAGCTCTTGCAATGGTTGTATAGGGATCGAATGGCCCGTAGCAATGGGCCAGACACCCCATACTCCCGTAGCACCTCCCACAGGACACCCCAAGGGACACGGTCGAATGCCTTCTCCAAGTCCACAAAACACATGTAGACTGGTTGGGCAAACTCCCATGCGCCCTCAAGTATCCTTGAGAGGATAAAGAGCTGGTCCAGTGTTCCATGGCCAGGACGAAAACCGCATTGTTCCTCCTGTATCTGAGGTTTGACTAGCGGACGAACTCTGGTTAGTCATTGCAGATCATCTGCATTAAAAGCTTGAACAGAGTTGTCTTCAGCCACAACATGCGGAGGCATTATATGCCATACTATATGTGTTGTAACAAGTGAATTGACTGAAAGGACATCTAAGAGCTACATCTCAGACTCATTTATCATGCTAACTCAATTAGTATAGTCAATATTAATGTTCAATTAGAAGACAACACAATAAAAAAATCAATAAATACAAACAGAAGCTGGAACTAAGAACTGAAGACTCAAAATACAAAGGAAATCTAATATATATAAATAATAGAATCAAAATATAAAAAATAACTAAAAACCAAACAGAGAATACCTTATAGTAAAAGAGAATTCAAATTCCAAAAAACTCAGAACACTGGGTCCCAGACTTAGGACCTGAAATAGCTTTGCAAGATTGCACAATGTCCTCTGGACAGACAAGACCAATAATGCACAGTGCCACTTAAAGAAAATCAAACAAAACATAACTGCACAAACATTGAGTCACATTAAGCCCAGCTTTAGTTTTCGTGTGATGCAGAATACCCAGCATCTTATTATTACCCCCTTATCTTATTAGGTTACAGATTGAAGACTGAATGAAACTCAGCTACTAGTTTAATTTAACCTCATTCTGAATTGTTGTTGACTGTTATAGACAGTGGCAAAATGTGTTTTAAATCTGTGTATGACATATAAGATCAGTCTGAAGGGGAAGTTTCACTTCTTTTCAGTCAACACCCTCACACTTTGACTCCCCAGGCTAACTGTAGCTCTCAAACATTATGTCAATCTGGCCTTATACAATACTCCACAGACTCTTGTGATGTGCTGTGTCTTTATATGTATATGTTTGTGTGTGCGCACATGTGCATGTGTGTGTGTGTATATATACTCCCCTTGGGAACTTTGTGAAAGGCTCACATGCCGTAATTGGTTCAAGCTGAATAAAAGCAAGTGGACACTATCCCACTCCACCTCCTCCTCCTCTGCTTTTTCTATGATTTTTTTTTACAGGCTCTTACGCAGATGGGCCTATAAACTGATTTGCAATCCCTTCAAACACACATTCAGAGCCAAAGTCACTTGTGGTGTGACTGTTATGGTATCCGTGATACCCTGTGGAAGTGTATGAGAGTGCTCCAGAGATGTGGGTGAATGAAGCAGAATGACCTCAGTGCAGCCAGTCTATTGACAAGGGGCTGATTATTATACTGAGCTGGTGTCACCGTCACTGCAGCCTCCGTAGGATGACAGGGACACAGCAGTCAGCAGTGCATAAGACCAAAGGACAGCCAAGTCTCTAACATGCATTAGATTCAGTGTACAGTAAATGTTTTACCTCAAACTCTCCTGTTGAAGACAGTTGTTTTGCCCATTTTGCTTCACCTAAGCTTTGAGGTTTAAAGGGAGACATCAGAATCCAGTGTTTTCAATATGGGTCAAAACTAAGTAAATGCCAACTAGATGAGTTCTTACTTCTGTTTAAAACTTTGAGCATTATATTATACATTATATAATTTGTTTTGGTCAACATTAGTTTTAAGTCTTCATCCTATTTGTATTATACTTGCTCTTGTTTATTTTAAAGGCTTTCACATGCATTGCCTGTTTTGCTACCTCTATTTGTCTTTTTGTTATCAGTACAGCTGCTTTTTAAAAAGTCACCTGCTAGGTGGGCTTTCAGGTCACTCTATATTACAGTTTCTGCAGCTTTTGTGGTAGGAACCTACCTACTTTCCACTGGGACTGTCTTTCTGTTTGTCTGTCTTCATAGATATTTCATTGTGTCTTCATACGTGAATGAAAATAACTTGCAAAGCATTGTAAGCCAAAAGTTTTGTTCCCACTCAGTTCATAAAGTTTCTGTTTTCATAGTCAAGCTTGCCAAGTCCTTGTTTAGAGTGTTGACATGCTAGCATTTGGTAATAGAAATATCAGTAGTTTATAAATAAACTCAAATATTCAAGTATAGTATTATAAATGTGTCCAATTTATGGTGGTAAGTTTTTAGGATTTGAGGCAGCTCAATGCTTGCTTACAACAAACCAGCCGTTAACCAGTCCCTTGTTCACATCTTTTTGAGTTAAAGTAGATGTTAAATATTCTTAGCATTTCTTCAGTGGGAGTGCAAGTGACTTCAAACATACTGTTCCCATAAACTTACAGGAGCAGCCTCACAAGAAACAATGCAGCTAGCTTAGTAGCGTCATACCAGAATGTCACCAGTCTTCCCTGTGGCTGTATCCCAATTCAGGGTCTGCAGCCTTAAAGGCCGCATTTTAAGGCCGATTACGCCACCGCAACACGACGAAGGCTGTCCCAATTTGAAGGCTGCTCAAAATGCGGCCCTCAAATGCATCCTTAATTTCCCTGAATTTTAAGGACGTGGCGGTGTAGACTTCGTGGCCCAACATATCCCAGAATGCATAGCGCGCCGGTGGGTGTGGATAATTTTGCCGAAAAAAAACAGCAGATGAGGGACGCCCGAAGAGTAAACTTTAAGTAAGTACTGAATATTATGTCACTTATTTATGTGCAAATGTTTAATAACGAAGAACATGAAAACATTACTGTTGGACACATGTCGGCAAAGTTATGTGACATTAGTGACGTTTGTACTAACTTGGTTTTAAAGCCTTTACTTTAAAATATACGCCGTTCAATAGCTGAGCTTAATCAGAGAATGATCAAAGCTCATGTAGAAACAAACAAATGAACAAAAGATTTTCTCCTTCATTTCTGTCAAACAAAGCTGTATGAAACGTTTCCAGCTGTTAGTATCATGGTTGCTAGGCAACCTGGGCAGCGCAACGGAGGCTAGACCGTCCCATTTCACAAGCCTCGCACTTCCGGCCTTAGCGGTCTTTAAGTATGCGGCCCTCGAGGATCGTTGAGGCTGTGTACTTTAAGGCTGCAGACCCTGAATTGGGATACAGCCAATATGCGTACTTGTGCGATTTTTTTTTAGTTTTTTTTTTTATACGTTTTATTGACAAAGCACAAAATACAGATATACAAATACAAAATAGCAAACACAATGTCAGGGGGTTCATATAAAAAAACAAAATAGACACAGTCTATTAAAGAATCACATGATATTGAACAGGAAACATAAGTTTATGGTTTTGACAGCTTTTTGATTTTGAGAATGTTGTATGGTTTTAACATATTGTTTGGTTTCATTTAAAAAGCACCGAAAAGATGGTTTTGCGTTAGAAAATTTCAACTTATGTATATGCAATTTAGCTAATAATATCAATAAATTAATCAAATAAAATTAATTTGCCCTGTGCATGGGGTACTTAAAGAAACCAAACAATATTTTCTCAAAACAAAGAGAGAACTCAGAAAAGATAAAGGAAACAACAAAAACACAAAATTCTTGCCAGAAAAGATTCGTGTATAAGCGTGACCAAAATAAATGAGAAATATCTTCCTTCACACAATTACAAAATGTACAGTTAATATCAAAGTCCTTTTTATAACGTACAAGAAAAGATCTGGTTGGGTAAAAACGATGAATAACTTTAAAAGATATTTCCTTTACTTTGTTATTTAATAGAAATTTGCATTTGAGGGCCGCATTTTGAGCAGCCTTCAAATTGGGACAGCCTTCGTCGCGTCGCGGTGACGTAATCGGCCTTAAAATGCGGCCTTTAAGGCTGCAGACCCTGAATTGGGATACAACCATTGAGAAAGGCCCAGGGAAAATTACTACGTGTGCAAAAATTGGTGTATCCGACCAGGGATATCACTATATTTGGCAGAGTCATCCTTTCCCAAGCTGAAGGTATTTCTAAATTAATTTACCCATGTCATTCTCTTTATATTTCTCCCCAAAATATTAGGAAAGCCAACTCAATTATTTTTCAATTCCTGTGGAAAAACAAAACCCACTATATTAAGAGATCACAGTTGGTTAAAGACTATGAGAAGGGTGGTGTCAGAGCCTTAGACTTTGAATCAATGATCGGAACTTTTAAAATCAACTGGCTCAGAGCTTGTTTATCTCAGTCTGATTCCATGTGGTTTCATATACCCAGATCTTTATTTAAGGAACTAGGAGGAATTGATTTTCTATTAAGATGTGACTTTGAAACTAGTAAAATACCTGTTACACTCTCTAATTTTCACAAACAGATTTTTCATTTTTGGAAAATGGTGTTTACACACAACTTTTCTCCTCACATGTCGACCTTATGGAACAATAGAGTGATAACTGCTAACAAAAAGACATTATTTAACAGGAACTGGTTTGAGAGTGGTATCTTGTTTGTAACTGACTTGCTGGATTCGAGTGGTGCTTTATTGGATTACATGTCTTTCTCGAAGAGACACGACTTTAATTGTCCATTAAAAGAATACAGAAAAGTTTGCTGTGCTATCCCTTTGGCCCTAAGGCAGCTGATACGCAACACAATGCTTCATTCTGAGGTCAATCCAGCGCTGCCAAACTTAAAAATTGGTAACTGCAACCTAAATGATAGTAAATGTAACAATAAATTTATCAGTGTGAATTTCAAATCTATTCTTTTACAGGGGTTTAACTCAGGTAAATATTTGCAGGCCCTTCATGGGGATCAGTCACTCATGGAAAAGGCGTTCTCAAAATTCATCAAGTGGCCTGTCTCCCCAAAAGTAAAAGAAACTCATTTCAAGATAATTAATAATATATATCCTGTGTCTGAATTTCTAAAGAGGAGGTTCAAATTTGAGGTTAATCAGTGTGCATTTTCTGATTCAGCCTGTGAAACATTACACCATTTGTTTTTCTCATGTCCTGCATCAGCTGCCTTTTGGTTAGAACTACACAGCTGGTTATCCCTCAAGATCAACGATATCCCCCAGTTTAATATTTCTGATATTATTTTCTATATGGCTAAACAACATCCATCTGTCTCTACTGTGATTAACATTGTCATCCTGTTAGGTAAATACCATATACATTGTTGTAAATGGAGGAAAAAAACCCATCCTTTACATGGTTCATCAATGACTTCAAACATTATTTCATGTCACTTAAAAAACTGAAGTCAAGCAGATTTGCCACAATCTATGATGACATTTCCCATTTGCTACTGTTTTGATCATTACCTCTATTGTGTGTCAACCTGTGCTCTCTTTTTTTAAAATTCTTCCCCGTTCATACTGTGAATTTTTGTCTAGCCCCCTCTGCCCATATCCTTGCTGTTAGTTTTGTTGTATTGACTGTTCTTTTTTTATTTATCCTCCACAGGAGTTCATTTGCACTATATTGTGTTATGTTGTTTGTGACTGTATTGTTCCATTTGTTAATAAAAAAAAATAAAAAATAAAAAAATTGGTGTATCCAGTCGTTAAGTGATGACATGACGAATCCTATTTCCGGGCCTAAAGTAGTCTGTGTTTAATATGCTTTTGTGTTGTTAACATGTTTAATGTTTTGTATTTTCTTCTATTTAATCTCAAAAAGCTCCTAAAACAGTCAGTGATCACTGTTGACTTCCCTCGGCTTTTATTTTACCGCTAATCATTTATTTAAGCCCAGTTTTTAGAACCTTAGGATGTAACTGCAGCCCAGCAGCAGTATATGAATGACTAACCTCGTATTGTGGATGGATTATCTCAGTTGTTCTCCTGGCTGAAGTTTGGTCCTTTTACAGCATCCTGCCATGCGATTACATTTGTTCCTGACCACCGAGAACACTCACGTTTACTTTTATCCAGTGGAAAAAAAAGTTAGCTTGTTATGCTGACATAGCTGTGTCGCTAGCGGTCACGTAGCACATCATTATATACCAGCTAGCCAAACTTCAGTAATCCTATAAACATCACTGCCGTTTTCTGTATTCATTTATGTTGGAAGTGATAACAGAGCTGTACGTTTTAATTTGTTTCCAAAACCCCGCAGTCAGGACATGCTATATTGTGTTTAGATAGAAGCTAGCGAGCTAACTTCCTGCTAACTTCTAACTCCGTTAAATATCATAAATTCTGTTTTCATGGATGCCTGGATGTTAAACTCAATTGTTACACCTGGTAGAGCAGAACGCTGATCATTTTATTAAAGATGAAAGACTTTAGACAGTTTTTCAACTCTCAGTGATGCCATAGTGATCGTTTGATATATGGACCTGCAGCGGAGTTTAGGCCCAGACACGGCTAGTGACGTCAGACTTAACGACTGGATTCATTGAAAGCTGTCTGGCATGTGTGATTAGAAAAAAAAAAGCTTTTCTTAAGCCAGTGAAAAAATAGCACCTTTATTGTTACAGAGTTTACTGTTGCTGACTTCCAACTGGATGAACAGCCCTCTTCAAAGTCACCCCGATTACCCCCCTCTTTACAGCCCAAGTTGTTCCTAGAGTATTTAAAAGTAGAATGGGAGGCAGAGCCTTCAGTTTTCAGGCCCCTCTTCTGTGGAACCAGCTTCCAGTTTGGATTCGGGAGACAGACACTATCTCTGCTTTTAAGATTAGGTTTCACACTTTCCTTTTCGCTAAAGCTTATAGTTAGGGCTGGACCAGGTGACCCTGAATCCTCCCTTAGTTATGCTGCAGTAGGTGTAGGCTGCTGGGGGATTCCCATGATGCATTGAGTATTTCTTGTTCAGTCACCTTTCTCACTCACTATGTGTTAACAGACCTCTCTGCATTGAATCATATCTGTTATTAACCTCTGTCTCTCTTCCACAGCATGTCTTTATCCTGTCTTCCTTCTCTCACCCCAACCGGTTGCAGCAGATGGCCCCGCCCCTCCCTGAGCCTGTTTCTGCCAGAGGTTTCTTCCTGTTAAAAGGAAGTTTTTCCTTCCCACTGTCGCCAAAGTGCTCATAGGGGTTATATGATTGTTGTTTTTTTTCTCTGTATGTATTATTGTAGGGTATGCCTTACAATAGAAAGCGCCTTGAGGCAACTGTTTTTGTGATGTGGCGCTGTATACATAAAATTGAATTGAATGTTACCCTCCCTATATTTCTGCACAACCACCCTAATTGATATAAACCAGTGTATGAACCACATTTAACTAAAATCCTTCCAGCAGTTACTTGCTCTTTCTTTTACTGTTTTTGCTGGACCATAATGAAGCTCTTCTGCACCTTATTGGATAATAAATGGTGCACTTTTCCGTTGTTTTTAGAGGAAATAATTTCTCTGCATGCTACATTTCAGCAAGTCTCTTTGAAGCTTGTACAGTTAAAAGAAGTTATGCAAATGATCAAAGGAAACTGCAGCACAAAAAAGTCTCACACGCTCACACAACTCACACACGCTTGCCTGCCTGTGTGCTACATTTTGTTAGGAGCGATGGATCTGAAACTGCAGTGGAGAAATGATGGCCTTTGAAGTCATTCTGACCCATGGCATGTCATCTCCACGCTGTGATGTCCCACCTCCCCCTCTTACAGTCTGTGTGCACTAGGGAGCCATAAATTCACACCTCATGGAGATAATTGGATGAGTTATTAACTGTGTGTGTGTGACTCAGTAAGACTCCATGGCTCATAAACAGCAGTGTGTTTTGGAGTTGTGTGAATTATAGCTTAATAGAGAAAAGAAAGCCTCCAAAATAAAGGATTTGCATAAATTTAGCAAAAGTAATTCCTCACTGAAAACTTTAAATGTCATCTTTCTGAAACACAGCCTTCGATGGAAAACTGAGCTGAGCTGAGGCGCCTCTGTTGCTTAAAGATTAAAGGCAAGTGGTTGTCCTCAGAGAGAGTGATGACTGTATGGATAAGCAAGAGGCAACTCAAAGTGTTCCTGAAGCAGCAGGAGAGCGTGTGCTGTATCTGAGACCCGGATAAGGGGGGAGTGTGTTTTTAGTAGACCCTGCTGTGGGTGCCTGCTGCAGTGGATACAGCACAAGAACAGTTCAAAGCAGAGCAAAACAGCGACGGGGAGTAGAACTTTCTCAATGCAGACTGTTGAAATACTGTAACTGTGACCATTGACCGTGTTTTCATATCAACAGTAGCTTTAGTGTTTTGGAACCAATGTAGGATCCATCTGTAAAACTAAAGCTTGTAGCTTTTATGTGTTCACATCATGAACAAAGTAATTCAGATGCCTCCTTTGAGGTGTTGATCAACCAAACAAATGACAAGCCAACTTTATTTTCTGGCATTTCAAATATGAACCTCAATGACCTCAGTATTATTGAAGTGCACTACAGTATAAGAAGGACAAACAATTTAGAATAAATGGTAAGGTCTATAAAGTAATGGTTTGCTGTACAATGCATTTTGATAGCATTGTCTTTTGAGACGAGTGTTTAGGAATTTACTGCACCTTATTTTAAAGAGTTAAGATAGCCTTTTAAGTGTGTTCGAAATGAAAGTAAGTATAGTATATCTGAGTTATTGCTTCTTTTTTCCTACCTTTTTAGCTGGGTTCAGTTTTCAGCTTAGTAGTAGGTGGGACCGGCGAGTATTTGTGCCTCTTCCGAATGTTTAATGGGGATGTGATTATATTCCCCTCCTACTCACACAAATCACATACTGTATATACAAATGCACACACACACACACACACACACACAGACAGCTGTGAGCCCCTCCCACCCTCACAGACTGGAATAGAGAACGGGAGAGAGAAGCTTGACGGTTGCGACTGAGTATAGAGGGAATGTCACTGGACCCCGGCAGCACTCACAGACTAAAGGCAGTAGCCCAGTGTCAGAATCGTACATCTGGCTATAGGCACAGACAAGACTGATCGCCATGCAGGGACGGGCAGGAAAAACACCCAGAAAGGAGATGGTGATAGAGTCTCCACAGCAGTACAAGAGCCTGGCTGAGATTGAGGCAGAGGTGGAGGCAGGGTCACAGGTAGCAACGGTGAGTTGCACTTATGCCATATTTCAGAAATAAATCACAAGTTGTTTTTTTTTAATCTGGAAATTTCTTGCTAAATGGAAGAGATGTGATTGTTACTTTTTAGTGCATAGATTCTTTTTAACAGCTACTTTGAAGATTTTTTTAAGGGCATTTGAAGGAAATTGGAAATAGTAGGTCACACCTCTCCAGGGGGTTGAATGTCAATCTTTTTTTAGGATATGAGTCCCTTGTGAGTCTCTTTTTTCATGAACTGTTCCTGTGCCTTAGCGAGTTTGAGAAGTTAAATGCAGAGTTGATAGAGAGCTCATTTGTTGAAGAAAATAGTAAAAAGCACCATAGCCTGGGAACGAATTACTTGAAAGTCACACAGTTTACAGCCGCTTGCTGTTATCTTCGATCTCACTGGCAAACATTCAGTTGGAAATTTGAACTGAAGTTTTTTTGCTTGTCATGCTGTTATAGATCCAAGGGACTAAGAGCTATTTGCACTGTATCATCAAAAGTATTGGTTGGATTAATGTAAATGTAATTCTGTGAGCAGACATTTGTTTATTTTTCTAATGTATTCACTGGATTCAGACAAAGAGGCTTATCCAAATAGTTTGAATCATGTGTACTTCTAGTGGTCACTCTGAAACCAGAAATCTCAGTTTACAGTTTTACAGCTATTAGTGACAGCTAAACGCTTTTTAGACATGTAACTGAGCAGTTTAGGAACTGAAATGATGTTGAATCAGTTCCTAACTGCTCTCAATACTAATTTAATCCATACTAAAGCAGGTACATAGCTATGCTGGGCAGTCAGTGTTTTTGTCAAATACGGATGGATAAAAAAATTCTGAATGAATCCGTCGAAAAATGTCAAATGCAGATCCTTCCACACTGGTAAACTGCATTTTACAATTTAGCACTTAACATCCAGTCGTGCTCTGAGCAGACAGTTGTGTCTTATTTTGTGTCAAGAGGGTAAGAGGAAAACTCTTGATAGAGGTCTTATTGTTGGGGCGCAGATGGCAAGAGGCCAATGGCTTCGGTCACAAAGGCTGCGTGTGACCTGCGTTGGTCTCTTGATGGTCAGGTTGATAACTTTATCAGTGATTTAGGAGCTAACACAGTTGGGTGGATCTACTTAACATCTTTTTTTAAGTAAATCAAAAAAAACTAGGTGCTGTTACTTGGTGCTATTTAAATAACATTGTGCTGAACTGAATTATGAACATTAAGAACAGAAATGAAGGAGAGAGTGCGGCAAGGGTGGAGTGGGTGGAGATGAGTGTTGGTGTGTGATCTGTGACATTAAGGATAGCAACAAGAGTGAAAGAGCAGGTTTAAAAGACTGAAGTGTGGTTTGATGGAGGTGGCAAAGTAGTAAATACTCTGCATATGCGAAACATCAGCACTTTAGCTTTATTACAGTGAGTATGTTCATACATTGATGTTAGAATTTGTGTTATATCTGACTTCCGGTTGAGCTTTGATGGAGTAGGACGCGAGTCTGGGAGCTCCCGCCGATTTCGATTAAATTGTTATTTATTCGCGCTTTTGGCCATATTTCCAGTCCTGTTTTGGTTT
The DNA here is from genome assembly GCF_963576455.1 of Neolamprologus multifasciatus. Taxonomy (NCBI): domain Eukaryota; kingdom Metazoa; phylum Chordata; class Actinopteri; order Cichliformes; family Cichlidae; genus Neolamprologus; species Neolamprologus multifasciatus. Next base: position 29,302,865 of record NC_140460.1, on the reverse strand, counting down.
GTGGATTGTCTTGTTGAGAAGTTTTACTCGGGCCGGCGTAAAATGGCAGCAAAAAACGTTAAAACCCGCAGTACTATTCAAACACAACTGAGGCCTAGTTTGCAAACCGCGACCACACCCTCGAGTGAGCCGTCGTCTCCTGCAATGCCCCCCACATGTCAAGCTAATCCTGATATTGAGGCTCTCAAGGTCGAGTTGCTGGCTTCGCTGAGGAAAGATATCGCCGACATCTTTAAAAAGGAACTTCAGGATACTCTGGGTGATGCTTTGTCTACCATTAAGTTCGACCTGCAGGCGGTGAAGACGCAGCTAGCGATCGATAAAGCTGCCAATGATGCTACCATGTCTGAGCTAAAAGGTACGGTCAAGGAGATGGAGCACGCACTTACTGTCTGCTCTGATGATGTAGCTGAGATGAAAAACACTATCAAGGGCCTCACAGCTCATGTAGCCAAGCTGGAAAGTAAGTGTGAAGATTTGGAGTCCAGGTCTCGGCGCAACAATGTTAGGATAGTGGGAGTACCAGAGGGCCCTGACACGTGCACCACTGCTGCCGTAGCTTCCTTGCTAAAAGAAGCATTTGATCTGGGGAAGGAGCCGCTTTTGGATCGTTCGCACAGGACCCTCCAGCCCGCACCTAAGCCTGGCGACCGTCCACGAGCCATTGTATGCAGGTTTCATTACCACACTGACTGTGTTGACATTTTACGACGCGCTAGAGAACGCCGACAGATGAAAGTTGGAGACCGGACCATCTCAGTCTTTCCCGACTACACCGCCAGGGTGGCACGGGCTCGTGCTGCATTCAACACGGTCAGGCTAGTGATGGGATTTCCAGCTCTTTTTAGAGATCCGGCTCTTTCGGTTCGGCTCACTAAAAAGGCTCTTTCGGCTCCGAACCGGCTCTTCAGGTTGTTTTGTTGCTTTAATTAATTTATTATTAACAATAATTTAAAATTATGCACAAAAGGAATTACTAACGTAAAAAAAAAGTGGTTTTATTTATATATGTTTATATATAAATATATACGGTGGCCCCTAGAGACAAAACACGTACAAACTCCAAAACACATTTCTAGCATGAACTGAACTTCCAAAGCAGAGCTACTAGATTACTTAAATTACACAATTGAAAGCATGTGTGTATTGTTTGTGTATTTATACACAGGCACTCATATATATTCAAATAATTTAAAAAAAAGTTCATTTACCTGTTACTACCACACACCAAATCCGGTCATTGGTACTTGCTGGCTTGTGTAGCCACTAGGGTTGCCAACCGTCCCTTAAAAAACGGAATCGTCCGTATTTAGAAAACAAAAGTACACGTCCCGTATTGAGCTAATAAGGGACGCACTTTGTCCCGTAATACAGTGAGAATCAAAAGTAGTCTATAAGTTTTAATGTAATTAACGCTTTGTTTGAAAACATAATTCCCAGCCCCGCTCCTGCTTTGTGACCAATGAGCTGACAGCACACTTATGACGAGTATGACAATTCAGATTACCGCTCATCTCATTGGTTGAGGAAAGGTCGCTTGCGGAGAAAATACCGGAAGACAACAGATGACCACAACAAAAAGCATGGCCAACAGGGAAACAAACGCCGACACTGCGGTGCAAGTCTCAGACGACAGTACACCTGAAGCTGGGCAAACACTGTGCGATTTTCAAACTGCACGATTGGCTCGCATGGGTTATAAGTTCGTAGGTCACGATGCAGGTCTCACACTATACCGCCCGATGCTCTGATGCGACCTGAGTCACACTGTGCCTTCATAAAATTAAGGTTATAACAGAAAATCTGTCGCTCGCTCTCCCTCTCTGTCTTTCACTCACACAGACACACACCGCCATCAACTTTGCTAAATTACTAATGACAAACACTGATCAGGCAGCTGTGATTGAGCAGCGATGTAAATCCAACTATTTTCACGGTTGTTGTGATCGTGATAATTTGGTGATGCCACATCGAAAAGGCTCGGATGAGCTTTCCAAAGTTCTACAAGTTGTGCCTCCATCGCTTGTGTCCAGATCACACGCTGCACAGCCGTGCTGCTCCGTCTTTTTCACCGACGTTTACGTGTTTGCGCGTGAGCAGTGTGAGCGGCTGCGGTGACACCCTCACGAGCGATTGATGATCGGGAGCTGGTCGTGAGGTGTTAATCGCTTCTCGTTACCCCACGTATACTACACGATGCACGATGAAGGCCAAAATCGGGCCGATCACCAAATTGGTCGCACGACTCAAAAATCGGCTCAAAATGGGCCAAAAAATCGCACAGTGTGAGCCCAGCATTAGACCAGCAATGTTTGTTCCTCTCAGAGAAAGAAAAAAGGCTGCAAAAGAACAGGGAGGAATGGGAATGTGGCCAGAAGTGTGATAATATAATTTATTTTGTGTAATAAACAACTGCAAGGATAGATGATTACAACAAATAGATGAGTAATACATAAAAATAATACATAGATGAATAATGATGATGAGTTATGATGCGTAATCATGGGAACAAGTGGGTTTACAAACGGGAGCAAAAGCTGAAATAATGCCTCTACTGAAGCCAATTGCACTAAATGCACTAAATGTGCAGTTACAAGAATATTTTTCTTTCTATTGTTTTCTATTAATTTATATAATTTTAAGTTAAGCAGGACAACTCATGGGAACTCTGTCTTTAAAAGAACTCTCTTTTAAAGAAAGATTTACTTTTATTATCAAAAGTTAAGCATGACAGGCTTCTGTTTAAGAAAGAGACCTGTTTTATTGTGTTAATGTTGTCATTTTGAGCTAAAAATAAATGGCTAAATGATTTTTGTTTCCCATGTGTTGATATCACAAAGAATACGCATCTACTTAAATCAAATTCAAGTCAAATGGTTAAAAAAAATAATTTCACACACAAAAAAAGAGCTAAAAAATTCACCACACTGGGAATGGTGAAGACAACTGGGTCGCCCGGCCCTGGCCACGAGGTGTCCCTTATTTATTTCTCAGGGAGTTGGCAACCCTAGTAGCCACTAGGTAACAAAAGCTCAACACTGCGCCCAGCATCCTGGAGCACTTCTGTTGTCTTTTGTACGTGTTTTGAGTTTTTACGTGCTTCGGAGTTTTTACGTGCTTCGGAGTTTGTACGTGTTTTTACGTGTTTTGGAGTTTGTACGTGATTTGAAGTTTGTACGTGCTTTGTCTCTAGGGGCCACCGTAAATATACTTTTATTTATTCACTCCACAGAAAATGTAATAAATAAATCATATAATACAAAAATCAACTATTCACATTTCAAATTTTAACTATTTAAATGTTCAGCTTTTTCCTTTTACAAATTTAAAGTGAAACAACACAAAACACTGCAAACCACAACACAATTAAATATAAATTAAAATATGAAAACAAAAAGAACATGCATATTCTCTGTCATATGGGCCTGCATGAATAAACTTTCTGAATCCTTTATCATCTGCAACCGAAAATAGTTGTGGATGATTACTATACCCAGTGTTGGGGAGTAACGGAATACATGTACCGCCGTTACGTATTTAAAATACAAAATATGAGTAACTGTATTCCGTTACAGTTACCGTTTAAAAAGGTGGTATTTAGAATACAGTTACTTTGTTGAAATAAATGGATTACACAGCGGTACTTCCCTGTTTCATATTGTGGCGGGTCAGGACTGTTTGGGTTTTGTTTGACAGCTACGTTCTGTTGTTCCAGGCGGCAGCGGCTCTGCGTGTTTCCTGGGTGAGAGAGCGCCTGTTGTTGTTGTGCTAAGCTAATAGGCAGAATGCTACAGGTATAGCTCTAAAGAATGTAGCATCATAGGCAGTGTAGTCCGTGCTACAGGGAGAATGGACTGCCATACCCGTTATGTGTCTGTGAGCGAGGGAGGGAGAAAAAGGAAAAGTACGAGCTGTCATCGAGCAAAAACGGGAGCTGGAAGCATGTAAATATAATAATAACCACTGCAGCCAAGAAGAGAGCCTGACGAGCCCAGTTGTAAGTACGCTATTAAGACTCGACTGTACACCGTGTTCGTGTTTTCCTCCAAAAACAATAAGTTCTGTTGGAGCAGCCTTTCAACGCCTCTCTCTTTCTCTGCTAGCAAAGTTGACCCAGACAACAAAGTAAAGCTAGTTTTCAGCTACGAGCCCGACACAGAACCCACCGTATTAGCCAGAGGTCCCTTTACTACGGTTCGGAGCCGCGGACCTTCAGTAACAGTAATAAATCACAGCAATAGTACATTCATGTAGTTGTAAACAGCATGATAATATGTTAAGTAATCCAAAGTATTCAGAATACGTTACTCTCATTGAGTAACGTAACGGAATACGTTACAGAATACATTTTGGGGCATGTATTCTGTAATCTGTAATGGAATACATTTTAAAAGTAACCTTCCCAACACTGACTATACCTTTCTAATGTGATGTTGTTGTCCCTGGCTCTCTTTCTCTCTCTCTCCCTCGGACTCTGTTCCTGTGCTACTGAGTGTAACTACCGCCCCTCCCCCCTCTGCCCAGCGTAAAGCACAAGGCTCGCGTGTGGAGTGAAGCGAAAAAAAAGTGCAAGAGGCTGAGAGAAAGAAAAACAAAACCCCACGTGACGGCTCGCGATAAGGAGCCGGCTCGCGTGGTTCATGTCAAAGACCGGGCTCTAAGAGCCATTTCGTTCGCGAACGACCCATCACTAGGTCAGGCAGCAACTCCGTGGCATTGAAGGTGTTCGGTATGGCCTGCTTCATCCAGCGCGACTCCGCATCACATATAAGGGTGTCGAGAAGGACTTTGTTTCAGCAGAGGAGGCCAGTGATTATGTCAAAACTTTGATCTCTGGGTGAGCCTCAATAGCCCCTTAGTTTGATGCTGTAATGCTGCTAAGGGTTCACGCTCTCGTTAGGTTTAACGCCACCTGTGCATTGTTTTCTTAGGCCGTTGTGCTAGTTATTGTATTGTTGGTGTGCTGGTTCCTTTTATTTTCATTGTTATTTATTGAAACTGAATCATATAATATACTCTTGAACTTCGGACCAGTCCGGCACAATCTTCTCCAAGCTTGCTGCATTGATTTGCATAGGACTGGGTTGTTTTTAGTTTCTGTTAAATTTTTATTTATTTATTTTTTGTTTGGTTGTTTTTATGTATGTATTTATTTTTTTTACTTTTATGCACTTTCGGTGATTTGTTGGAAAGTTCTCCTTCTGAGGAAGTCATATTTGGTACTGAGAGATCTTTTTTGGTTGGTTGGTTTTCTTTTTCTTTTTCCCCTTTTTTAAAAAAAACAAACATGTTTACTGTTACGCGCACACTGTTATACTGTAGAGAAGTTGGCAAGAGGTTGTTTTTCCCTCTCTCGCTTTTATTTTTATTTAGACTCCAATTAGTCCAGTCACTTTGGTGAATCATTTTTGCTACTTTGGGGGTACACTGCTGTCTCCTTTGTTCTGTGGAGACTTGGGGTGTATTTGTGTTCAGGGTTGGGTTTGGGGGGGGGTGTCTGTCCCATTTCGACTCTTCATGGCCACTGGCATTTTGGTTTGGTCTTTTTCTTCTTCCTTTTTATGAATAGTTAATGGCAATGGCATTGCTGGGTCAGGCATGCCTCTTAGATTCACTAGTTGGAATATCAGATGCTGAATTCGCTAATTAATTGCTGAGTAACATCCCCTTTCTGAATACACATTTGCTTATCCTTGGTGGTGATCTGAATTGTGTCTTTGATCCAATTTTGGATCGATCTAGTCCTCGTAATTTGACTCCATCATCTATGTCTAAAACATTCTCAGATTTTATGAAACAGAATGATCTTGTTGATCCATGGAGATTTCGCAACCCTTCAATCAAAAATTTTTCGTTTTTCTCTCAGGTCCACCAGTCTTATTCCAGGATTGATTATTTTTTCATAGACAGAACTCTTAATTCGTGTGTTAATTCTTCCGACTATTCTGGTATTGTAATATCTGATCACTCTCCTCTGCTATTGGATGTTCAGCTTTCTACCCATAAACGTAGTCCTCCACTTTGGAGATTTAACTCTCTCCTTCTGGCGGATAAAGACTTTTGTGAATTTATTTCAAGCTCTATTGAGGAGTTCTTGTCCTTCAATCAGGATGATTCTGTTTCATATTCTCTGCTATGGGAGACTCTTAAATGCTACCTGAGAGGTCAAATTATTTCTTACTCTGTCCGTGCTAATAAAAAGATTAATGCCAGGCTTAAAGAACTTGTAGCTGCAATTAGTAACCTTGATCAAAGTTATACACTGAACCCTTCTTCAGAATTACTGAAGCAGCGCCTTGATTTGCAAGCAGAATTTGATCTTATGTCAACTAAAGAGGCTGAGCACTTATTACTACGCAGTTGTGGCTCATATTACGAATATGGTGACAAGGCTAGTTGCTTGTTGGCACATCAGTTACGACGTCAGGCCTCCTTGCATGTGATACCCAGTATTAAAAACTCTTATGACAATATTACTACAGATCCCTTGGAAATTAATTCTACCTTTAAAATATTTTACTCTTTGTTGTACAAGTCCGAATTTCCCACAGATAAAGCTAAAATGAATGCATTTCTTCATAATCTTTCAAACCCTGTTATTGGTGCTAATGATGCGGGGCAATTGGACTCCCCATTATCTGTTGAAGAAGTATTAAAAGCTATTACAGTTATGCAGTCTAATAAAGCCCCGGGCCCGGATGGGTTTCCAATTGAATTTTATAAAACATTTATTGGTAAATTGGCTCCATTGCTTTTGTCTGTGTTTAACGAATCCTTGGAAACGGGTTCATTATCACCTACTTTCACACAAGCAACCATAGCGCTCCTTCTCAAAAATGACAAGGACCCAACCTCCTGTGGTTCCTACAGGCCATTATCTCTGCTTAATGCCGATGCAAAGGTATTGGCTAAAGTAATTGCATCTCGCCTTGAGGATGTCCTTCCTCAAATTATATCTGAAGAGCAGAATGGCTTTATAAAGGGACGGCAATTGTTTTTTAATACCCGTACACTCTTTAATGTTATTTACTCAAAGCGTCTATCTGAACTTCCTGAACTTGTGATTTCTTTAGATGCTGAAAAGGCTTTCGATAGGGTGGAGTGGGAGTACTTGTTTGCAGTTTTAGAGAAATTTGGTTTTGGCGATAAATTTATTTCCTGGATTCGGCTTCTTTATTCGTCCCCTAAAGCCAGTGTTCATACTAATGATGTTTACTCTGATTATTTTGCGCTGGGTCATGGTTGTCGTCAAGGTTGCCCTTTGTCTCCCTTACTCTTTGCCATTGCCATCGAGCCTCTGTCTATTACATTGAGATCTTCTTCTGTATTCAGGGGAATCATCCGTAATGGAATTACACATAAAGTATCATTGTATGCGGATGACTTGTTATTATATGTGACTGACCCTGCATGCTCCATCCCTGCTGTTTTAAGTATTCTGGAGAACTTCAGTTCGTTTTCAGGTTATAAATTAAATTTGGGGAAAAGTGAGTGTTTTCCTGTTAATACGGCAGCACGTCGACTTCAACAGTCCTATCTACCCTTTCGTCTCAGTCCATCTGGGTTTAAGTACTTAGGGATTAATGTGACTCGCTCTCTAGCTGGCCTTAAATCAGCAAATTTGTCTCCTCTTATATCAAGGATCACATCTGATATTCAAAGATGGGGTAATCTCCCCCTTTCTTTAATCGGTAAGATTAATGTTGTTAAAATGAACATCTTACCAAAATTTTTATTTTTATTTCAGTCAATTCCCTTATTTTTGCCGAAACTTTTTTTTGTTTCACTGGACAAGATTATTGGTTCTTTCATTTGGGGAGGGAAGCCACCTAGGGTTTCTAAAACTTTGCTGCAGTGATGCAGATTTAGTGGAGGACTTGCATTACCTAATTTTTTAGCCTACTACTGGGCCGCTCACATCCATAAACTTTGCTACTGGCTAAAATCTTCTGGTTCCTCGTGGTGTAAATTGGAGCTATCATAATGTAAGGGCTCTTCTTTACCGGCTTTGCTCTATTCCTCTTTACCCGTAAAACCCTCTCCGTACACTGATAATCAGGTGGTTCTTAACACACTCAAAATCTGGTTTCAGTTTAGACGTCACTTTAATTTTGTAATGCCGTCTTCCTCGGGTCCTCTAAGCGACAACCATTTGTTTCCCCCTTCACTTTTGGACTCGACATTCTCAGTGTGGTGTGACAAGGGTATAAAACAGTTCAAACATTTATATGTGAATGCTGTTTTCGATAGTATTCCCAACTTGTCTTCTCGTTATAATCTCCCTATTACCCATTTGTTTCGCTATTTTCAAATTCGAAATTTTGTTGCCAAGTGTTTCCCAAATTTCCCCTCTTTACCTCCAGAACAGCAGTGGGAAACTACGTTATCATTTATTCCTCATCACAGAGGAACCATTTCGAAACTCTATGATGCTATTCTGTCTTTTAGTAACCACTCTAATGTTAAGCTTAAGTGTACGTGGGAAGGAGAACTAGGAATTCAAATACATGATGAGTCTTGGGAACAGGCTATAGCGAGGGTACGATCTTCCACCTCCTGTGCTCGTCTTGGACTTACTCAATTTAAGGTCATACACAGGGTGCATTTCTCTAAGTCTAGACTTTCTGAATTGTATCCAGAAGTGGAAAATAAATGTGATAAATGCCATGGTTCTCCTTGTCACCTTAGCCACATGTTTTTTCTGTGTCCTGAGCTACAAAGTTTCTGGACAGGGTATTTTGCTATTATGTCAACTGTTCTTGGGGTAACTCTTCGTCCTTGTCCTCTGCAAACTGCAAACTTAGCCTTTTCTTCTTTTTTGCACACAAGGCATAACTTTTTTTTCACTGAGGTGCCTGTTAGTGATTTTGCTTGGAAAACCCCTTCTTTTCTTCATTCTCATGTTTTACTTCACAATACTTGGCAGGTATCCTAGTAAAATGGAGTTTAAAAACAAAGGCAAACCTACAGTTTTAAGCTTCAGTTCCCACACAGAAAACATAGTATAGCTACTTAATCTAGCTACAAGGGCTGAAACTGCAAAAGAACACTCAAATACATTTGTTGGCCTTAATGTGTAGAGAAATGTAGCTGTTCAGAACAGCTATTTCCTTCTAATTAACTGGTTCTGTAAACACAGAACTGTCTTGGTTTAGTCTAATATCCATGTCCACAGAGATGGCGTGTATCACTGGTGAACATCAGACTTTGTGAGGGAGGACATGTGGGGGGGGAACCCCTTGGGTCTTTTCTGTGGTATGTTACAGCTGATGTCTGCAGTGACAAGAGAATTTAACCTCACTAACTGGGCTCTGCTATCTTATTTACTGTCTGGCATCAAGGCTTTAAAGTAATCTTTGTTATAATACAGCATGGTCTACTTCTAAGTTAAAACTCCTGGTCAGGGTGTATCTTCCTCCTGTTGAGGTTTTAAATCTGAGCTCAGCCCACTGTGACTGGTACAGTGAGACACACACACCCACACCCACCAGTGTCTTCTACCGTAACCCACATTCATTGCCATCTCTGTTTCTGTTTCTACATCTGTAGCTTTCAATCAGTAATGCTGTGAAAGGACAATGGCAACTTGTTGTCCATGCACTGTGACAGATTTCCTTTTGTAACTTATCTCACATCCCGTGCAATAATAATACCCTTGACAACTCTACAGTAAAAGACTGCCATTAAGGTTGTGCGCTTATGCTGTAAATGACTACAACAAAATGTGAAGAGCTGGATTAATTCAGTCATCTGTTCCTTCAGGTAAAGCCAAAGATCATTGAGCCTCTGGATTATGAGAATGTGCTCCTACAGAGGAAAACTGAGATCATCAGTGATGTTCTCAGAGACATGCTGCAGTTCCCCACAGACGACTTCCAGGTAAGAAAAGTGAGAGTTCTGAAAGCCATGCTGCACTACCTTTTAGGGAAATGTAGAGAATCCATAAATGTGAGCTGGTAAACCAAGTACAAAAAGGAAAAGTAAGTATGTATAAACAAGTATGTGTCATACATTGGACTTTTACTGTATTGTGTACACTGTCTGTACAGCATCTACATCTGCTGCTTCCAATCAAAGGAGCTTAAAGAATGCATCAACATGACATCACAGTAGTGCTGAGATTGATGTTAGTTTGGCCTGTTCCCACTTTTGGAACAAGTCATGCTCAAATAATTGCCACTTGTCAATCAGTCTCCTTGGCAATAAACCAAACTTTATTCTTTTCTTACTGCACAATAAATTTGACAAAAACACCAAACCAACAAAGAAGAGATGAAAACAAACACAACCATGGGGCACACTGCTGTGCTGGACTCAAACCCACATATACTCTCCTGCTGGATTAATGTGGATTAATCCATGGCTAAAATGAATCTCTAACAGAGACACCATTTCTTCCTATTTGAATAAATTTGGGTAAAATGTATAGTAATTAATTACACGAAAATACATTTTATGAGCAGTTTTGTGCAGGCTCATTGTCTCATGTCAATGCCACATACAGTAAAAAATATAAATTAATTAAAAATTTATAGCAACAATAGTATGTGGTGGGACTCTTTCGTAATTAGTAGATGATGGGTGGGTTTCATTACAAGGCCGTTTGCAGCGCATAGTGATTAGTGAATGTGTGTGTGTGTTTTCATGGTCTCGCCCAGTATGTCCATCTAACCTGCCATATGTTTTACATCACTGGGCCCAGAGAGAAGGGAGGGAGCTAGCCAGACATGTGGGTGTAGCATGTGCACGTGCTGCACAGATGAACACATATGAGCACACGCCCACGTTCACATTTATCAGCCAGCTAAGAATGCTGGTCTGTATCTCTGCATGCACAAACAAGCAGAATACGGTAATGCCTGTATTTTAAAAACAACAAAATTAAATGGGATTACGTGAAAATGGTACTTTCATGGGCAGCTTTGCAGATCTCCAGCTGTCACCTTACTGGTACCTTCAGTTTCCAAAGAAGAAGGTTGACCTCAGGAGACTCTCTTCTTACCCTTTACCACTCTGGCCTCTGTGATCTCTATGCCCTATAAGTTTTTAAATCATGTCTGTCCTCCTACATTAGTGCTGTGGAAACACTCCTTTGGTCTGGTGGAAGTCATCAAAGCCCTGTTTTAATGACTGTGAAAGGAATGATGTTAACTGGCTGCCAGTAGTTCCTGCAGTCAAAAATTTAAATTTAGCCACCTTTAAAGAGCAACTTATCCTTTATGCTTGTCTATACATTATGGATGTTACAGCAGCAGATGGATATTTTGGGAACTATATTTATAATATTTCTCTGTATTAATATATTCTCTTTCCAAATCATATATCATCCATTAATAAATTCATACAGAGAGAGTAGAGTCATAGAGGAAATGAAGCTGAACAGTTGAAATATCAGTCTGAATAATCTGAATTTTCCACATTATAAATATAAGAACTATATTGGACCTCTATGCAGGATTACACACAGGAAGATTCAAGTGAGCCCAGTTTATCTATTGACATACCTTTGATGGCTGATGTGAACGTGAGCTGGTCAGACATGCTTGCTAATGGAGGAATGAAGAAACTAGGTCATTGTGCCACAGCTGCCTACTCATCTTTGTGGGTTGAGCAGAAAAACAGAAGACTAAGTGGTAGCAGAACCTCCAGTAGCTTGAAAGTCTTGCCAGTCTTTTTCTGGCCTGAGGTGCTTTTTGCTCCTTTGCTCTGGATTATCACTCGTCATCTGTGTCTGGATGTCTCACTCTAATAAGGCTGGCAAAGATGAATTAGGTTAGAGTAACGTTTGGCTGCCATAAATCCTCTGTAGCAGAGGATTTCTCTGAGTAATCATTATGATTCCTTTCACTTCATTATTAAAATGCATTTTTAATATTGTCCAAGTTTACCAAGCTACTTTCAGCTGCTCCCTTATTCACAAGGAGTCAGCATAATGGCTAGCTCAGCACATTTCATTTGGCACTCTTTTACACCGGATGCCCTTCCTGACACAGCCCCCCTGAGGGATTTGTGTCTCCTCTCTGGATCAAACCGGGGATGCTCACTTGTTAGGGAAATGTGTAAACCAATACACAGTGGAGCCACAATGAAGTATAATACGATCATCCATATGAAATAAAAAAAATCACAGAGGCATAGGAAGTAGCAGCCACTATGCTGTAGGGTAACTGAGCACAGCAGTGAACCTTCTTGGCTCTAAGGAGGCCAGAATGTTGCCTACCTTCTTTTGAAAAAGAGTACAAAGAGAAGCCTCCAATAGGGATCAATATTTCAAACAAGACTAAAGTGAATTTTCGGTCTTATTAAAACCTAAACCTAGATATGCTGTGCCAACCTCATTTTCAGGCCTGCCTTCTGTGTCTCCCCTCAGATCTCCACCCTGCAGCGCCAGGGCCGGACTCTGTTTTCCACTGTGCCAGAGACTGCAGAGAAAGAAGCTCACTCACTGTTTGTCCAAGAGGTAAAACTAATACATATCTGGATGCAAGCCTGCTTTGTCCGTTCTTTAGCACCACCATGATTTCACCTTTCAGCCAAAAGCAGGCATCCAGATTGTGTATCTGGATCTCACTCTTTGAAGACTCATCAAATGGGGCTTGTATTTTCAGATACAAATCCATGCAGGGACATACTCTGATTTGTTTGTGGCAGGTTGGCAACGAGAGAGCTAATTATATTTCAGTCAAATCTAAGTGAAAAAGACAAATGTTATCTGACCACTAGAAACAAGTCATACCATGTGTGCTGGAATTTATTTCTGCTCCCCTTCAGATGAACTTCCATTCATGTTCCCCGCCCTTACACGCTTGCTAACAGTCCAGTAGATTGGCCACAGATGGAGTCTACAGTTCATTGGTGGTTCATGTAGTTTCAGAAGAGCTGTGTGTTGAGATTGGTTTGGGTGCAGCCTGATAGAGCCTGATAGGTGATATTCCCCCACAGCTGCAGCCAAGAGTGAAATCATAAGTACATCTGGAGCAGCTGTGCTCCTTACACATGGGATGTTTTGTTTCATAATTTGTTATTCTACATTTTAATGACCCCCTTTTCCCTCACATTTGTGAACACAGAACTGATGAGCACACATTAAAATAATAAAGCTATGTTTAAATTGCTCTTTACCTCAAAAACATGTTCTTTTATGCTTTGCTATCTTGAATAGCTGTTTTTTTTTTTATTGAATCATGTTCTTTTTCTGCATATTAACTATAAACATTCAAGTGCTCTGAAAGGATTCATTCTTTAAGTTTACTTTGAATGATTTGATTCTCTGCTAAAATTCTAGGTTTGCTCATTTGAAAAGAAACAAAATATTGTTGAGTGAAATAAGTATTTAATTCCCTACAACCCAGCCACAGATTAGCTGTGGCTGTGATTGATTGGTTGTAATCTGTGTTAAAGTATAAAGGAGGGATCTTCTTCCACCAAGGCAGATACCTCGCTGGGTTACTTTTAGGGGAATAGCTGTACTTTAAAAAGTTTGTAATGCAGTAAACAGAGGTCAGATGTTATTTGGATGCAAACTATAATATGACATTTAGAAATACCATATCTCAGTATTGTTTCCTAAATGTTGCCAGAGGTAAAGGTGAATTAGTTTTGAGGACCCAAATGTAGGACTCATAGGCAGTCATAAATAAACTTTTAATGCTGATTAGCAATGGGTGTACAAAGTCCAGGAATAAAACGAGGACAAACCAGTCCAAGATCGGAAATCATTGGAATACCAATATAAGTAATACTTTGCTACAAGAACACGTAGCAATACAGACGACCCAAGACAGGACAAAGGAAGATACACAAGAAGTGATGAGGGGAGAGGAACCAGGTGATTACTATACTGACTCCTTTTAATCATTGAATGGCCCAAAATGAAAGATATTCCATTTATAAATAGTAAAGTAAGACATTTAGTAAACTAGAGATATTTAGTTAGTAAATAACAGAAGAAGAATTTTTGTAATGTTGTTAAACATCTCCATACTTTTCCTAGATTATTTTTTAAATAAATCTAAGCCTGTCCATGTCTGTTCTTTGTATGCAATTAATTACATATCTGTATATGCTTTGTTAAAGAGACCCCTCACCACCTCTTTACTTCATGTACCTGCAGTCTATCACGACCTACAAGTCTGACTGGCACGTGGTCAACTACAAGTATGAGGAGTATTCTGGAGACTTCCGCCAGCTTCCGAAGTGAGTATGCTGCAAGGCTTCTGCTAACAGGTCCATCAGACTGCACGCTCTCAACAGTCTATCAATGCTGCATTCATGTCGCCAATGATAGTGTTACTGACTCTGTTTCAAACACTACAGTGAAATTAATAAAGACAGTATGTAAGTGTTGCTGGTAGAAGGGCACTCCACCACATCAGTTTTTATCATTCTCAGGGAGTCTTGTAAAAGCATGTTGTCTTTATAAGTCTGATTTGTCTTAAGCACACAGCTGTTAGAACAAATAGAGAATAGAATAGAATAGAATAGAATAGAATAGAATAATCCTTTAATTGTCCCACAAGGGGAAATTTGGTTGTAACAGCAGCCAAAAAGACAAATATACTACAAACATCTATATACAAATAGCAGATTAGCAAAATTTGTTTAGCTCATCACACTTTGTGTGTGTGTGTGTGTGTGTGTATTCTTACTGTACTGCTTGCCCTATGGTTCTGAAAGCCTCCTTACATATTGTAAATCTCACTGTGTTCAGTGGCACTGCCCTTTGTGTACAAGTCCCAAAGTGTGAACTGGTGCCTCCTGGTGGTTTGCCAAGGTACTGAAGGTACCTTGGCAAACCATTATTCTGTAATAACAGAATTTCAGTTTGAAATTGAAGTTACATATTTATAAAAAAATCATTTATTTATATTTATATAAAATGGGAAATACCTGCAACCTGCAATTGGTCAAGTTTGAATAAAATATTTAGGATATACATTTCTTTCTCTTATATTTTGGTTAGAGTGAAGATTTAAGATTGGGTGGCCCCATGAGATTTGGGAATGGCTATTTCAATCAAACGCTGGAATCTCTTTTGGTGGTTCTAAGCTCCACAGTAAAAATAGAACACTTTCGATGTTTTCCTACCAAGGAAAAGTAGAACTATTTTTGGATAGTTGTTGCCCAATAGCATCATAACAAAAAGAAAATACCACAATGCATATGTGCCCTTGGATGAGCCTTCACTTCACAAAAGAAATGAGTATTACAGATGTATGTCATGGTTAAGACATTGCAGAGTAACAGCAAGCCCCGGAACTGGTTTTGACACTGTTTATAGTTATAGTTCCCCAGAGCCACTGGTGTTTGAGCTAGAGTAGAGAAACAGCTGCAGATTTTATCAACATCTTGCTAGAAGAATTACCTTACAAGATGTGGCTGAAGTGGTGGTGAGGTTATCAATGTGCTGTGGGGATAAAGGTTAGTATAGTTCATTTAAACTAAACTAAAGAGTTAAACATTCATTGAGTGTTTAACTTCAAACTTAATAGTCTCAGAGTTCTTACATATGTTTGTGAGATGGTTTAACGTGAAATTGAATTAAGTGAGCCAAGGCTGAATTAACTTTTCCGAAACTTTTCAGTAAGGTATTGAGACCTGAAAAACTGGTGGCTCATGTGTTTGAGGTGGATGAAGATGTGGAAAAAGATGAGGTAAGATTACTAATTCCAGACTTGTCTTCAGCTGCTTGTTCCCATAGTTTCTTTGTGATCCGCTTCTGCTCCTGTAGGATACAGAGCTTATAAGTGTGACTTTGCATCCTTCCTTTAGGACTGACCAAACGCTCTTCAAAGAAACTCAAATACAAGGAAGTGTAACAGAGCGCACTTAGCTTTTAATTTATTACTAAACATTGTATTTGTTTAGTTTCAGTACTTTTACAAGCTAAATGTCTTTACTGCTCTAGATCCACACTGTTTGTAGCATTTAAAGGCACATCTCTTCCCAATAATTATGACACTTTAACAACGATTTCAACTTTGGACCCCAACAGGCGCACAACAGCACTGTTTATCTTAATGTGTGTACAGGTTCTTACTATACTGGTGGGGACCAACAGCCCTTGTGGGGACTAAAATTCAGGTCCCCACGGGGTTGAAGGCATCAGTCCGAAAACAAAACATCCACAAAAACACTGGAGCACAGGGAGAAGTTCATAAACAGTTCAGGAGGCCGACCTGGAGGACGGCAACACAGGAGTCCATAACAGAGCAGTTCAGGGGGCTGACCGGGAGGCCAGTAGCACAGAGGTACAAAGCAGTTCAGGAGGCCAACCGTGCGAAAAGCAGTGGCGGCAACACAGGCAAAGGAAATCCGGAGGCTGACTGTGCGGAAGGCGGACACTGGAGACTGAGCTAGCGGCTGCTGCTGAGCCGGGCAGAACATCCTCCGGTGGGCCGGGCAGCGAAGCAGTTGTGGCTGGGTGAAGGTGTAGCGTATTGATGAGGAAATTCCGTACGAGCGGGTGAAGCGCATCCAGTAGTCAGGGGAGCCTGGAAATTAATCGCTGTAGCCTTGTTTCCACAGCGTGATGAAACTCCTTTCCCTCATGATCGAGCCACAGTTGAAAGAGTTTCTCCACGGAGTAAATGTCACGGCAAAGGTCTTCTGACGGGTTGAATGCCGCTGGGTCCATGTTGGCTGGTTCGTGCTGTCACGGCTAGCAGGGCAAGCCGTGTGAGTTTTAATAGAGGACCCAAGATGCAGGCAGCTTCAGATGCGAGTGAGCTTTATTAATAAGGATGGACACACAAACCAGAATGTAGCAGGCACAAACAAAACCTAAGAGAATTTAAACTGGGAAAACTAACCTGAAACCAGAACAGAGACACATGGAGACTTGGGGAAGCAACACAGAAGAACCAGCAACAGGCAGCAGAACACACAGGGCTTAAATACTCTCAGGAGTTATCATGGGATGGGAGACAGGAGGGGAACACACCTGGGAGAAATCAGGGCTGACGAGACACAGACATAAAGCTGAGAACACTCACATGAGACAGAGACCTTCAGAATAAAACAGGAAACTCACAGACACAGAACCAGACAAGACACTGAACATAACAGACAGGATTCACGAGCAGACACTGTGACACCATGGACAGACAGAGGGAACACAGAGAAGTGGGAGCAGGTAGGCACAGAACAGAAACCTAGCAAATGGCAAACCTTAACAAAAGACATAACCAGAATAAACAAGAACATAGAATAATATAAGGAAACACAAAACACTGAGTCGTCAGACTCAGGACCATGACAAAATGTGGTTTTAGTGTCACTGTTACAATTGGGTTATGGTTAGGATTAGGGTAAGGGTTAGAGTTAGGCATACATTTTTGATGGTTATGTCAATGAGATATCCCCACAAGGATAGCAACACCAGACAAATTTTTTATTTTCCCCTTAATCTCCTCCTCCAGGACACAGCCTCTCTGAGATCTCAGAAAGGAGGAGTGTCTAAGCATGGCTGGCTTTTTAAAGGCAACGTCAACGGTGCAATCACTGTTACAATGCGGGTGAGTACAGCAGACTGAAAATGACAGAAATTTACATTTTCTTTCTTTATATATACAGTCCGGATTAGAAGTTTAAGACCACTTGAAAAATGACAAAAATTTATATTTTGAATGGTTGGATATAGTAGAGCTTCAACATGCAACAAGAAGAAATGGAAGTGAGACAAAACATTTTTTGAGCATGCAATTTATTGAAAACCAGGTTGAGGTGGGACGCAGTAAAACGGTCATTTGGAATTTCTTAAATGATCCTGAGGGTTAAGGAACAAAAACGTCAAGTGGAAGATCAAAAAAAAAATTGTCTTAATACCCAGCCATGATGTTTTTGTATATAAAAAAAATCATATTTTATATATATCAAAGCACTTTAAATTGTAAGGAAGACCCTACAAAATACAAATATAACAGAGAAAACCCCAACAATCATATGAGCCCCTCTGAGCAAGCGCTTTGGTGACAGTGGAAAGGAAAAACTCCCTTTTAACAGGAAGAAACGTCCAGCAGGCTCAGCAAGGGACAGCTATCTGCAGCGACCAGTTGGGGTCCGGGGGGGGCAAGACAGGACAAAGACATGTTGTGGAAGAGAGCCAGAGATGAATAATAAGTGATGATCCAATACAGAGAGGTGTATAGTCACACAGTGCGTGAGAAAAGCGACTGAAGAAAAAAATACTCAGTGCATAATGACGTTTCAGTAACCCTACCGAACTACTTTTCCCTGCAGCATTTTCCCTGTGAACATATGGAACTCAGATTAGTCTTTGTGTAGGATAGCTCAAAACTTTGCTTACTTTTTCAGTTTACCCACAAGCTTTCCCATGCTCTCTCTCCGTTCTGTAGTATTTTTAGAGAAAATTAGTCCATTAGGAATGTTAACATTCTTTATTGTCATCATAGTCCTTCAAGAGGAGGTACTTCCATCTGGCTCAGCTGGGGGATGGGTCTTACAACCTCAACTTCTACAAGGATGAGAACACCTCCAAAGATCCCAAAGGAACCATCTTCCTTGACTCATGCATGGGAGTTGTTCAGGTAATGGTGAGCTGTGGTGGTGGTAGTGATGGTGGTTAAACTGAATGCAGCAAAAGGAAAGTTAGCATTCTGTTAGCTGTCCACTGGAAACAAAAAGATTAAAACCACTTTTACAGAAGCTGTGTTTGTGTTTCTTCTCTTTTAGAACATTAAAGTGCGTCGATTTGCCTTTGAGTTGAAGATGCAGGATAAGAGCACATTTCTGCTGGCTGCAGACAGTGAAGCAGAGATGGAGGAGTGGATCACTACCCTCAACAAGATTCTCCACAGCAGCTTTGAACAGGCCATGCAGGAGAAAAAAAATGGCAATCTGAATGAATGTATGTATTTTTTAACACTTTGTCTGAATTATTTATATGTTTTATTGTCTGCTTGCCTTGTGTTTGTAATTGCATTTGTTTTCATCTGATTATATTTTTTGAAGCTTGCTGCACCTGTGGGATTCTTCGATTTGCCCACACTCCCGGGAGTAGCTCAAATGTACTTCATAAACTTTATAACCCATGTTTTTACTTCCTTTCAGTTATCCTTCTGAATACAAGAGACCAATGCATTACTATGTTTTATGCAGCAGCCACAGCTAACAGACCTTATGTTGATCTCTCCAGCAGATGAGGAACATGGAAAAACAGAACTTTCCACTGGAGATTTTCAAGAAACCTTTCAGGTATCTTGTTAGTCCATCAGAAATAATATTAATGGTTGGCATCTCAAATTGGTCATTTAACAAGCATGTACAGTACCATTCCTCATACTGTGGATGTATACTGAATTTTTGATGTTTGAGAGGTCACTTGGAGCCTGTCTGTATTGTAACTATGGCCTGACCATTAGGCCAGC
Source organism: Neolamprologus multifasciatus (assembly GCF_963576455.1). Lineage (NCBI taxonomy): Eukaryota > Metazoa > Chordata > Actinopteri > Cichliformes > Cichlidae > Neolamprologus > Neolamprologus multifasciatus. The sequence continues at coordinate 29,283,477 of NC_140460.1, read as the reverse complement.
TGTTTCAAGGATCCAGACCCCCACATTTTCCTCTTTGTGCTTACCAAGGAAACATCCAATATAATGTGCTAGATCTCTAAAAATGGGATTTAGTAGTCTGGGATCACACGTGGGACTCTTGCACTTGTGACACTATAGCATATGCTATGAGCTCCTCTTTATGGGTGCCGGTGCTGCCTGCCCTTTTGTTGAGTCACGGTGGGGGCCCTGGGCATTGATGGAGATCTTCCTGAATGTTTGGGGATCGGTACGCAGGTGTTTACTGCTTTTTGATCTTCGCTGTTGGTTGTAGCCACTTGGTGTTTCTGGGCTGACTTTAATCTCAGAATTCTGAGATCTGTGGGGATTTCTTTGCTTTGCCTTTTATGTGAACAACAACATAGTGGGAGCTACCCAGACTGCATTGTGATTCCTGATTCAGATGGAGATAGAGCTCTTCTCCGATACACTGAAACACAACTTCAAATAAATCCTAATGGTTTGCTAACACAGAAGGTAAAGCAGTTTTACATTAAGTAATGTCTTAACATTGCCTTTACAGGTTTTTGCATTGCCCCTAATTTAAAAGCACTGTGTTGTTAGGTACTGTATATGCTGTATAAAATGTATTTAGCCAATCTCAGTTAAATTAAAAATCTTTTGGAAGGATAAATGATCAGAATCGGAATACTTTAATAATCACTAAGGAATTAGGTATGATATTCGTTACGATGATAGTTCCCTTTCAAAAGACATATAATGGGGAAGTAGATGCAGAACATTGCTACACTGTGCATTTAGTGATATTTCACTAACAGTCTGCAATATTGGTGAGAAAACCACAACAACCCTCTATGAAAAAGCACTTGGTAATAGTAAGAAGGAAGATCCAAACTGGACCCAAGGCAAGCTTGGGAGTGAAGCAAAAGAGAAAAAACATACAGTATCAAGAGAATACTCAACTGATGCCACATCTTCAAGATCTCCAGATGTCTAAAATGGACAACATAATTTGTTTGTTACTACTTTATAATTGGGAATGCATTCATATTTTGCTTTGTTTTTCACAGACTGCCAGAGATATTGAATCTAAGATGAGAAGTGAAGCTCGCCTCAAGCTGTTCACTCTGGACCCTGACACTCAGGTATTGTCTGATTTCTCAGTAGCATCGCTGTGACTGATATTTTTGTTGTGGCAGCAGATAATTTAAGCCTTCTGACAGCAACTCTTATTTCCACAGAAACTAGACTTTTCTGCCATTGAGCCTAATGTGCAACAGTTTGAAGAGAAGTTTGGGAAAAGAGTCCTGGTCAGCTGTCATGACCTGCTGTTTAACCTGCAGGGCTGTGTTGCTGAGAATGATGAAAGGCCAACAACTAATGTATGTATCAGTGAAAACCCAGCAGTCAAATGCAGCTGCTGGATGTGTCTGTATTTGCACACAAACTTTCAGCTTAACAGACAAATATCCTTTGGCAAATGAGGGTGAGGTTTAAATCACTTAAGAAGATCACAGACAATTCACATGACCCACTTGGCTGGCCCCCATCAAAACCCGCAGTGTTCTCTACCATGGAAACCAGCTTTGGCCTTCTACCATGCATTAGCACCAGTCTGAGGCTGGTTTCCTGTCGTCACTCCAAGGTCTCTGTCTCTGACTCTAATACTCAACGCTCAGCTGGGACAATACAGCCATTAGCTCTTGAGCTGCTCCGAATGCATGCACACACACACAAATGGTGTTGTGTAATGGAAAAGCTTGGTGGAAAGAGTGAAAGGGAAGATAAATTACCTCAATGGTACATTTAGTCTTAATGGAAAATCAGAAGTGCATTAGGAGAATGACTATCCCTTAAATTGCAGCTTTCTTTCTTTACTTTTTTCTTACACTGCATCTCTATCTCAAAACATTTTCCCTCCTGTCCTCTATCGTCAAAGGTGGAGCCGTTCTATGTGATCCTGTCCCTCTTTGACGTCCAGAACAACAGAAAGATCTCGGCCAACTTCCACGTGGATCTCAACCACCCTTTGGTTCGACAGATGACATCCAGTCATGGTAGTGGACCCAACCAGCAAATCAGTGGCAGCAGTAATGATAGTGTTTTGGAACACAGGTTAGCTAGTGGGCTCCCAGAGGGGGCTGTCCGGTATCCCAAACAGGGTATATTCTCAGTCACCTGCCCCCATCCAGAAATCTTCCTAGTGGCCAGGATTGAGAAGGTCCTACAGGGTGGGATCACCCATTGCACTGAACCCTACATGAAGAGCTCCGACTCTGCTAAGGTACATTTATATGAAGATGAGGATATGAAGTGTATTTTTCTTGTCTTATGCTGGTAATTGCCAAAATAAATCCCCTGTTTTCTTGTGTAGATGGCTCAAAAGGTGCTAAAGAATGCCAGGACAGCTTGCGGCCGACTGGGGCAGTACAGGATGCCATTTGGCTGGGCTGCAAGGTATAAAGCCACCTTATACTTAAACCATCTATTTATCTATTCAATTCAGTGTTAGATGATAGTCTTGATCTCAGGTTGCAGAAACCGTCGCTCAGTGAGATGCTGGTGTATATAATACCATCAAAGACAGTCCCTGGTGCTGATCTAAATGTGTGATGAGAGAGGGCTTATAACAAACAGCTGCTCACCCTCGTGCTATGCCTTCATGGGTTGGAAATAGGAGACGATAAGTAGTCTGGTTTCTTTAAAAAATGTAATCCAGCTATGAGTTTATACATATTTTATGTACAACATTAATGGTAGGTGGAGTTTTTTTTTTGTTTTTGCTTTGAGGATTTGTGGATTTTGTTAACTTTGGCTTGACTTGCTAGTATAACGGTGTTCCTGTTTCTAATGTTGCTGATGAGTTGTTGTAGTTGAGGAAAATAGGGAGTTATAGTTGAAATACAGCATCCAAACCAGGTGAAAAGTGTGACTAAAGGAAAGACTTTCTATAGGAACACATGTTATTAAACCAGTATTGTGGAACTTAGATGTGCTCATCAGTAATTTCACTTATTTTTATTTTTTGGGTGTGTCTATCTCCCCAGGCCTGTGTTTAAAGATGCATCAGGCACTTTAGACAAAAGTGCACGATTCTCAGCTCTTTACAGACAGGACAGCAGCAAGCTGTCAGATGAGGACATGTTCAAACTGCTTACCGACTTCAGAAAGTACGTTCTTTCTCTTATCTAGTCACTTGTTTCTCTGTAACATGTTTTGATACAGTTTTACAAAAAATTTTTTGTTTCTTTGTTCCCAACAGACCAGAGAAAATGGCTAAGCTCCCTGTGCTCTTAGGGAACTTGGATGTAACAATTGACAGTGTGCACCCAGATCTAACCAGTAAAATCTTCAAATTTATAACATAACTTCTGAGTATCTATTTACAGTTATCAAATTGTATCCACAAGGATTCTGACTATCATTCCTTCCTGTAGATTGTGTCACTGCCTCCTACATCCCTGTGGGGAACTTTGAAGGAAACGGGCAAAGCAGTGCTCTTCTGGAAGTGGAGGAGTTTGTTCCCTGTATTGCTAAGTGTTCCCAACCATTCACCATCTATAAAAACCACCTTTATGTCTATCCAAAACACCTCAAGTACGATGGGCAGAAATGCTTTGCTAAGGTACTCACAACAAGGCTGCATCAAAATAACTAATAATACAAGATACCTTTGATTTTGAGCTGTTGGTCGATGCATGACCCTCACAAACACTGCTTCATCTTTTAAAGTGAAACTTCTAAGACAAATCATTTTAGGAAATAAATGGTTTTGTTTGGCAGATATTCTGTTTAGCCTATGAAACTAACTAGGATCTCTTTCAAGCTCTTCCAGTCAAGCTGCAGAGCTGGATAGTTATCATAATGCACAGCAGCTGCTTCTGATTAGTGCATCAATACAAGATTGTTACATTTACTTTTACTAAGTCAGCTCCAAACAGGCAACCGACCGATCTTCTTTCCCTTGCGCTTTCTTACTCTCTTTCAATTTATTGCGAGCTCTCAGATCTTTACAGATTTCTCCCTCCTTTTATTGTAACAAGCGGGTAAGTCTATTTCACAGTCTGAAATAGACTCAGAGAGGCAAAGTAGGAAAAGTATTTGCTGGTAAATTGCTTCTATGTGACCTGCACATCGTGGAAATGTGTCTTACTTTTCTCTTATGTTCTATCTGTTTCTTCCCTCTTCAGGCAAGAAATATTGCTGTTTGCATTGAATTTAAGGATTCTGATGAGGATGAAGCCCAGCCGCTGAAGGTGCATTTACATGCTATATAGCATACTTCCAAGGCAGAACATAAAACTACGAGATGTAATAGAGGCATATACTTAGGTCACTTTATTTAGACACCCGGCAAGCTCTAAACAAGAAGACAAAAGACATCAATACTCAAGGGTTCACGGGTGCACTTTAGACTAATTGATGTCCTCTCCAAGAGAGGGTACTTTAATTTCCTAAAATAGATATTAGCTAATTACATTGCACAAGCCTTGCACAGATATTATCACATTTGGCTATTTAAACAATTACTAAGCAGAACTCAAAATGTTCTCTTGCAACACTTATGTAATAATCATCATTATCATCATCTTAATCATAATAATTAATAATAGTATGGCTTTGAAGCCTTTATTCTTTGACTTGGTGTTGAATGTTAGGTCTTAACTTAAATCTGCTTTGTATTGACTACAGACTAGTTTGTTTTGACTTGGGTTTCTTTGCCTTGACTTAGAATTAATCTTAGGGCTTTGTAATCTTGACTTTGGATTGTTCATTTTGACAGCTCAAACTAACTGATAAACCAACAACCACAACATATTAAACCACGCGATGAGCATGACAAGATATCCGCCTGTCCTCACATGATTTCTTGCTCCTACTTTTTGAATCTACTGCAGTGCATCTATGGCTGTCCTGGAGGGCCTCTGTTTACTAAGCAGGCATATGCAGCAGTGCTCCACCATCAGCAGAACCCTGAGTTTTATGACGAGGTATTTCTCTGCTCATGTTATTCACAATCAGAGTTTAGTAGATACAATGGCTAATAGGGCAGCATGTCATATTAAGAGGGTCCTGAGTTTGCCTCCACCATCAGAGTGGAATTTGATTCCTGGGTACTCCGGCTTCCTTCTACAGTCCAAACACATGCAATTAGTAGGGTTTGGTAAATTGGTGATACTGATGCCCATAGGTGTGGATGTGAGTGTGAATGATTGTCTGTCTGTATCTGTTGTCCTGTGACAAACTGGTGACCTACCCTGTGGCACCTGGGATAGAGTTCAGTCCCTCCCACAGCCCTGATATGGATAAGTGGAAGAGAGTAAATGGATGGATTAAAAATAGCTACAAACTACCAGCAGAGAGTCAGATATGTTGCATGATTAAACGGGCAGCACGGTGGCACAGTGGTTAGCACTGTTGCCGCACAGCAAGAAGGTCCTGAGTTCAATTCCACCATCAGGCCTTTCTGTGTGGAGTTTGCGTGTTCTCCCCGTGTTTGCGTGGGTTCTCTCCGGGTACTCCGGCTTCCTCCCACCGTCCAAAGACATGCAGCTTGTGGGGATAGGTTAATTGGATAATCCAAATTGTCACTAGGTTTGAATGTGCAAATGAATGTGAGTGCGAATGGTTGTCTGTCCATGTGTGTTGGCCCTGCGACAGACTGGCGACCTGTCCAGGGTGTACCCCGCCTCTCGCCCTATGACAGCTGGGATAGGCTCCAGCGCCCCCCGCGACCCTGAAAAGGATAAGCGGAAGCAACTGGATGGATGAAACGATTTTTTTCTCAAACCTTTTTGTTTTTGAAATAACAAAATACTTCTCATTGCCTCTCATGTTGCTTGAGCAAATTTGAACTCTACAACTGCGAAGCGTCTTCGGTATTAGCAAACTATGTTTTGGTGCTCTCTCTAGATAAAGATAGAGCTGCCTACTCAACTGCATGAGAAGCATCACCTTCTCTTCACCTTCTATCATGTGAGCTGTGACAGCAACAGCAAGAAGAAAGATGTGGTGGAAACTCCAGGTGGGCCATCAGTTTAAGTCACATCAACCCTCAGTGAATACGAAGCTGTTTGTGTGTGTAGCAGTTTGATTCAGATACACAGTGATTTAATATTCAAATCTTAATCCTTATGCTGCCTCTATTCCAGTAGTGGTGCTATGTTAATGGTGCTGTTTTTTTTAACCCTCAGTTGGCCAAGTATGGCTGCCTCTACTAAAGGATGGCAGAGTTATCACAAATGAACAACAACTTCCTGTGGCTGCCAATCTACCTGCTGGGTACCTCAGCTCCCAGGATGGTGTGAACAAGGTAAAAGACAACAACAACAAAACAACAAAAATGAACTTTTATTTTTTTGTAGGTAGTATGGTGTAGACTATAGATAGGTAGTGGACTAGCCTGCCACATAATTCTTTCATAATTCTTTGATTCAGCACTCTGTAGGTAGTCTCATTTCCATCAAACAGTGTGGCATCCTTTCATCCTTTCATTTCTGGTGTCTTGTTTAATTTTATATATTTTGTTTGTATTTTCCTAAAGCTAATTTTAGTATCAACCAAGACAACCAAGACAGATCTGTTAAACATATCCTTATCCTGCAGTTTATACTTAATATCTAGTGCAGTAAATAGTTGTGTACTTGTTGCAGCACTCTGGGTTGGAGATCAAATGGGTGGATGGAGGAAAACCCCTTTTCAAAGTCTCAACTCATCTAGTATCCACAGTTAACACTCAGGTGTGTACACAAATAGCACATATATCCATGATATGCAGTTAATGTTAGCTGCCTACTCACAACAGTTTTATAGAATAAAAAAACTCTAAACATCTATATGACATGTTTCTATTAGGATCAGCACTTGCATAACTTCTTTCACCACTGCGAAAGCATGGAGATGTCAGAACAAGCTTCGGAGGGAGAGCTTGTTAAATACCTGAAGGTATTCAGAGCTCCATTTACTTCTAATACCCTGAGGAAAATGGAACACACACTGTTGAACAATCTTTTCATCTAGCATTTAAGGGATCATGACAGGAAGAGTCCAGTTATTGACTTTTTTCTTCTTACTTCCCTCTTAAAGAGTCTCCATGCAATGGAAGGTCACGTGATGGTAAACTTTCTGCCCACCATTCTCAACCAGCTATTCTGTGTCCTGACCAGAACCACACATGAGGATGTGGCTGTAAATGTGACCAGGCAAGACACACACACACACATCCAAATACATGGAACGTCTGCCTTTCAGCGCCACTTTTGAACTGTGTTTTGTTTTTATTTCATTATCTTTGTAGGGTGATGGTTCATGTGGTAGCACAGTGCCACGAAGAGGGACTTGAGCATTACCTGAGATCGTATGTCAAGGTGCTTATTGTCTTATGAATTTTATCACAATGATGACATTCACTGTTTCAGAGTCTGACACTCCCCGCCCCCTTCTCTGCACCCAGTTTGTGTTGAAGCCAGAACCCTATTCTTTCACCAATGTAAAAACTGTTCATGAGGAGCTGGCAAAAGCCATGACAGCCATTCTCAAACCATCAACAGACTTCCTGACTAGCAACAAGCTTCTAAAGGTAATTCATCTGTCAAAAGGCAATCAGCAGAAGCTAATTGAAGGAGACTTATAAAGAAAAAGAAAATAATATTTTTAAACTAATCCACAAATCTTTGTAAAATAATTATTTTTTTCAATTTACCTGTAAAAAAATAAATTAAAATTAAATGAAACAACATAAATAGGTAATACATGATAGTAGATCTACAAACATTATATTCTGTTGCTATGAGTTACTGAAATTTGAGAAAATAAATGAATAAATTCTTGTTGACATATTTATGATGTCATTTTCTAGTTCCATGCAACATTCACTTTCAAAATAATTCACATTTTGTACATTCATCGTATTTCTTTCTTTCACTGACACTGTGTTCTGGGTTGCAGCACTCCTGGTACTTCTTTGAAGGTCTGGTGAAATCCATGGCTCATTATCTGATAGAGCACGGGAAGGTTAAGGTAGATCTGTTGTTAAAACTTTTTGTCCTTAAGCCATTTTCTTACAAACGTGACTCCTCCAAATCTTTTCTTTTTCATGTTTTCCCATCCTATGTCCAGGTCTCCAGGAACCAGCGCTTTTCTGCATCCTACTACCATGCAGTAGAGACTCTGGTCAATATGCTCATGCCACACATCACCCAGAAATATAAGGACAATCTCGATGCAGCTCGCAATGCCAACCACAGCCTGGCAGTTTTCATTAAGGTTGCCACCAGCTAATTATTTTAGTTTATATATTATATTTATGTAGAAATATAGAAATATATCTCAAATGTTCTTTGTTTTGAGGTTAAACATTAAAACATTTTACTACTTATTGTTTATAAAAAGACTGAAATGATAAGTTAATTCAACTTCAGAAAACTAAGTGGACTTTTTTTTTTATGCATCTTCACTCATTATATTTGTTCCCTTTTCCACACAGCGCTGCTTCACCTTCATGAACAGAGGCTTTGTATTTAAGCAGATCAACAACTACATGAACTGCTTTGTTCCTGGAGACCCCAAGGTTAGCAGGCATATTGTCTCTAAAGATTTGATACAGGTTGTTGAAGTTAATATAAAACCCTAAAATGTACATTCTCTTATGGTTCTTATAGACCTTATATGAATTCAAGTTTGAGTTCCTGCGGGAGGTCTGCAACCACGAGCACTATGTACCTTTAAATCTGCCCATGCCTTTTTGGAAAGGGAGAATACAGAGGTTCCAGGGTAAGAAAAAACACACAATTTGCACTGACTTCATCTGTACATTGCATCTTTTTTTGGTCTTGCCTTGTCCTGATAATAAATGCCTGCTACAGATCTCCAGCTGGACTACTTGCTGACTGATGACTTCTGTCGAAACCACTTCCTGGTGGGACTGCTGCTCAGGGAGGTGAGTGGTGCACTTCAGGAGTCCAGAGAGATTCGTCAGATTGCCATCCAGGTGCTCAAGGGACTGATGATCAAACACACGTTTGATGACCGTTATGCTTCCAAAGTAAGTTCTGCAGCTCTTGGCCATGATCCTTCTCTTTGGCCATCTGCTGCATTTCCATAAAAGTACGTGTTAGATGTAGCTTAACCAGTGTGGTACACAATAATTTTTCAATTTGACAGCTTTAAATGATTTAACTCAAAGTTTGTTGTTGCAGAGCCAGCAGGCCAGACTTGCCACTCTCTACCTCCCTCTGTTTGGCCTGCTTCAGGAAAATGTTGATAGGCTTGACATCAAAGAGTCGTTGCCTCTCGACAATCGTAATGTAAATGTAAGCCTGACACCTAGTGGTTGTAAACTGAATGGTAGCTTGCATCTGTAATGCACGCCTCAGTTCTGCAGTTTCTCTCTTTATTGTTTTTAAGTGAGAACTAGAGCACTTCACAATAGTAATTTTAGTTTCTGTCCCAGAACCCACGAGAGGACTCTCTGGTACAGACCTCTATGGTGACTCCTCAGAAACCTGGCAGCTGCATAGAGAATGCTCTCCACAAAGATGTGTTTGGGGTCATCTCTGGAACAGGTGTTTCCTTTCTTCTCTGTCTTATAAGGACATTACTGAGTAATAAAAATGTGTCGAATTTAAATAATTTCAAATAAATAAAATAAAATAAAAATTGTAAATAATTTTATAATATCATTTAAAATGAATAAACTGTATCTTTAATCATAGTTTACTGATCTTGCACCATGATCACAAATGAAAAATGTGTTTTTGTGGTTTTACTTTTGGTGAAAAACTTTTTTTTTTACGGTCCCTTTGCAGCCTCTCCTCAAAGTTCCACTACCAATGCCAGCTCAGTTCACCATGCAGACTCCAGAGGCTCTCTGGTCTCTACCGACTCTGGGAACAGCCTGCTGGACAAGAGCAGTGACAGGACCAACTCTCTGGAAAAGGTAGGTCACCACTTGTGACATGGCAGTTCCTTAGGCACATTTGTTGTTGTTCTTGATGAAATAAAGATGAGTCAGTGGCATAGAGGAATGTTAACATCACTCTTAAAAAGTCAGACTAACATGATTAGGATCGGGATTGATAATAAGGGTTGATTGATAAGGAGAATAAAATATTTACTGGTAGTGGAAATTCTGGCCTTATTTGAACTTTGAAAAAGATATAGTCTGCAACATAGAAAACATTTCTCAAGGTTAACAAAAACATAACTATTTGAGAACTACTCAGGTAGACTAGATTAAACCTGGACATATAATATTAAAATTGCCCCACCTCCCAGAAATATCCAGAGACGGGGAAATAAAAGCCTTGTTTCATGACACAGACTACATTACTCTGTTGGAGTCATAATAGTAACAAAGCAAAAGCAGCATCTGTAAGATTCAAGGTCTCTTGAGATGTGTCTTTATTTTCTATTATTTTCATACCTACACCCTCCTCCCACCAGTGCTCCATCACATCCCAACTCCACCAAAAGGAGAGATCTACCAGGAGGCATTCTATCAATGTGCTCCCTTTCTCTTTTGAACCCGAACACCAAGTCGCACCTCATCTTAATCATGCAACCAAGCGGGTCACCATGGACTTCTCTCTCCTCACTGTTCCCCTGCCTGACCTACTGCAGGACAATGACAGTGATTATAACAAGGCAGCTCCAGCCCAGAGGGTGGATGCAAATCATGAGGAAAACTTAACTTTACAAGTATTCTGTTTGACATGTGTGACCCCTTCAGAGTGTTTTTCATATTACAGAGTCTTGCAAATTTAGGATTTGTAAGATTGGCAGACCTTGTTGGTTTTTCACTTTTTTTTCTTCTATGCTTTTAAAACCTGGAGTTGTTGTTACTGTCTGCAGCAGTAGAAAGGTTTTTAAAGAAAGTATTTGACATTTTTCATCTTTAAAGTTTGGTTTGTTTGAGTGATGGGTTATATCTCTTAAAAGGTTGATTTTTTTCAGTACTCCAAAGGTTGATAAGTAAAAGTTTTCTCTACTTTGTTCCTGTGCATCAGAATCCGTGTGCATCAGCCCTGGGCAGCACTGTGCTGTGCTCTGACAAACTGGACCAGGATGAGATCAAAAACCTACTTATGTGTTTTCTGCATATCCTCAAGAACATGTCAGAGGGTAGGAGACATGCGATTCATATGTGATTTTGACACGTGCTGTGGTCTAATAATCTAATTTCATGTAATTTCATCATACTCAGAGGCTCTATTTACTTACTGGAGCAAAGCTGCTTCCTCAGAGCTAATGGACTTCTTCACACTGATAGAGTAAGTAGAGAAAGAACCTTTTTATTATTACATACATGTAAGAGTGACTGAACATTTTCTAAATAATTTTTTTTATAGATAACATAAACAAGATAGATTGTATTAGCAAGCCTTAGATGTCATAGTAAGCAAATTAATGAACATTGACTTTGCTAGCTTCACTAAAAGATATTGACAAAGGGACGCCTGCGCCAGTTTGTGGACTACTGTTCTGCCTTCAGTTTAAAATTTCATTTGTTGCCATTTGGGATTTTTTTGTTTAGAGCCATAATTGACCATGTTTGTTTGCACCAGTCTGCTGGAACTTGCCATCTGCTAGTTAGCTTGACCGCAAAGAACTTTCCTGGATTGAAGAGGGAATGAGACCCTACCCAAACTCTGTCTGCCTTTATCATATTCTTAAGACATTTGGTGTAACATCTCGAGTTTGCAGCAACAAATCCAAGGGTCGTTTGGAGATTCGGATACAGATCCAGCTCTGCAGGGGTCAAATGGGTACTAGAAGTAATAACTTGTGAATAATAATACCTGTGTTTTTCCTGCAGAGTCTGCCTTTATCAGTTCAGATACATGGGGAAGAGATTCATCGCCAGGTAGAGTCAATATTGTTCTGTCTGCTGATTTCTGAATTCTTGAACTTAAACTAATTTTGCCGGCATTCCATGCAATTAGTGATTCATATCTAAACAGAGACTCTTAGCGAATCTTCTGTAAATGTTTTAACTGTTGGATTTTGATTTGTTCTTTGATCCTTAACATTGCTGGCAAGTTGTTTTATGGCCCCTCCCTGGGTAAGATTGCGATCTTACATTCGCTGGTTGCTTAACAAAATGCATGACATTCTTTTTGCCTCTGTCAGTTTAAAACCACATTACATATTAGACATTTATTTATTTCATGTGTCCATGGTTTATTTCGTACAACCATTAACACCCTCCGTAAGTGGTGCTTTAAAATAACAGTATTATACCCTTTTGTGTGTCTTTATTTTGACTTAGCTGTAAGTAAGTCATTCAAGCTTGAAGTTAATAGTACTCTCCGTTTTCCAACAGGATCCATGAGGGGGCGGGGCCTGTAGGTCCTGACAGGAAATCACTGACTCTCCCTGTGTCTCGTAACAGAGCTGGGATCCTCCACGCCCGTCTGCAGCAGCTGGGATCTCTGGAGAATGCTCACACCTTTAACAACAGTAGGCCTGTCCACCTGAAATGGATGATTAAATGGATGCTTTCCACATGTCAACAAAAAACAAATAAATATATAAATAAAAATACCCAATAATTTAGTCTAAATCTGGTAATGTAGTAATATTTATTAGTTTATCCGACTTAGCCATCTAGTTGCCCGGCCACAATTTACTTTGTACAGCACTGGTTTAGCAAAACTTGCACATGGTGATCACCTAATGGCTCTTCACCTAAATTGTCAAGGTCAAGCTCAACGTCTCTCTTTTTTTGTTTTATAGACAATAATCTATGAATTGCAATCGGTGATATGCTGGATGAGATATGTCACTAATGATCTGGTTTTTTCCATCTGTCTTGGAATTCTGTCCCACCATTTGGCAAAACCAAAAGGAAGAATTTGTGATCGACGTTTTTTGAGTTTAGAGGTCTTGTTTGCTAATTTGATAACTAATCTTAAGGCAATGTTTTGTGTTCTTTTTGTGTTTTCAGTCAGAATTTTTTCCAAGTGCAGATGTACATGATTCCTAAAAATCATCCCACATCTGTTTTGAATGTTTTGAACATGAGCAGAAACTACACATACATCTAAAGTATTACAGGTAACAAATGAAATGATCACTGATGTGATAATTATTCACCAAAACAAACGGCACAGAACTGTAAGAACTTTCCATCTTCAAAAAAGATGAGGAAGTCATTTTATTTTGTTGAATCATTAGGTAACGCTTTTATTCTCTAAAAACATTTGAAGAATGGCATAATACCGGAATGCCGGAAACAAAGTGTTTGATGTTCGGTGAAACCTACATGTAGGGTTACCAGAGCCTGGTTCTGCCGGAGGTTTCTTCCTGTTAAAAGGGAGTTTTTCCTTCCCACTGTCGCCAAAGTGCTTGCTCATAGGGGGTCATATGATTGTTGGGCTTTTCTCTGTATCTATGAAGCGCCTTGAGGCGACATTTGTTGTGATTTGGCGCTATATAAATAAAAATTGAATTGAATTGAATTGAACCAGCATATAAAAGTAAATCATTAACGAGACAGAATCAGTATGAAGGCAAAGCACACATAACAGATTTTGAGATAGCATGATGATGCTTATGAGGTTATACTTTTTAAGTACACGAACTACAACTGTTCTTGTAGAAAAACACCCCTAACCTTCAAAAAATGGATTTATTAAGAGTTAACTGGGTTACAACCAAGACCATCCATCCATCCATCTTCATCCGCTTTATCCGGGGCCGGGTCGCGGGGGCAGCAGCCTAAGCAAAGAGGCCCAGACCTCCCTCTCCCCAGCCACCTCCTCCAGCTCATCCGGGGGAACACCAAAGCGTTCCCAGGCCAGCCGAGAGATATAATCTCTCCAGCGTGTCCTGGGTCTGCCCCGGGGCCTCCTCCCAGTGGGACATGCCTGGAACACCTCACCCAGGAGGCGCCCAGGAGGCATCCTTGTCAGATGCCCGAACCACCTCAGCTGGCTCCTTTCGATGTGGAGCAGCAGCGGCTCTACTCTGAGCCCCTCCCGGATGGCCGAACTTCTCACCCTATCTCTAAGGGAGATGCCAGCCACCCTTCGGAGGAAGCTCATTTCTGCCGCTTGTATCCGCGATCTCGTCCTTTCGGTCACTACCCATAGCTCGTGGCCATAGGTGAGGGTAGGGACGTAGATCGACCGGTAAATTGAGAGCTTCGCTTTTACACTCAGCTCCCTCTTCACCACGACGGACCGGTGCAGCGTCTGCATTACTGCAGCTGCAGCCCCAATCCGTCTGTCGATCTCCGGCTCCCTTCTCCCATCACTCGCGAACAAGACCCCGAGATACTTGAACTCCTCCACTTGGGGCAGGACCTCATCCCCGACCCGGAGTGGGCACTCCACCCTTTTCCGGCTGAGAACCATGGCCTCAGATTTGGAGGTGCTGATCCTCATTCCCGCTGCTTCACACTCGGCTGCGAACCGCTCCAGTGCGAGCTGGAGGCCCTCACCCGATGAAGCCAACAGAACCACATCATCCGCAAAGATCAGAGATGAGATCCTGAGGCCACCAAAGCGAAAGCCCTCCGCCACTTGGCTGCGCCTAGAAATCCTGTCCATAAAAATTATGAACAGAACCGGTGACAAAGGGCAGCCCTGGCGGAGCCCATCACCCACCGGGAATGAGTCCAATTTATTGCCGGCAATGCGAACCAAGCTCTTGCAATGGTTGTATAGGGATCGAATGGCCCGTAGCAATGGGCATACTCCCGCAACACCTCCCACAGGACACCCCGAGGGACACGGTCGAATGCCTTCTCCAAGTCCACAAAACTCATGTAGCCTCAGCCTCCCCGGGAAAGTCTATGCCAGGGTGCTGGAAAGGAGAGTTCGTCCGCTAGTCGAACCTCTGATGCAGGAGGAACAATGCGGTTTTCGTCCTGGTCACGCCACTGGACCAGCTCTTCATCCTCTCGAGGATACTTGAGGGTGCATGGGAGTTTGCCCAACCAGTCTACATGTGTTTGTTACAACCAAGACCATTAAACTAAAACTTCTTACGTCATTTAATTTCAGTAATAATGACACGTCTCCTAATAAGGACGAACTGAAAATATACACATTTGTATTATTTTTATCTAGTCATTTTTAATAGCACACTTTGATGTTTTATTTGTAATCATTTGGGCAAGAATGTACTGTATACAGTGGGGCAAAAAAGTATTTAGTCAGCCACCGATTGTGCAAGTTCCCCCACTTAAAATGATGACAGAGGTCAGTAATTTGCACCAGAGGTACACTTCAACTGTGAGAGACAGAATGTGAAAAAAAAATCCATGAATTCACATGGTAGGATTTGTAAAGAATTTATTCGTAAATCAGGGTGGAAAATAAGTATTTGGTCACCTCAAACAAGGAAAATCCCTGGCTCTCACAGACCTGTAACGTCTTCTGTAAGAAGCTTTTCTGTCCCCCACTCGTTACCTGTATGAATGGCACCTGTTTGACCTCATCATCTGTATAAAAGACACCTGTCCACAGCCTCAACCAGTCAGACTCCAAACTCTGCCATGGCCAAGACCAAAGAGCTTTCGAAGGACACCAGGAAAAGAATTGTAGACCTGCACCAGACTGGGAAGAGTGAATCTACAATAGGCAAGCAGCTTGGTGTGAAAAAATCAACTGTGGGAGCAATCATCAGAAAATGGAAGACATACAAGACCACTGATAATCTCCCTCGATCTGGGGCTCCACACAAGATCTCATCCCGTGGGGTCAAAATGATCATGAGAACGGTGAGCAAAGATCCCAGAACCACACGGGGGGACCTGGTGAATGACCTGCAGAGAGCTGGGACCAAAGTAACAAAGGTCACCATCAGTAACACACTACAACGGCAGGGAATCAAATCCCGCAGTGCCAGACGTGTTCCGCTGCTGAAGCCAGTGCATGTCCAGGCCCGTCTGAAGTTTGCCAGAGAGCACATGGATGATACAGCAGAGGATTGGGAGAATGTCATGTGGTCAGATGAAACCAAAGTAGAACTTTTTGGTATAAACTCAACTCGTCGTGTTTGGAGGAAGAAGAATACTGAGTTGCATCCCAAGAACACCATACCTACTGTGAAGCATGGGGGTGGAAACATCATGCTATGGGGCTGTTTTTCTGCCAAGGGGACAGGACGACTGATCCGTGTTAAGGACAGAATGAATGGGGCCAAGTATCGTGAGATTTTGAGCCAAAACCTCCTTCCATCAGTGAGAACTTTGAAGATGAAACGAGGCTGGGTCTTCCAACATGACAATGATCCAAAACACACCGCCCGGGCAACAAAGGAGTGGCTCCGTAAGAAGCATTTGAAAGTCCTGGAGTGGCCTAGCCAGTCTCCAGACCTCAACCCCATAGAAAATCTGTGGCGGGAGTTGAAAGTCTGTGTTGCTCGGCGACAGCCCCAAAACATCACTGCTCTTGAGAAGATCTGCATGGAGGAATGGGCCAAAATACCAGCTACTGTGTGTGCAAACCTGGTAAAGACCTATAGTAAACGTTTGACCTCTGTTATTGCCAACAAAGTTTATGTTACAAAGTATTGAGTTGTATTTTTGTTATTGACCAAATACTTATTTTCCACCCTGATTTACGAATAAATTCTTTACAAATCCTACCATGTGAATTCATGGATTTTTTTTTTTCACATTCTGTCTCTCACAGTTGAAGTGTACCTCTGGTGCAAATTACTGACCTCTGTCATCATTTTAAGTGGGGGAACTTGCACAATCGGTGGCTGACTAAATACTTTTTTGCCCCACTGTATACTTAGAGTATGTATGAAATGTTATTTCCTTCTTTCAGGTTGAATTTCAACATACTTAAGAGCATTGTTGGTCAAGTTACTTGAAAAAAGTAATCAGTAACTAATTACTGATTACCTCCCACAAAAAGTAATCCCGTTACTTTACTGATTACTTGTTTTCAAAAGTAATTAATTACTTAGTTACTTTTTAAAAACACGATTTACAACCTGAATAGGTGATAAAGCGATAGATCTTTCAGCCCAATTCTACTTTTTCTAAATAATCCATCATACAAAATGTAATCAAATGGAAAAGTCTCTTTTTTTAAAACTTGTTTTATTATTTTTAATCTTTTAACTTTATGCATCAAGCAAAAATTTAATTATATGCAACATTCACTGACTGGAAGAAATTAGTTTAATATTTAAACCTATTTTCTGCACATTCCAGCACATGAAATATATATTTTTTTGTGTTTACACTCACTCTTTCAAATAGATGCAAGTAAAACACAGCAGAAAATAAATAAAGTCAAAGACTAGCGGTCCTGTTGCTCTATTTTCACCTGTAAAGCAGGAGTGAGGCAGGCGGAGGTTTACCCTGGTGCAGGTGTGCAGTGGTCAGTGGAAGAATCCGCGAGTTTCTCTGTGAGTTTCCCATTACGTTGTAGCGCCCTCGGTGCTTGCTTGGAAGTTTAGGGGTTTTTCGCTGTAAAAAGAAGTTTTCTTCCCACGCACAACGGACACTAATGTTTTTGTCACTTTTTATGGAATCAAACTCAAAGTAAGGTCAGTACTTCCACGCTTTAAACGCTGCACGCTCATACTCTCTCTGCACTTGATATATGATCCATTGTTGATCTGCACACAGCTGTTGTCACGAACGTCGCACTCGCTTACGTCACTGTCATGAGACATTCTCGCAAAAAAATCACGGTTTTAGTAACGCAGCGTTCCTACGGGAAAGTAACGGTAATCTAATTACCGTTTTTGCAATAGTAATCCCTTACTTTACTCGTTACTTGAAAAAGTAATCGGATTACAGTAACGCGTTACTGCCCATCTCTGCTTAAGAGTATACTTAAAGTACTTTGTGTGTAGCTGGGGTGGCTGTAGCTCAGGTGGCAGAGCAGATCAGCCACTAATCAGGTGGAGGTGGTGGTTCGATCCCAGGCTGCCTCCTGGCTGCATGCCAAATATCCTTGGGCAAGATACTAACCCCATGTTTTGCCTACTGGTGGTGGTCAGAGGGCCCAGTGGCGCCTGTGTTTGGCAGCCTCGCCTCTGTCAGTGCGCCCCAGGGCAGCTGTGGCTACATTGTAGCTTGCCATTGCCAGTGTGTGAATGGGTGAATGACTGAATGTAGTGTAAAGCGCTTTGGGGTCTTTAAGGACTAGAAAAGCGCTATACAAATGCAGGCCATTTACCATTTTACCATTTACTGTGCTAAAATGTGGTCATGAAGCAGATGTTGCTGTAGTTAAAGTAGGATATTATTGTTTTTATTTATTTTTTGTACCTAAATAATATTGTGTTTATCTGAATTAATGTAGCCATGCTTTCCCGAGCTCTTGGCGGCAACGGATTTGTCTTTTACTGACTCCTTCGAGGAGTTGGTAATGGTGACAAAATCAACAACAGGTCTGCCATACAAGCACATGGCAAATCGTTATTGGTCTTAGATGTAAATCAATAAAGCAATTAACGGTATGCACTTTTTTTTATGGCTCTAATAAAACATTATCCCTATCGGAGACGTTGCGTATGTGCTTTCTGTGCAGCGTACTCCTGTACGGAAGCAGATGTGAGCAGCCAGTGCCTTCTAGAGGCCAGTGTGTCTACAGAGGTCTGTCTCACTGTGCTGGACACACTCAGCACTTTCATCATGGGGTTCAAGGTATTAACAGAGACAGCCAACATGACACCCTTTATTTTCTTGCTCAGCCAATAAGCTCACCTTCCCTGTTTTCAGACCCAGCTGAATTCAGATCTCGGTCACAATCCCCTGATGAAGAAGGTTTTCCAGGTGCACTTGTGTTTTCTGCAGATACCTCAGTCTGAGGCCGCTCTCAAACAGGTCTTCACCTCACTCAGGACTTTCATTTACAAGGTGAAATATCTGGCCCCATGTTTATTGACTTGGGTTGGGCTGAATTGGGTTGTAACCCATGTGGTTGTGATTTTTTGATATCCACAAATCGACTTGAAATGACCCCACAGCTGCATTTCCATGTCCTCTAGTTCCCTTGCACCTTCTTTGATGGCCGGGCCGACATGTGTGCCTCTCTCTGCTACGAAATTCTCAAGTGCTGTAACTCCAAGCTGAGCTCCATCCGTAGCGATGCTGCCCACCTTCTCTACTTTCTTATGAAAAGCAATTTCGACTACACAGGTCGCAGATCCTTTGTACGAACACATCTGCAGGTAAGCGTTTCATTTGTGTCCGTCTAAACTTGACATCTTATATGTTTAGTTATCTTTTCTAGTCTCCATCTACATACAATATCTATGATGTATCTGCTAACCATGTTAATGATGTATCTCTGTATTATACAGCAAGTCTTAAATGTAAGGTTCTCTTTACTTGTTGATATTCACCCAGGTGGTAATTGCTGTCAGTAAGCTGATTGCTGACGTCATCGGCATAGGGGGTATGCGCTTCCAGCAGTCTCTCTCCATCATCAACAACTATGCCAACAGTGACAAGACCATCAAGGTGAGGAATGAGAGTTTGGTAGGCAAAATAAATTACCAGGAGAACTGTTGAATAATTTTAGTTATTTCCTGTCCCAAACTGGTTGATTAACACTTGGTCAGATCATACATGTAGCAATACTATCTATTACTAGGTGGCTAAATAGATACATTTCAGCCTTTCTCCTGTTTTGGGGCAAACACATTTCAGTACCCACTTCTTGCTTTATGTAATCCTGAACATTCACTTTGTTGTTGTGCTTGGGCAGCACACGGCGTTTCCTTCAGATGTGAAGGACCTAACAAAACGCATCAGGACAGTGTTGATGGCCACAGAGCAAATGAAGGAGCACGAAAATGACCCGGAAATGCTGGTAGATCTCCAATACAGCTTAGCCAAGTCCTACACCAGCACCCCTGAGCTCCGTAAAACCTGGTTGGACAGTATGGCTCGCATCCACAACAAAAATGGGGATCTTTCAGAGGTATTTTACGTCACATTGAATACCTTGACTTTTTTTCTGCAGTAAGGCATTGTTGTGTTAGCCTCTGACTCGTGACTGTGTCTGTGCTTTTCACCTGCAGGCAGCTATGTGTTACGTGCATGTTGCCGCTCTGGTGGCTGAGTATCTCTGGAGGAAAGGTAAGTTGAGGATATAATGTAAGGTCTCCTGGCAGTTAACTATTTGAACTCCAACATGTTTTTATGATCCTCATTTACAGAAGCCATAAAATGAATCTCTGATAAACATTACAGCAGGAGAGGAACATTATCCTGGAGAGATTGATTGATAAACTCAATAAAGCCTGTCAACTCTCTTGTTGTTTTCAGATGAAAGATTTATGGAGCATGATAAAAAGCTATACGTCTTACACATATCAGAGCTGGGGATGTCTGCAATTGAAATTGTAAATTGTATACACTGCAAATTCCTCCAACTCTAAAACCATCAATAATTGTAAAAAATAAACAGTGTGAGTCATATTCCTTCGTCGTTATCCTTCAAGTTTATGGTCCTGTGCCGTGTTTTTGCTGCCCTCTTCTTGACAGAGAACTCAGATGTTGTTCCTGGGAAGTGCTTTAGTTACTAGGGGTGCAACGATACACAAAATTCACGGTTCGGTTCGGTTCGATACTTTGGTGTCACGGTTCGATATTTTTTTGATACAAAAAAAAAATGTTCATGCCTTTTTAATTTGTCATTTATTAAAATTATAAATATATATTTTAACTCAAAAGTACAGTTTTTACATTTAATGTTGCTGAAACAACAAAGTAATAAAAAAAATAAATCTATCTGATCGAGAAATCTCTCATCTTTGGAAAAGAGAGTTTATTACACTATACGCTTCTTCTGGGCTATATTCTCAGCAGCATATTAAACATATCAGGTCCCCATAAGGAGAATCATGTGCTAACGGCTGTCTAAATGACTCAGGTAAAGTTTGTAGCATGCGTGCTTGTTGTTTTTGTCTGCTTCCACTTGTCTTTGCACTTGGATGATGTCGGAGTAAATGTGCAGTCATATTCGTTGTGTTCCCACTAGTGCTGTCAGCGTTAATCTGAAATGACGTTAAGGTCACAACACGGCAAATCTCCGTTAACGAGCTACCGCGGATCGCCCCGTGCGTGGGGCTGGACGGCATCAACATGTTAACAAGCTAACTGCGCTAACGCACTAGTTCCCACCAATGTAATTGAGCATTGCTGGCACATCCAACATACTGTTTTACTTTAGTCCATGACGCGCTTACCTTCAGGGTCATACGTCACATGAAAACCAAAATAGTTCCAAACGCCACATCTGAATGAGGGTGGGGGAGGTTCAATTTGCCATGTTGCAAGGAGAGCTTAACTTCTGTCTCGCTAGCTTGCCCTGCGCTCAGTGAATCTGCCTTCGACTACTCCGCCTCAGATCCACTGAGCGCTCAACACAGACAGCACAGTCAGAAGGAAAGTTGATAAAATAAATTAAAAATTTTGTATTGTTCATACATATGCGTACCGAACCGAAAGCACTGTATCGAACGGTTCAATATCGATACGAATATTGTTGCACCCCTATTAGTTACCACTGGGACTACTGTTGCCTTCACCCTTCACGTCTCTCTCTCTTACTACACACACAAAGCGGAAGAAACGTGGCTGATAATTAGTGAGTGTCACAACCAGGATGAAAGAACAAACAAAGGTCCACGAGTACATCAGGAATTTATCTGCAACTGATAGTGTGCTTAGTGAATACCTCGGGCAGCAGAAGCCCAACAAAGAAGAGCAGGAAGGAGAGAGGAACCATCACGGAAGGGCAGGCCCCTGCATGGCATGTACCACTGGCTGATACTAACAAATCCTACCAAATCCTAAAAGCTGGACTGACAGACAACACAGAGTGTTGACAACAAATCATGGCAGCACGGGAACAAGCTCTGAGCACAAGATTCATAGAGGCTCGGCCTATTACACCAGGCAAGACCCCAGGCGCAGGCTGTGCAAAGATGCCCCTGAGACAGTCTAGCACATAACAGCATGTTAAATCTCTAAAATCCTGTAAGTTGTGGGGTCTCCATGGATCAGACTTGTTTGTCCAGCACATCCCACAAGATCCGCTTGGACTGAGATCTTGCCAACCTCAAACCATTCCTGAACTATTTTTTGCATCATGGCAGGGCACATTATCCTACATAAAGAGGCCATAGCCAACCGGGAATATCATTTCTATGACAGGGTTGACATGTCAGTGGTGATAGTTTTATGCTTGATCAGTGTATGGTCTCTCTGTGTACCTTTTTTATGCCAGGCATGTTCAGGCAGGGCTGCTCAGCTTTCCGTGTCATCACTCCGAACATTGACGAGGAAGCAGCCATGATGGAGGATGTTGGGATGCAGGATGTTCACTTCAGTGAGGTCAGACTTTGTTTCGATCTTTTCTGAATGTCAGCCTATAGAATGTCTTTTTAAAATTAGTCATTGGCTTCAGGAATATTTTTTGGCAGTAACATTACTCCCACTTCTTAGTGTCTTTTCTAAAGATAAGATAATTGTTTGTGTTCAGGAGGTGCTGATGGAGCTTTTGGAGGAGTGTGCTGATGGCCTCTGGAAGGCAGAGCGTTATGAGCTCATTGCTGATGTCTATAGGCTCATCATTCCCATTTATGAACAGCGCAGAGACTTTGAGGTGAGCTGCACACTGAGCACAAGTTATAGACAAAGTGTGAATTGTTCTGTTCTGTTTATATAATGCCAATTCACAACAACAGTTTGTAAATAAAAACATCTGCGTGACTGTTATTGCAATTTGTTTTTGAATTTGTCAAACAGAAACTGGCACACCTGTATGATACACTCCACCGTGCGTATACTAAAGTGATGGAAGTAATGCATTCTGGCAAGAGACTGCTTGGCACATACTTCAGAGTGGCCTTTTTTGGACAGGTAAGTTTATAAAATAAAAAGTAAATAAATATGATAATAATTAAAATTTTCGGTTTAGCTTAAATTTGACTCAGTCCACAGTTTTCATAAAAGCATGGTGTTTATCTTATTGTTTTTTGCAGTACAGTACCACATACACACATACACTCTCTGATACAGCTGAACCTTTGAATCTAAATGGAACACTACTATTTTTTTTAATTGAGATTTCTCTTCTTTTCCCTTTCCTTTTAAGGCTGCGGTAAGTGAGTAGAGGAGTCCTCCTCTATGTCAGTGCCTTTTTACGTTGTTTAAGGGCTAATGAGTATTTGCAAAATTACTATCAAGTATCTGTAGATTTTTAAGCTTTTGTTGCTTCATGATTTTTTTGACCAGTAGTGGATAAAACATGGTTACATGGTCACAAAACAATAGCTATTGTGTGACTTTTATATCATTTTTATCTCTTTTCCGTATCATTTGCAAATCCAGAAACTCCATTGTGATTTTTTCCCCTGAAAGTTTCTTTTGATTAATTGATGAAGCCTTTCCAACTATTACTTTTATACAAATAAACCACAGTGTAACTGTTACGCATGTATGAATATATTAAATTAAATAGATTGTATCTGTTTGACTCTGTAGTGATCAGCTAATGTTTGCTGTGTTTGATAACTTTCTGTATATAATGACAATCACTTAAAGTGGACCTATTGCTCATATATATATATATATATATATATATATATATATATATATATATATATATATATATATATATATATATATATATATATATACACACATACACACACAGTGTTGGGAAGGTTACTTTTAAAATGTATTCCATTACAGATTACATGCCCCAAAATGTATTCTGTAACGTATTCCATTACTCAATGACAGTAACGTATTCTGAATACTTTGGATTACTTAATATATTATCATGCTGTTTACAACTACATGAATGTACTATTGCTGTGATTTATTACTGTTACTGAAGGTCCGCGGCTCCGAACCGTAGTAAAGGGACCTCTGGCTGATACGGGTTCTGTGTCGGGTTCGTAGCCGAAAACTGGCTTTACTTTGTTGTCTGGGTCAACTTTGCTAGCAGAGACAGAGAGAGGCGTTGAAAGGCTGCTCCAACGGAACTTATTGTTTCAGAGGAAAACACGAACACGGTGTACAGTCGAGTCTTAATAGCTTACTTACAGCTGGGCTCGTCAGGCTCTCTTCTTGGCTGCAGTGGTTATTATTATATTTACATGCTTCCAGCTCCCGTTTCTGCTCGATGACAGCTCGTACTTTTCCTTTTTCTCCCTCCCTCGCTCACAGACACATAACGGGTATGGCAGTCCATTCTCCCTGTAGCACGGACTACACTGCCCATGATGCTACATTCTTTAGAGCTATACCGGTAGCATTCTGCCTATTAGCTTAGCACAACAACAACAAAGGCCTCTCTCACCCAGAAAACACAGAGAGAGCGGCACCCTGTAACCATGGCAACCGTAACGCTGCCGCCTGGAACAGAACGTAGCTGTCAAACAAAACCCAAACAGTCCTGACCCGCCACAATATGAAACAGGGAAGTACCGCCGTGTAATCCATTTATTTCAACAAAGTAACTGTATTCTAAATACCACCTTTTTAAACGGTAACTGTAACGGAATACAGTTACTCATATTTTGTATTTTAAATACGTAACGGCGGTACATGTACTCCCCAACACTGTATATATATATATATATATATATATATATATATATATATATATATATATATATGAATATAAATTCCCCACTTGGCCCTGTGGGCGGTTTATCCTTCAAGCTCCGGTCCTCTACCAGAGGTCTGGGAGCTTGAGGGTCCTGCAGTATCTTAGCCATTCCTAGGACTGCGCTCTTCTGGACAGAGATCTCCGATGTTGTTCCCAGGATCTGCTGGAGCCACTCGCCTAGCTTGGGAGTCACTGCACCTAGTGCTCCGATTACCACTGGGACCACCGTCACCTTCACCTTCACCCTCCACATCCTCTCGAGCTCTTCTCTGAGCCCTTGGTATTTCTCCAGCTTCTCGTGTTCCTTTTTCCTGATGTTGCTGTCATTCGGAACCGCTACATCGATCACTACGGTCGTCTTCTTCTGTTTGTCTACTACCACTATGTCTGGTTGGTTAGCCACCACCATTTTGTCCGTCTGTATCTGGAAGTCCCACAGGATCTTAGCTCGGTCATTCTCCACCACCCTTGGGGGTGTCTCCCATTTTGACCTCGGCCATATTCGGCACAGATGTTTCTGTATACTATGCTGGCCACTTGGTTATGGCGTTCCATGTATGCCCTGCCTGCTAGCATCTTGCACCCTGCTGTTATGTGCTGGATTGTCTCTGGGGCATCTTTACACAGCCTGCACCTGGGGTCCTGCCTGGTGTGATAGACCCCAGCCTTTATGGATATTGTGCTCAGAGCTTGTTCCTGTGCTCCATGATTAGTGCCTCTGTGCTGTCTTTCAGTCCAGCTTTGTCCAGCCACTGGTAGGATTTCTGGATATCAGCCACCTCCTCTATCTGCCGGTGGTACATACCGTGCAGGGGCCTGTCCTTCAATGATGGTTCCTCGCCTTCCTCCTCTTTCTTGGGTTTCTGCTGCCTCTCCCAGAGCCTGGTTCTGCTCTAGATTTCTTCCTGTTAAAAGGGTGTTTTTCCTTTCCACTGTTGCCAAAGTGCTTGCTCATAGGGGGTCATATGATTGTTGGGTTTTTCTCTGTATGTATTATTGTAGGGTCTACCTTACAATACAAAGCGCCTTGAGGTGAATGTTGTGATTTGGCGCTGTATAAATAAAACTGAATTGAATTGGTGTGGCTCAGGTGGTTGACAGGTCGTCTACCAACTGGAAGCTTGGTGGATCAATCTCTGGCCTTGGGTTACAATCCTGAGTTTCTCCGAATGTGTCCATTGGCACGTCATTTAGCATGACAATGCTAAACAGTGTTTATGCATACATAAAGGGCTGTATGAATGTTTGTGTCACTGGCTTTGAGAGCTCAATTTGCGTATGTCATTGTTAACACCTTTAAACAAATACAGACTGCTTCATACATCTTGTTATTGAAAGAATAAATCCACCATCAAGTCATACAATAAGGAGACAGTGCAATACTAACAATGTGGAGCTTGAAATGAGCACAATAGGTCCACTTTAGTCCACAGATATTTTCTTTAACCATCTTATTTCAGTTTTGATCTTTCCGTTTTGCAGGGGTTCTTTGAGGATGAGGATGGAAAAGAATACATCTACAAGGAGCCAAAGTTCACTCCACTGTCTGAAATTTCCCAGAGGCTCCTGAAGCTATACTCTGACAAATTTGGCCAAGAAAATGTCAAGATTATTCAGGACTCTGGCAAGGTGTGATCACATTCTTGTATGTTTGGATGACAGTATGATAGTAAATGGTAGACCTTAGTAACTGTGCAATAATCTTGAGAAAACGTTATTGTAGGTTTGACGTACACATTGCATTCAGAGAATTCACAATGAATATATGAAGTTTTTTAAATTTTTGGCTTCACATAGGAGACAAACCTCGTTCTCCTGCATGAATACATTTTCCCCTATTCATCCACTACAATGTACTTTGTTGCTGTTTATGCTATATCTCCTGGTAACCTAAGCCCCAAAGGCAACCCCCCCTCCCCTCTCCACCACTGTGAATGTTTGTATTCAAAGCCCATAACTATGACAACTGTTGATGAGCCTCAATCTGATTTTGGGTCACATACCACATGCTTAGGGTTACTTTTGAAGTGCTGAAATGACTAGACCCATCTTGCTTAAGAATTATATGAATTCTAAAAAGAAATCTCAATTTTTTAAAGTTAACCTTTTGATTTATTTTCAGCTTGCACTAACTTGACTTGTGAATGTTATTTTTTTTTGCCAGTATAACCTGTAACCTCAAAAAAAATGAAGTTGTGTAGCTGCAAATACCTTTGTTAAAATGTTAACATGAGAGCATACAAAGCCAGTTGGGAAGAAATCAAATGTAATATATACCTTTTATATGTCAACTGCTATTGGGAAATACCGTTACTGGTTGGTTAACACACTAATTTATTTTCATGTAAGCTTATATAAATATTATGGATTGAACACAAAAAAATATGTTGAAAAACTTCTTCTGCATCCACAGGTGAATCCGAAAGATCTGGACTCAAAGTACGCCTATATCCAGGTAACTCACGTCACGCCCTACCTCGACGAAAAGGAGCTGGAGGACAGGAGGACAGACTTTGAGAAGAGTCACAAGATCTGGCGCTTTGTGTTTGAAACACCGTTCACAATGTCAGGCAAAAAGCAGGGCGGGGTGGAAGAGCAATGTAAACGGCGGACTGTTCTCACCAGTATGTCATACAATCATGGAAACTATTTGTAAATGTAGAGTAGATTAACCAAAGTTTAATTATATCTTCCTGATTGTCAACTGTTATTGTTGATTACAATCGCCTGTGTCTCACTTTAGTGCAAATCACTTAAAAAATTATGTAGATGAATTTAGTTCTGTTTCATTAGTGTACCAGTAAGTTCAGCTCTTACTGTGCCTTATTAATAATTATGCTAACCGACTTGGCTATAGCGGAGACTCCGCTGTGGCCATTTACAGTGTTTAATATCCTGGTTACCAGCATTACTGCAGAATCTACTGTTCCTGTGTTCAAATCACATTTGTATGTTGCTGCTAAAAACAGATATTTTTTCTCTTCCAATCCTATGTTCACTCAGCCACCCACTGTTTCCCATACGTAAAGAAGCGTATAGCAGTCATGTACCAACACCAAACTGACCTGAGCCCCATAGAAGTGGCCATAGATGAGATGAGTGCCAAGGTGAATGAGTTGCGACAGCTGTGCTCGGCCTCTGAAGTGGACATGATACGCCTGCAGCTCAAGCTCCAAGGCAGCATCAGTGTTCAGGTAGAGTCAAAATCACAAGGTTATAATCATTTTTACTTTATCATTAATTATTTTATTCCTTTAATCTAGAATTAACAGTCTTTGATTTTGATTTTTCAGGTAAATGCTGGTCCTCTTGCTTATGCCAAAGCCTTCCTAGACAGCAGCAGTGCCAAGAAATATCCAGACAACAAAGTCAAACAGCTCAAAGAGGTCTTTAGGTACTCACAGAAAACCTTCTTCCCACACACTATAACATGCCCAATATTACTATGATTACATTGTGCCTTAGTGAGCTTGGCTACAGAGGTTGGATGCTCGTCTTTCTGTATTGCATATTACTATTTTGCGCTTGTTGCTTTGCTTTGAGTTTTTTCATGCCTCTCTTTTCAGGCAGTTTGTGGACGCCTGCGGTCAAGCGCTTAGCGTTAATGAGCGGCTGATTAAAGAAGACCAGCAAGAGTATCATGATGAGATGAAAGCCAACTACAGGAATCTGACGAGGGAGCTGTCGAACATCATGCACGAACAGGTGGAAACACTGAAGAATGATGAATAATCACAGCATGTGATGGCTCTGAGATACCTCATAACTGCTAAATATTTTATTTATAAAGTTTTGTTCCGTGTGAAGAATCAAGTTGCACCTGGTCTGTCAGATTTTACTTGTATTCACATCTGCACGCTTCATCTACACTTATCTACACATATATTTTGTTATGAGGGTGTTTGTCAATGTGTAATTTTATATTTAATTGCATGACAAAAAGTGCTGTCCTGTGCTGCAGTTCTTTTACTCTAACCTTTACTAACCATGTTTCCTATCTCCTTTATTTATGCTGTCCTGAGCAGCTTGGATGGTAATAATGATTGTGTCATTGAATAAAGTAACTATTTACACTGTAAAAGATTTATAGACAGCAACTGACTAACAGCTTCATGGACATAGTATTTGCACCCAATTCTGCCTTCCCAAAGATGAAATGTAATGCCCTCTTGAATCAGCTTCATGTGTAGCCTGATATTTATGATTTTCCATGGATTAAGGAAAATTTTAAAAGACCATTCCTCACTAATTCCATCCCCCACCTCCTTTTAAACATAAAACAAACCAAACAGTATATTTTAAGCTTCCTAACAGTCCATTTCTTCCAGATAAACCCAGTGGATGATGGTCCAAGGAGCAATCTGTCTGCTTCTATGGGCATCTTCAACACCATCACTGGCACACCAACCAGTGCCAACCTACAGTACATGGCTCGACCACCATATTCTGACAGAGATATTTGACATCAAAATTGCTGCTCCATCACTACTAATGACTGTTCAAACTACCTGAAGGATCAGCTGAAAACCTTCAAAGAATGTAACACTACCTAAAAACATAATTTGTTACCGTTTTTCCTCCTATTTTATCTGATTTCAAAATTTTCCAGGTCATAACCTGAAAAATCAATTCAATGTTATTCTGTTTTATTTATATAGCGCCAAATCACTACAAGGTGCTTTATATTGTAAAGCAGAGACCATAAAATAATACAGAGGAAAAACCCAACCCCACTGAGCAAACACTTGGTGACAGTGGGAAGGAAAAACCTCTGACAAAACCAAGCTCAGGGAGGGGCACCCACCTGCTGCGACCATAAAGTGAAGTCACGTGTGCCCCCCATTATTCTTGTTTCCTATGGAGACTCCATTAAATACAGATGGTTTTCAAACCTTTACAACAATTGTAATATCATCATCTGTCTACATTTTCATGTGTTGTTTATTCTTTTCTGTGTTCTAAGAGGGTTAAACCACATGTAACTTAACAAGCATGTATTAGTACTTCAGTTTACAACATGGTCTTATCTTGTTCTTCTGTCCAGAGCCCAACCCAAAGGATACTATCATGGGGTTAAAACTACAGACAAGGAAGTTAAGTGTTTTTGTATTTGACTACTTGATCTGTTTTTAACTGTGGGGATCTCATTCACATAGTGTGTTTGTAAAAGAGTGTTTAAGACAGTGAGACATCAGTGCCGCTGTAACCATTCATACATTCCTATGGTGCACAGTATTCTTTCTTCATTTTCCCCCCATGTCTAGCTATAGCAGGAGCTTTTTTTGTAAAGTGCAGAAGCATCAGAGTTTATCTTTGATCTTTTCAAAGAATTATTCACTCTATTTTAGGCCATTGGGCATTTATAGAAACTATTTATAAAGCCAGATGAACCAAAATGTTTTAACCTATTTTCTGTAACAACATTATGTGCAATATTTTTTTTTACAGTTACCAAGTCTATCCCCTCTTGCCAAAGACATGAGAGAAAAAGACAATGCAATGCAAGCCAAGAGTGTAACAATTTGTAAGCTACCCCTTTGTTTCTTTGTCATGACGCCTTTTATTATCTGTGAATTCAAATTTAAAAAGAAACACAAGACTTTTACTAGATGATGATTCATCCATTCATTCATATGTTTAAGACAAATAAATAAAACATGTAAGAATAATAATGCCTACTTCCTTGCTTTGCCTTTAATTGTTTTTTTATTGTATGAAAAACAGATCAGTGCTGAAATACCACACTCCTGTATCTGCAGTATATAAAATTTCATCAAAGTTTACAGCTGTTAAGAAAATAATTACCTAAATAATTCCATCTGTATCTGATGTGATGACTTAGCACCAGTGTTGCTGGAACTCTTTTGCTGTCTGATTGCAAAGGTCACATCTGAGATATTTGCCAACAAGATGTTAAGGCTGTCACAACCTGTGTTTTGTCCTATCATGACTATTACTGAATAAAGAAGCAAAAAATGCAACAATGGTTCAACTTTATTCTAGACACACACATATATATATATATATATATATATATATATATATATATATATATATATATATATACCCACCCCTATACTTCTATCTTGGGGATGTAACATCGCTCTACAGTTACAGTAGTTTTTCTACTCCGTTGTATTTTGGCTAGATAAGAAAACACCATATTTGTGAAATTCTTTTGTTACAGCAGTGGAAGTAAGTGTTGTAGTCGGGTACTAATAAAATATAATTGAATTTCATAGGGTCATTACTTAAGCAATGAAACTGACACTTCTTATTTTCATGCCTTCACCCTTTAAATTTTCTTCCAGGTTTTTCAGTGTGAAAGTGAATGGATGCCTGTGCTGCAGTTGGTGGCACGCTCATTGAAGAGTTCATAGTGAATTTAGGATGCGACTCTGGTAAAATCCACACTGCCCTGTAAAAGGCCAACTAATCCTACCTGTAATCACTACTATCCCCCATCCCCTCAACAACACTACCACCACACCAAAAAAACCCCAAAAAAAACCCCCGCCCCCCACAAAAACAACCTCTCATTTGTTTGCTGAACAAACTCCTCATGGTGTCATTCAGAGATTTGGGCAGCTGAGCATCATGTGTCTGCTGTGAGTCCTGCTAATGTTTCATGCTGTGTGTGATTGTCTTTAATGAAGTGCAGGGATTCATACTTCTTTGTCCTTTCTATATGCTTTTTGTTGTTTTTACTTTTATACAGAAATGGTAACTTTGTGCTTCTAATTCACACCTGATGACCTGTGATGACATATGTACAGCCTTGTCTGCACCCATACACCTCTGTCATCACAGTATTCCATCAGTTCTTACGTTCGTCACTTCTCTAAGAAGTCCTCTGCCAAGTCAGGCTAGATCACTGCTGCTAGTTAGCTCTTTTGTCTGCTGAATTAAAGCTAAGCTTAATTGT
Organism: Neolamprologus multifasciatus; assembly: GCF_963576455.1. NCBI lineage: Eukaryota > Metazoa > Chordata > Actinopteri > Cichliformes > Cichlidae > Neolamprologus > Neolamprologus multifasciatus. The sequence continues at coordinate 29,251,962 of NC_140460.1, read as the reverse complement.
CCACGTTGTTCTTAGCCACCACTAGCTGGCATGTGGATTTCCCACTGAGTTCTAATTCGGCTTTTTCTCCAGCATTTTTTGCTTTGTGTTTTGGTTTGACTACCAAACCAAAGTGAGCAAAGCAACAAATTCTCATTTGCCTAAGGATTGTCCAACGCTCCGTTCTCATTTACCCAATTTCGTTCCAAATGCAGGTACTACATATAATCATTAATGTGGTTAAAGTGGAAATGTTGAATAAACTGTTTTGTTTTCATATATTTTGCAGTCCCAAAAGTCCCCAAAGATGCTACAGATTTAAGGAAAATGCGCATGTACATTAGACCCAGTAGCATAAATGCAGTGTGTTCCAGTGTGCAACTGAGTGTTTTCGTACCCTCCTGCAACGTGCGCGTGTTAGCAGCCGAGTCTCCTCCGATGATGTAGAGGATCCGCAGTAGCTGCAGGACATCCTCCACTCCACAGGCATTCTGGCTGCATCCTGCCTTCGCCTGCGCAACCTCTCTGGCACCACCCAGAATCTCACTGCTCTGATTGGCTGAAACTGAACTGGGGCTCAGGCCACCAGAACGGCCCCCGACCCCAATGCTGTGTTCACAAAACTCCTGTCAAGGAGAACAGAATCGAGGTCAATGAAGAGACATCAGACATCCAGACATCCGTCAGACATAAAGAGAAAACTTGGATAGACTCACCATCTTTCCACTCTCCTTCTCTTTATCAGAGTCTTTCAGCTCTCTGTACATTATCCTGCATTAAAAACAGAAGTCAAAAATTGTCCAAGACCTGTCAAATGCAGTAAAGTTTGCATCAGATGTCTCCTCTCTTACGTGTACGTGGGCTCCCAGATGCGCCTCAGTTTATCCGTCTTGACAGCTCCGTTGCAGGAGAGCTGCAGCAGCCGCTGGACATAGAAGAAGATGGTGGACTTGTAGTTGGTAAGAGGAAGCTCCACCTCCCGGGTTGTACCCAGCCCAGCCACCTGAACACACAGACAGGACAGATACAGCAACTGTTTTCCAAAAATATACACGCAATGAAGGAAAAGGATAAATGATATAAAACTGAATATGTTCCTAAAATTATTTTGGTACCAATTATCTTTCATTTTAAATGCAACATGAGGGTATTTTTTGTTTGTTGTTTGTTTGTTTGTTAAATCAGCTACCATGGCAATTTTTGCACAGCACTGCAAAAATCTGAGGATACAAACGTGCTTAAACATTGTGACCATCCTGTGATCGCACAGACAGACTGATAGACTGGGCAAAAGGAAGAGTATTCTGTGGATGAATCACCAATGACAGCTGGGAAAGGAACTGACTGTATCCTACAAAATATACTCAAAGTCTTCTGCTGATTAATCTGAAATAATTATTTTAAGGGGAAAAAAACATTTCATTTGAGCACCAAGTAATTTATCTTACCTTAAGGGTGAGAGCGAGGTGAGGAGAGGGAGCACACTCCACCTCCTCCTGAACCTCGGATTGAGGAGTCCCTGGACCAAGGGAGACAGAGAAACCCCTTTTTAAAAACATGGATGGAACATTACACTGCAGACCTTTCTTAAAAGAGTTTATTTTTCTTTGAAAGAATGATGATTTCAGCATAACTAAGATCTCAAATAAACAACTGAACTCTGAAAAAGATTTCTACACCAGTAGTCAAAATTTCTGTGCAAGTTCTATAGCCTCAAGGATTCTTTCAGTCCTCATTTCCTGACTTGTATTTTTGGTTAAATATCTTCTATTTATACTACTCCATTAATATCCATAAATACTTTCTCTTCCCGTTTCAGCCTTTAACATCAACAAGGTGTTAAACAGAATATGCTACATTGAGAAAACAAGAGGAAACGTATCAGTTGGGTCCATCATAACATAGAACTTTTATTCAACAAAATGAAAAATGAACTTAAAACTAATTTCCTGTAATGCAATTATTAGTTCAGTGGTTGGTCAGATAAACAACGGGAGGCACCTGCCATTTAACTGATCACCAGTCTGTGTCATTAAAACACCACAGAAGAATAGGATATGTGACATTAGAAGTAATATTTTTCTAATATTAATTGTTGTTTAAATAAAATCATATATTCCAATTGAATTTAGGATTCATTTTAAAGTTATTTTATTGGTTTTTAAATCTTTAAATGGTCTGGCACCTGTGTATCTGTCTGATTTGCTGAAGCCCTATGTCCCCACTCGTTCGCTCCGGTCAGCTGAGCAGCTGTTGCTCACAGTCCCCAAATCACGGCTGAAACTGAGAGGAGACCGAGCGTTCTCTATCGCGGCTCCTAAGCTTTGGAATAATCTTCCTCTTCACATTAGGCAATCGACATCAGTGCTGGTTTTTAAAATCCAGATTGAAAACGCATTTTTATTCACTGGCTTTTGACTCAGTGGTTGACTGACTTGTATTTTATTGTTTTCGCTATGTTTATTATTTTATCGTATTTATTATTCTTATGGTATCTATTATGTTTCTATTGTTCAGCATTTTGGTCAGCCTTGTGTGTTTTTAAAGTGCTATATAAATAAACGATGATGATGATATTAGCATTGCTGCAGAACTATCACCAATCAGTTATGTTGCCGTGATGTCAAAGCTTTGACAACTAACAAAATAACAAATAAATGCCAACAACAGCATTTACAGAAACTAGCTGAAAGTCCTGTGATGAGCGAACACTTCCTCCTTTTCATTTTTTTTTTTTTTTTACCTGGAGGAGGGATCTCCAGGTCTGTGGTCTGCTGGACATTGGTTCTTCCTGGTCGGGGGTCAAAGGCAGGAACCAGAGCAGAGAATTGCCTCTTTAGGACAAAGTCGTCATCCCATGTCCTCCTGCGTCCTCCTTTGGTCTCATACTCCTCCTCTTCCTGCAGAACAGCAGTGACACAGTCACCCCTCTGAAGGGCTTTTGTACAAAACATCCACAGCTACAGCGAGAGATCATCTTTGAATCATCAGGGGAAAAAACCCCAAATCTTTAAAATAAGCCCAGATCGATTTACGTACCAGGACCTCCTCATACTCTTGATCCTCCTGATTGTCATCTTCGTTCTCGTCATCATCGTCATCAGGCTCTGGGAGGTCCTCCTCATCGTCCAGCTCAGCCAACAGTGTGTTGGCACGGCAGCTGTCCAGAAAGTCTAAAGGGAGAGAAAATGAGCGGATGGACATGAAGTCGGTTAAACAACTGAGAATAAGGGAAAGAGGGGAAGATGGCGCTTGGCACACATGTTGATAAACTCTAGAAACATGAGCTTAGGTTTGGTTAATTCTGGTCCGGTTTATCCAAATCCAACCAGTTACTATACATATTATACAAAGACATGCAAAGACAGTCTTAAATGATCAATGTTTATGTGTTTTAATGATCTCTGCACGTTTTCTATAATAAAGATGTAACTGGTGTTATGACTTGCTCTAAAGAGCATGTACACACACAAGCAGGGAGGTAGCAACGCAGCGGTCCCCAACCTTTTTTGCGCCACGGACGGGTTTATGCCCGACAATATTTTCATGGATCGGCCTTTAAGGTGTCGCGGATAAATACAACAAAGTAAAACTAGTACCGGTACCGAAAAAAAGAAGATTTATTCATAACACACATGAAAAGACCCAGGAAAACCGAGTTAACGATAAAAACGATAACAAAACTAATGCTGAAAACCGATAAAAACCCTGAAAACCATACATTTCACACCTGAGCCTCAACTCTCACGGCCCGGTACCAAACGACTCACGGACCGGTACCAGTCCGAGGCCCGGGGGTTGGGGACCGCTGTAGTAACGTGATCGTGAACCTGGGATCGTGTTAGTGTCACCGTTTGCCTTTAATAACTTTGCTTAAATATAGGATTATGTTTAAAAGCAAAACTACTTGGTTTAAAGATTTGCGTCAAGATATGCATTGTAAGGGCATCACAGGACGAGAGCGAAACAACCCGTCTCCAAGATGCCAGTTGTTAAGATTTTCAAGGGGATTTTCACCATCAAGCTGAAAATGATTTCTATGTTTTTATTTTCTGTTATATTTACAAATAAAATTAAGGCTAAGCTCTAAGTTCCTATCTGCTAACTTTTACACAGTTCAGGTAACCAGTGTGCTGACTTATATGAGAGACAATAGGCAGCACAAGTTAGCTGAAGCAGGCTCAGTGAGTGAGTGAGAGTGTGGTCACCAACCATAAAGAGAGAACTCGGCCTCCTGGCCCGTGTCGCTCTCGCTGGATGTAGACGTCAGGCTGGTTGTAAGGGTGTTGCTTAGTAACTGGCCCACCGACAAACCCGTGGTGGCTGTGGCTACATTATTGCTGCTGGTTACTATGGAGGTGGACATGGTAACGGTGGAGGTGGTGCCAGTGGTGGTGAGGTTAGGAAAGCTCTGAGCACCCATGAGAGGAGAAGCTGCAAACAAACACACACACAAAAACAAACAAATGGTGGTTAGTTTGTCAGAAACCAAAGAAACAAAGCAGCAGGTGAAGCTCGTTATGCTCCAGTCATCTAACTGGAAACAGCTGATTGGCTGGAGGCAGCTCATGCGGTTTACCCAGTGATCCAGAGGAATGATCCTCCACATGTGGTCTGAGTAACTTTGGACTTAAAAATACTACGAGATAATATTTGAAGCTGAGAACAAGCATCTTCACACAGCCATATGTGTGTATGCTTCTTCTATCAAGACTTACAGCTATTTATATGAAGATGTACAAAAACGCTTTTTTTCGTCAAGACAGTGCGTTTCCTACGATTACATGCATTTGAATGGGGACCTCGCCCGAAACAAAGTATAGGTTTTCATTATGTGAATAACTTGAAAATCTTAGCTCAAACAGCTTCAAAACCTGTTTATCCAGCACGGGGATCTTGAACTGTATAAGATAACGCCGTAAATATGTGTGTCTGAGTCGTCTATCAAAACTTACAGCTATTTATATGAAGTTGTACAAAAACGCTTTATTTCGTCAAGACAGTGCGTTTCCTACGATTACATGCATTTGAATGGGGAACTCGCCCGAAATAAAGTATAGGTTTTCATTATGTGAATAACTTGAAAATCTTAGCTCAAACAGCTTCAAAACCTGTTTATCCAGCACGGGGATCTTGAACTGTATAAGATAACGCCGTAAATATGTGTGTATGCTTCTTCTATCAAGACTTACAGCTATTTATATGAAGTTGTACAAAAACGCTTTATTTCGTCAAGACAGTGCGTTTCCTACGATTACATGCATTTGAATGGGGAACTCGCCCGAAACAAAGTATAGGTTTTCATTATGTGAATAACTTGAAAATCTTAGCTCAAACAGCTTCAAAACCTGTTTGCCCAGCACGGGGATCTTGAACTGTATAAGATAACGCCTTAAATATGTGTGTCTGAGTCGTCTATCAAAACTTACAGCTATTTATATGAAGTTGTACAAAAACGCTTTATTTCGTCAAGACAGTGCGTTTCCTACGATTACATGCATTTGAATGGGGAACTCGCCCGAAACAAAGTATAGGTTTTCATTATGTGAATAACTTGAAAATCTTAGCTCAAACAGCTTCAAAACCTGTTTGCTCAGCACGGGGATCTTGAACTGTATAAGATAACGCCTTAAATATGTGTGTATGCTTCTTCTATCAAGACGTACAGCTATTTATATGAAGTTGTACAAAAACGCTTTATTTCGTCAAGACAGTGCGTTTCCTACGATTACATGCATTTGAATGGGGAACTCGCCCGAAACAAAGTATAGGTTTTCATTATGTGAATAACTTGAAAATCTTAGCTCAAACAGCTTCAAAACCTGTTTGCCCAGCACGGGGATCTTGAACTGTATAAGATAACGCCTTAAATATGTGTGTATGCTTCTTCTATCAAGACTTACAGCTATTTATATGAAGTTGTACAAAAACGCTTTATTTCGTCAAGACAGTGCGTTTCCTACGATTACATGTATTTGAATGGGGAACTCGCCCGAAACAAAGTATAGGTTTTCATTATGTGAATAACTTGAAAATCTTAGCTCAAACAGCTTCAAAACCTGTTTGCCCAGCACGGGGATCTTGAACTGTATAAGATAACGCCTTAAATATGTGTGTATGCTTCTTCTATCAAAACTTACAGCTATTTATATGAAGTTGTACAAAAACGCTTTATTTCGTCAAGACTGCGTTTCCTACGATTACATGCATTTGAATGGGGAACTCGCCCGAAACAAAGTATAGGTTTTCATTATGTGAATAACTTGAAAATCTTAGCTCAAACAGCTTCAAAACCTGTTATCCCAGCACGGGGATCTTGAACTGTATAAGATAACGCCTTAAATATGTGTGTATGCTTCTTCTATCAAGACTTACAGCTATTTATATGAAGTTGTACAAAAACGCTTTATTTCGTCAAGACAGTGCGTTTCCTACGATTACATGCATTTGAATGGGGAACTCGCCCGAAACAAAGTATAGGTTTTCATTATGTGAATAACTTGAAAATCTTAGCTCAAACAGCTTCAAAACCTGTTTGCCCAGCACGGGGATCTTGAACTGTATAAGATAACGCCTTAAATATGTGTGTCTGAGTCGTCTATCAAAACTTACAGCTATTTATATGAAGTTGTACAAAAACGCTTTATTTCGTCAAGACTGCGTTTCCTACGATTACATGCATTTGAATGGGGAACTCGCCCGAAACAAAGTATAGGTTTTCATTATGTGAATAACTTGAAAATCTTAGCTCAAACAGCTTCAAAACCTGTTTGCTCAGCACGGGGATCTTGAACTGTATAAGATAACGCCTTAAATATGTGTGTATGCTTCTTCTATCAAGACGTACAGCTATTTATATGAAGTTGTACAAAAACGCTTTATTTCGTCAAGACAGTGCGTTTCCTACGATTACATGCATTTGAATGGGGAACTCGCCCGAAACAAAGTATAGGTTTTCATTATGTGAATAACTTGAAAATCTTAGCTCAAACAGCTTCAAAACCTGTTTGCCCAGCACGGGGATCTTGAACTGTATAAGATAACGCCTTAAATATGTGTGTATGCTTCTTCTATCAAGACTTACAGCTATTTATATGAAGTTGTACAAAAACGCTTTATTTTGTCAAGACAGTGCGTTTCCTACGATTACATGTATTTGAATGGGGAACTCGCCCGAAACAAAGTATAGGTTTTCATTATGTGAATAACTTGAAAATCTTAGCTCAAACAGCTTCAAAACCTGTTTGCCCAGCACGGGGATCTTGAACTGTATAAGATAACGCCTTAAATATGTGTGTATGCTTCTTCTATCAAAACTTACAGCTATTTATATGAAGTTGTACAAAAACGCTTTATTTCGTCAAGACTGCGTTTCCTACGATTACATGCATTTGAATGGGGAACTCGCCCGAAACAAAGTATAGGTTTTCATTATGTGAATAACTTGAAAATCTTAGCTCAAACAGCTTCAAAACCTGTTTGCCCAGCACGGGGATCTTGAACTGTATAAGATAACGCCTTAAATATGTGTGTATGCTTCTTCTATCAAGACTTACAGCTATTTATATGAAGTTGTACAAAAACGCTTTATTTCGTCAAGACAGTGCGTTTCCTACGATTACATGCATTTGAATGGGGAACTCGCCCGAAACAAAGTATAGGTTTTCATTATGTGAATAACTTGAAAATCTTAGCTCAAACAGCTTCAAAACCTGTTATCCCAGCACGGGGATCTTGAACTGTAGAAGATAACGCCTTAAATATGTGTGTATGCTTCTTCTATCAAGACTTACAGCTATTTATATGAAGTTGTACAAAAACGCTTTATTTCGTCAAGACAGTGCGTTTCCTACGATTACATGCATTTGAATGGGGAACTCGCCCGAAACAAAGTATAGGTTTTCATTATGTGAATAACTTGAAAATCTTAGCTCAAACAGCTTCAAAACCTGTTATCCCAGCACGGGGATCTTGAACTGTATAAGATAACGCCTTAAATATGTGTGTCTGAGTCGTCTATCAAGACTTACAGCTATTTATATGAAGTTGTACAAAAACGCTTTATTTCGTCAAGACAGTGCGTTTCCTACGATTACATGCATTTGAATGGGGAACTCGCCCGAAACAAAGTATAGGTTTTCATTATGTGAATAACTTGAAAATCTTAGCTCAAACAGCTTCAAAACCTGTTTGCCCAGCACGGGGATCTTGAACTGTATAAGATAACGCCTTAAATATGTGTGTCTGAGTCGTCTATCAAAACTTACAGCTATTTATATGAAGTTGTACAAAAACGCTTTATTTCGTCAAGACTGCGTTTCCTACGATTACATGCATTTGAATGGGGAACTCGCCCGAAACAAAGTATAGGTTTTCATTATGTGAATAACTTGAAAATCTTAGCTCAAACAGCTTCAAAACCTGTTTGCTCAGCACGGGGATCTTGAACTGTATAAGATAACGCCTTAAATATGTGTGTATGCTTCTTCTATCAAGACGTACAGCTATTTATATGAAGTTGTACAAAAACGCTTTATTTCGTCAAGACAGTGCGTTTCCTACGATTACATGCATTTGAATGGGGAACTCGCCCGAAACAAAGTATAGGTTTTCATTATGTGAATAACTTGAAAATCTTAGCTCAAACAGCTTCAAAACCTGTTTGCCCAGCACGGGGATCTTGAACTGTATAAGATAACGCCTTAAATATGTGTGTATGCTTCTTCTATCAAGACTTACAGCTATTTATATGAAGTTGTACAAAAACGCTTTATTTTGTCAAGACAGTGCGTTTCCTACGATTACATGTATTTGAATGGGGAACTCGCCCGAAACAAAGTATAGGTTTTCATTATGTGAATAACTTGAAAATCTTAGCTCAAACAGCTTCAAAACCTGTTTGCCCAGCACGGGGATCTTGAACTGTATAAGATAACGCCTTAAATATGTGTGTATGCTTCTTCTATCAAAACTTACAGCTATTTATATGAAGTTGTACAAAAACGCTTTATTTCGTCAAGACTGCGTTTCCTACGATTACATGCATTTGAATGGGGAACTCGCCCGAAACAAAGTATAGGTTTTCATTATGTGAATAACTTGAAAATCTTAGCTCAAACAGCTTCAAAACCTGTTTGCCCAGCACGGGGATCTTGAACTGTATAAGATAACGCCTTAAATATGTGTGTATGCTTCTTCTATCAAGACTTACAGCTATTTATATGAAGTTGTACAAAAACGCTTTATTTCGTCAAGACAGTGCGTTTCCTACGATTACATGCATTTGAATGGGGAACTCGCCCGAAACAAAGTATAGGTTTTCATTATGTGAATAACTTGAAAATCTTAGCTCAAACAGCTTCAAAACCTGTTATCCCAGCACGGGGATCTTGAACTGTAGAAGATAACGCCTTAAATATGTGTGTATGCTTCTTCTATCAAGACTTACAGCTATTTATATGAAGTTGTACAAAAACGCTTTATTTCGTCAAGACAGTGCGTTTCCTACGATTACATGCATTTGAATGGGGAACTCGCCCGAAACAAAGTATAGGTTTTCATTATGTGAATAACTTGAAAATCTTAGCTCAAACAGCTTCAAAACCTGTTTGCCCAGCACGGGGATCTTGAACTGTAGAAGATAACGCCTTAAATATGTGTGTATGCTTCTTCTATCAAGACTTACAGCTATTTATATGAAGTTGTACAAAACGCTTTATTTCGTCAAGACAGTGCGTTTCCTACGATTACATGCATTTGAATGGGGAACTCGCCCGAAACAAAGTATAGGTTTTCATTTTGTGAATAACTTGAAAATCTTAGCTCAAACAGCTTCAAAACCTGTTTGTCCAGCACGGGGATCTTGAACTGTATAAGATAACGCTGTAAATATGTGTGTATGCTTCTTCTATCTAGACTTACAGCTATTTATATGAAGTTGTACAAAAACGCTTTATTTCGTCAAGACAGTGCGTTTCCTACGATTACATGCATTTAAATGGGGAACTCGCCCGAAACAAAGTATAGGTTTTCATAATGTGAATAACTTGAAAATCTTAGCTCAAACAGCTTCAAAACCTGTTTATCCAGCACGGGGATCTTGAACTGTATAAGATAACGCCGTAAATATGTGTGTCTGAGTCGTCTATCAAAACTTACAGCTATTTATATGAAGTTGTACAAAAACGCTTTATTTCGTCAAGACAGTGCGTTTCCTACGATTACATGCATTTGAATGGGGAACTCGCCCGAAATAAAGTATAGGTTTTCATTATGTGAATAACTTGAAAATCTTAGCTCAAACAGCTTCAAAAGCTGTTTGTCCAGCACGGGGATCTTGAACTGTATAAGATAACGCCGTAAATATGTGTGTATGCTTCTTCTATCAAGACTTACAGCTATTTATATGAAGTTGTACAAAAACGCTTTATTTCGTCAAGACAGTGCGTTTCCTACGATTACATGCAAATGAATGGGGAGCTCGCCCGAAACAAAGTATAGGTTTTCATTATGTGAATAACTTGAAAATCTTAGCTCAAACAGCTTCAAAACCTGTTATCCCAGCACGGGGATCTTGAACTGTATAAGATAACGCCGTAAATATGTGTGTCTGAGTCGTCTATCAAAACTTACAGCTATTTATATGAAGTTGTACAAAAACGCTTTATTTCGTCAAGACAGTGCGTTTCCTACGATTACATGCATTTGAATGGGGAACTCGCCCGAAACAAAGTATAGGTTTTCATAATGTGAATAACTTGAAAATCTTAGCTCAAACAGCTTCAAAACCTGTTTATCCAGCACGGGGATCTTGAACTGTATAAGATAACGCCGTAAATATGTGTGTCTGAGTCGTCTATCAAAACTTACAGCTATTTATATGAAGTTGTACAAAAACGCTTTATTTCGTCAAGACAGTGCGTTTCCTACGATTACATGCATTTGAATGGGGAACTCGCCCGAAATAAAGTATAGGTTTTCATTATGTGAATAACTTGAAAATCTTAGCTCAAACAGCTTCAAAACCTGTTTGTCCAGCACGGGGATCTTGAACTGTATAAGATAACGCCGTAAATATGTGTGTATGCTTCTTCTATCAAGACTTACAGCTATTTATATGAAGTTGTACAAAAACACTTTATTTCGTCAAGACAGTGCGTTTCCTACGATTACATGCATTTGAATGGGGAACTCGCCCGAAACAAAGTATAGGTTTTCATTATGTGAATAACTTGAAAATCTTAGCTCAAACAGCTTCAAAACCTGTTTGCCCAGCACGGGGATCTTGAACTGTATAAGATAACGCCTTAAATATGTGTGTATGCTTCTTCTATCAAGACTTACAGCTATTTATATGAAGTTGTACAAAAACGCTTTATTTCGTCAAGACAGTGCGTTTCCTACGATTACATGCATTTGAATGGGGAACTCGCCCGAAACAAAGTATAGGTTTTCATTATGTGAATAACTTGAAAATCTTAGCTCAAACAGCTTCAAAACCTGTTTGCCCAGCACGGGGATCTTGAACTGTAGAAGATAACGCCTTAAATATGTGTGTATGCTTCTTCTATCAAGACTTACAGCTATTTATATGAAGTTGTACAAAAACGCTTTATTTCGTCAAGACAGTGCGTTTCCTACGATTACATGCATTTGAATGGGGAACTCGCCCGAAACAAAGTATAGGTTTTCATTTTGTGAATAACTTGAAAATCTTAGCTCAAACAGCTTCAAAACCTGTTTGTCCAGCACGGGGATCTTGAACTGTATAAGATAACGCTGTAAATATGTGTGTATGCTTCTTCTATCTAGACTTACAGCTATTTATATGAAGTTGTACAAAAACGCTTTATTTCGTCAAGACAGTGCGTTTCCTACGATTACATGCATTTGAATGGGGAACTCGCCCGAAACAAAGTATAGGTTTTCATAATGTGAATAACTTGAAAATCTTAGCTCAAACAGCTTCAAAACCTGTTTATCCAGCACGGGGATCTTGAACTGTATAAGATAACGCCGTAAATATGTGTGTCTGAGTCGTCTATCAAAACTTACAGCTATTTATATGAAGTTGTACAAAAACGCTTTATTTCGTCAAGACAGTGCGTTTCCTACGATTACATGCATTTGAATGGGGAACTCGCCCGAAATAAAGTATAGGTTTTCATTATGTGAATAACTTGAAAATCTTAGCTCAAACAGCTTCAAAAGCTGTTTGTCCAGCACGGGGATCTTGAACTGTATAAGATAACGCCGTAAATATGTGTGTATGCTTCTTCTATCAAGACTTACAGCTATTTATATGAAGTTGTACAAAAACGCTTTATTTCGTCAAGACAGTGCGTTTCCTACGATTACATGCAATTGAATGGGGAGCTCGCCCGAAACAAAGTATAGGTTTTCATTATGTGAATAACTTGAAAATCTTAGCTCAAACAGCTTCAAAACCTGTTATCCCAGCACGGGGATCTTGAACTGTATAAGATAACGCCTTAAATATGTGTGTCTGAGTCGTCTATCAAAACTTACAGCTATTTATATGAAGTTGTACAAAAACGCTTTATTTCGTCAAGACAGTGCGTTTCCTACGATTACATGCATTTGAATGGGGAACTCGCCCGAAACAAAGTATAGGTTTTCATAATGTGAATAACTTGAAAATCTTAGCTCAAACAGCTTCAAAACCTGTTTATCCAGCACGGGGATCTTGAACTGTATAAGATAACGCCGTAAATATGTGTGTCTGAGTCGTCTATCAAAACTTACAGCTATTTATATGAAGTTGTACAAAAACGCTTTATTTCGTCAAGACAGTGCGTTTCCTACGATTACATGCATTTGAATGGGGAACTCGCCCGAAATAAAGTATAGGTTTTCATTATGTGAATAACTTGAAAATCTTAGCTCAAACAGCTTCAAAACCTGTTTGTCCAGCACGGGGATCTTGAACTGTATAAGATAACGCCGTAAATATGTGTGTATGCTTCTTCTATCAAGACTTACAGCTATTTATATGAAGTTGTACAAAAACACTTTATTTCGTCAAGACAGTGCGTTTCCTACGATTACATGCAATTGAATGGGGAGCTCGCCCGAAACAAAGTATAGGTTTTCATTATGTGAATAACTTGAAAATCTTAGCTCAAACAGCTTCAAAACCTGTTATCCCAGCACGGGGATCTTGAACTGTATAAGATAACGCCTTAAATATGTGTGTCTGAGTCGTCTATCAAAACTTACAGCTATTTATATGAAGTTGTACAAAAACGCTTTATTTCGTCAAGACAGTGCGTTTCCTACGATTACATGCATTTGAATGGGGAACTCGCCCGAAACAAAGTATAGGTTTTCATAATGTGAATAACTTGAAAATATTAGCTCAAACAGCTTCAAAACCTGTTTATCCAGCACGGGGATCTTGAACTGTATAAGATAACGCCGTAAATATGTGTGTCTGAGTCGTCTATCAAAACTTACAGCTATTTATATGAAGTTGTACAAAAACGCTTTATTTCGTCAAGACAGTGCGTTTCCTACGATTACATGCATTTGAATGGGGAACTCGCCCGAAATAAAGTATAGGTTTTCATTATGTGAATAACTTGAAAATCTTAGCTCAAACAGCTTCAAAACCTGTTTGTCCAGCACGGGGATCTTGAACTGTATAAGATAACGCCGTAAATATGTGTGTATGCTTCTTCTATCAAGACTTACAGCTATTTATATGAAGTTGTACAAAAACACTTTATTTCGTCAAGACAGTGCGTTTCCTACGATTACATGCATTTGAATGGGGAACTCGCCCGAAACAAAGTATAGGTTTTCATTATGTGAATAACTTGAAAATCTTAGCTCAAACAGCTTCAAAACCTGTTTGCTCAGCACGGGGATCTTGAACTGTATAAGATAACGCCTTAAATATGTGTGTATGCTTCTTCTATCAAGACGTACAGCTATTTATATGAAGTTGTACAAAAAACGCTTTATTTCGTCAAGACAGTGCGTTTCCTACGATTACATGTATTTGAATGGGGAACTCGCCCGAAACAAAGTATAGGTTTTCATTATGTGAATAACTTGAAAATCTTAGCTCAAACAGCTTCAAAACCTGTTTGCCCAGCACGGGGATCTTGAACTGTATAAGATAACGCCTTAAATATGTGTGTATGCTTCTTCTATCAAAACTTACAGCTATTTATATGAAGTTGTACAAAAACGCTTTATTTCGTCAAGACAGTGCGTTTCCTACGATTACATGCATTTGAATGGGGAACTCGCCCGAAACAAAGTATAGGTTTTCATTATGTGAATAACTTGAAAATCTTAGCTCAAACAGCTTCAAAACCTGTTATCCCAGCACGGGGATCTTGAACTGTAGAAGATAACGCCTTAAATATGTGTGTATGCTTCTTCTATCAAGACTTACAGCTATTTATATGAAGTTGTACAAAAACGCTTTATTTCGTCAAGACAGTGCGTTTCCTACGATTACATGCATTTGAATGGGGAACTCGCCCGAAACAAAGTATAGGTTTTCATTATGTGAATAACTTGAAAATCTTAGCTCAAACAGCTTCAAAACCTGTTTGCCCAGCACGGGGATCTTGAACTGTATAAGATAACGCCTTAAATATGTGTGTATGCTTCTTCTATCAAAACTTACAGCTATTTATATGAAGTTGTACAAAAACGCTTTATTTCGTCAAGACAGTGCGTTTCCTACGATTACATGCATTTGAATGGGGAACTCGCCCGAAACAAAGTATAGGTTTTCATAATGTGAATAACTTGAAAATCTTAGCTCAAACAGCTTCAAAACCTTTTTGTCCAGCACGGGGATCTTGAACTGTATAAGATAACGCCTTAAATATGTGTGTCTGAGTCGTCTATCAAAACTAACAGCTATTTATATGAAGTTATACAAAAACGCTTTATTTCGTCAAGACAGTGCGTTTCCTACGATTACATGCATTTGAATGGGGAACTCGCCCGAAACAAGGTATAGGTTTTCATTATGTGAATAACTTGAAAATCTTAGCTCAAACAGCTTCAAAACCTGTTTGCCCAGCACGGGGATCTTGAACTGTATAAGATAACGCCTTAAATATGTGTGTCTGAGTCGTCTATCAAAACTTACAGCTATTTATATGAAGTTGTACAAAAACGCTTTATTTCGTCAAGACAGTGCGTTTCCTACGATTACATGTATTTGAATGGGGAACTCGCCCGAAACAAAGTATAGGTTTTCATTATGTGAATAACTTGAAAATCTTAGCTCAAACAGCTTCAAAACCTGTTTGCCCAGCACGGGGATCTTGAACTGTATAAGATAACGCCGTAAATATGTGTGTATGCTTCTTCTATCAAGACTTACAGCTATTTATATGAAGATGTACAAAAACGCTTTATTTCGTCAAGACAGTGCGTTTCCTACGATTACATGCATTTGAATGGGGAACTCGCCCGAAACAAAGTATAGGTTTTCATTATGTGAATAACTTGAAAATCTTAAGTCAAACAGCTTCAAAACCTGTTTGCTGTGCACGGGGATCTTGAACTGTATAAGATAACGCTGTAAATATGTGTGTATGCTTCTTCTATCTAGACTTACAGCTATTTATATGAAGTTGTACAAAAACGCTTTATTTCGTCAAGACAGTGCGTTTCCTACGATTACATGCATTTGAATGGGGAACTCGCCCGAAACAAAGTATAGGTTTTCATAATGTGAATAACTTGAAAATCTTAGCTCAAACAGCTTCAAAACCTGTTTATCCAGCACGGGGATCTTGAACTGTATAAGATAACGCCGTAAATATGTGTGTCTGAGTCGTCTATCAAAACTTACAGCTATTTATATGAAGTTGTACAAAAACGCTTTATTTCGTCAAGACAGTGCGTTTCCTACGATTACATGCATTTGAATGGGGAACTCGCCCGAAACAAAGTATAGGTTTTCATAATGTGAATAACTTGAAAATCTTAGCTCAAACAGCTTCAAAACCTGTTTATCCAGCACGGGGATCTTGAACTGTATAAGATAACGCCGTAAATATGTGTGTATGCTTCTTCTATCAAGACTTACAGCTATTTATATGAAGTTGTACAAAAACGCTTTATTTCGTCAAGACAGTGCGTTTCCTACGATTACATGCAATTGAATGGGGAGCTCGCCCGAAACAAAGTATAGGTTTTCATTATGTGAATAACTTGAAAATCTTAGCTCAAACAGCTTCAAAACCTGTTATCCCAGCACGGGGATCTTGAACTGTATAAGATAACGCCGTAAATATGTGTGTCTGAGTCGTCTATCAAAACTTACAGCTATTTATATGAAGTTGTACAAAAACGCTTTATTTCGTCAAGACAGTGCGTTTCCTACGATTACATGCATTTGAATGGGGAACTCGCCCGAAACAAAGTATAGGTTTTCATAATGTGAATAACTTGAAAATCTTAGCTCAAACAGCTTCAAAACCTGTTTATCCAGCACTGGGGATCTTGAACTGTATAAGATAACGCCGTAAATATGTGTGTCTGAGTCGTCTATCAAAACTTACAGCTATTTATATGAAGTTGTACAAAAACGCTTTATTTCGTCAAGACAGTGCGTTTCCTACGATTACATGCATTTGAATGGGGAACTCGCCCGAAATAAAGTATAGGTTTTCATTATGTGAATAACTTGAAAATCTTAGCTCAAACAGCTTCAAAACCTGTTTGTCCAGCACGGGGATCTTGAACTGTATAAGATAACGCCGTAAATATGTGTGTATGCTTCTTCTATCAAGACTTACAGCTATTTATATGAAGTTGTACAAAAACACTTTATTTCGTCAAGACAGTGCGTTTCCTACGATTACATGCAATTGAATGGGGAGCTCGCCCGAAACAAAGTATAGGTTTTCATTATGTGAATAACTTGAAAATCTTAGCTCAAACAGCTTCAAAACCTGTTTATCCAGCACGGGGATCTTGAACTGTATAAGATAACGCCGTAAATATGTGTGTATGCTTCTTCTATCAAGACTTACAGCTATTTATATGAAGTTGTACAAAAACGCTTTATTTCGTCAAGACAGTGCGTTTCCTACAATTACATGCAATTGAATGGGGAGCTCGCCCGAAACAAAGTATAGGTTTTCATTATGTGAATAACTTGAAAATCTTAGCTCAAACAGCTGCAAAACCTGTTATCCCAGCACGGGGATCTTGAACTGTATAAGATAACGCCGTAAATATGTGTGTCTGAGTCGTCTATCAAAACTTACAGCTATTTATATGAAGTTGTATAAACGCTTTATTTCGTCAAGACAGTGCGTTTCCTACGATTACATGCATTTGAATGGGGAACTCGCCCGAAACAAAGTATAGGTTTTCATTATGTGAATAACTTGAAAATCTTAGCTCAAACAGCTTCAAAACCTGTTTGCCCAGCACGGGGATCTTGAACTGTATAAGATAACGCCTTAAATATGTGTGTCTGAGTCGTCCTATCAAAACTTACAGCTATTTATATGAAGTTGTACAAAAACGCTTTATTTCGTCAAGACAGTGCGTTTCCTACGATTACATGCATTTGAATGGGGAACTCGCCCGAAACAAAGTATAGGTTTTCATTATGTGAATAACTTGAAAATCTTAGCTCAAACAGCTTCAAAACCTGTTTGCCCAGCACGGGGATCTTGAACTGTATAAGATAACGCCTTAAATATGTGTGTATGCTTCTTCTATCAAGACTTACAGCTATTTATATGAAGTTGTACAAAAACGCTTTATTTCGTCAAGACAGTGCGTTTCCTACGATTACATGCATTTGAATGGGGAACTCGCCCGAAACAAAGTATAGGTTTTCATTATGTGAATAACTTGAAAATCTTAGCTCAAACAGCTTCAAAACCTGTTATCCCAGCACGGGGATCTTGAACTGTATAAGATAACGCCTTAAATATGTGTGTCTGAGTCGTCTATCAAACTTACAGCTATTTATATGAAGTTGTACAAAACGCTTTATTTCGTCAAGACAGTGCGTTTCCTACGATTACATGCATTTGAATGGGGAACTCGCCCGAAACAAAGTATAGGTTTTCATTATGTGAATAACTTGAAAATCTTAGCTCAAACAGCTTCAAAACCTGTTTGCTCAGCACGGGGATCTTGAACTGTATAAGATAACGCCTTAAATATGTGTGTATGCTTCTTCTATCAAGACGTACAGCTATTTATATGAAGTTGTACAAAAACGCTTTATTTCGTCAAGACAGTGCGTTTCCTACGATTACATGCTATTTGAATGGGGAACTCGCCCGAAACAAAGTATAGGTTTTCATTATGTGAATAACTTGAAAATCTTAGCTCAAACAGCTTCAAAACCTGTTTGCCCAGCACGGGGATCTTGAACTGTATAAGATAACGCCTTAAATATGTGTGTATGCTTCTTCTATCAAGACTTACAGCTATTTATATGAAGTTGTACAAAAACGCTTTATTTCGTCAAGACAGTGCGTTTCCTACGATTACATGCATTTGAATGGGGAACTCGCCCGAAACAAAGTATAGGTTTTCATTATGTGAATAACTTGAAAATCTTAGCTCAAACAGCTTCAAAACCTGTTATCCCAGCACGGGGATCTTGAACTGTATAAGATAACGCCGTAAATATGTGTGTCTGAGTCGTCTATCAAACTTACAGCTATTTATATGAAGTTGTACAAAAACGCTTTATTTCGTCAAGACAGTGCGTTTCCTACGATTACATGCATTTGAATGGGGAACTCGCCTGAAACAAAGTATAGGTTTTCATAATGTGAATAACTTGAAAATCTTAGCTCAAACAGCTTCAAAACCTGTTTATCCAGCACGGGGATCTTGAACTGTATAAGATAACGCCGTAAATATGTGTGTCTGAGTCTTCTATCAAACATACAGCTATT